>NC_142103.1:100271157-100577157 GCF_054644295.1 Miniopterus natalensis | reverse complement strand
AGGTGAAATCCTATGAATGGGGAAATGGTCTAGTTCCACACTTTGAAAGATAATGGGTATGAAATGAAACAAAAAAATAAAGAACAAAACCATAAACAAAAACTTCAACAACTTAAAGATTTCAAACTATACCAAAATAACTAAATACTAAAATCAGCAAGTATTGAACATCTAAAAATAATAATAATGTTGATTTGACATATAGGATATGACCAACATTGTTTCCAGATTATAAACCATTTGATAAACAAGCAAAAATGAAATAAATATGTTTATCAGTCAAATCAAGAAACAAATAAGAAGTATAAGCCAAAGGAAAGCATAGAAATTCACTAATAAATATTAAAAAATAGTAATAAATGAAAATGTAGAAAAAAATGACATTTTTCCCCTGTAAAATGAGAAAAAATAGATGAACTATTAACTAGCCTAAGAAAAAAAGATGAAATTCAGCAAACAAAATTAGGAATAAAATAAAAGTACCATATATACAGAGGAAATAGAAATGAACAAAATACTCGACATAGTTCTAGGCTAATAATTTTAAAAATTTGGGTTAAATGAAAAAATTTCTAGAACTAGTTTTTCTACAAAGAGCCAAAAGAGTAAAATACTTAAATAGATCAATAAGTGTAGAAGAAATTGAAAAAAAAAGTTTTCACAGGCACATTTGTTCAAGTCTTAGGTTGAGATATTCCTAAACTTTTGAGACTATTCCAGGGAAGAGAGAAAAAGGGGAACATTTCATCTTTTTACAAAGCTAGTGTAGTACTGACAAGCATACTTGACAATCAAAAAGATTTTCACAGACTAAAGAGAGAAAAAGATGAGGGGTGGAGAGGGAGAAACAGGCGATTTCACAAGGACTTCACACAATGGATCTAAGGTAAACTCCATCTCACTAGGTGGAGTGTGAGGCCAGGGAAAGGCCTTGAGCCTTCTGGAGCTCTGCACAGTTCAGGGAGGAACGCATTGGAGGAATTAAGTATTTTTCTGATTCTCTTGAAGAAGTGCCCATTATGTCTTTTAAGATGATTGTTTTTAACTCTCAGACTATGCTCCAAGATATGGCAAATGACTGTAATTCTTTTTTCAATCTAAAAAAAAAAAAAAAGTAGAATAGGATAGTAGAGAGAGATGTTCCAAACATAAAGTTTGCACAATTGAAGTTGAAAATCTATGCAGTTCTTTTATAATAATATTTTCCTATTATATATGTATTTAAATAAAGTATTTTCCTGATTCTAAATCTCTATTGACTGCAAAACCATCAATTTAATTAAAGATATTTTAGGGCTAAAACAAACTATATTATTGTACCTAAAACAGGAATACACACATTTATATACTTATATACCACTTTCTTTTCAATATCACAAGATTGCATCTAAGCCTTCCTTACACTGCAGAATCTAAGAACTACAGGGACTCATTTTTGGCGGTTGCAGTGATGCACAACACACACCAATGGGCTGCTGCTTTTCAAAATCTGAGCTGCTAGGCTTGACCTCTCTGATCATCTTTAGGATGACAGGATGTTTGGAGGACTATTCTTATTGGTTAGACCCTGGTTTTATTCTTTTCTTTAATCAAATTACATATCTGCTAGAAGAGATTCAGCTTCTTTTCAAAGTTAGCCAGACACTTTAGAGTTTACACCAATAGATCTTTGATGCCTGGGTAATAGTGTATGAGGCACACCAACCACTCGTAACTTTTAGAATGCTGTGCTATCGTCTGAGAATTTTTATTTCTACTGCCTTTGATTATATCTCCTACTATTTCACAAGAAATGTCTCTTGTGTATGTGAGTCTTTTTTTCAGTATTATTTTGTATTAGTTTCAGGTGTACAGTGTAGTGGTTAGACGATCATATATGTTACAAAGTGATTCCCTGATATTTCCAGCACCCACCCAGCACCATGCATAGTTATTACAATATTACTATGTTCCCTGTGCTGCGCTTCACATCCCGTGACTATTCTGTAACTTCCAGTCTGTGCTTCTCAGTCCCTTCACCACTTTCACCCAGCCCCCCACCCCCTCCCCTCGGCAATCAGTAGCCCAGTCTCTGTGTCTATGAGTCTTTTCAATTTTGTTTGTTCATTAATTTTGTTCTTTAGATTCTACATATAAGTGAAATCATATGATACTTCTTCTTTTCTAATTTCACTTAGCATAATATCCTCTAGGTCCATCCATGCTGTCGCAAAAGGTAAGATTAAGATTTCATTGCTTTTATGGTCAAGTAATATTCCATTGTGTATATGTACCATCACTTTTTTATCCACTCATCTATTGATGGGCACTTGGGTTGCTTCCATACCTTGGCTATTGTAAATAACGCTGCAATGAACATAGGAGTACATATATTCTTTGAATCAGTGTTTTAGTTTTCTTTGTATATATTCCCAAAAGTGGAATTGCTGGGTCATAAGGTAGCTCTATTTTTAATTTTTGGAGGAGCCTTTATACTGTTTTCCATAGTGGCTGCACCAGTCTGTACTCCCACCAACAGTGCGTGAGGGTTCCCCTTTTCTCCACATCCTTACAGACACTTCTTGTTTGTGAGTTTATTGATAATAGCCATTCTGACAGCTGTGAAGTGATATCACATTGTGGCTTCAATTTGCATCTCTCTGATGATTAGTGACAATGAGCATCTTTTCATATGTCTATTGGCCATCTATATGTCCTCTTTGGAGAAGTGTCTATTCGGGTCCTCTGCCCATTTTTTTAACCAGATTGTTTGTTTTCTTGGCATTGAGTTCCATGAGTTCTTTATAAGTTTTGGATATTAACACTTTATCAGATGTATCACTGGCAAATATGTTCTCCCACTCAGTGGCTTGTCTTTTTGTTTTGTTACTGGTTTCCTTTGCTGTGAAAAAACTTTTTAGTTTGATATAGTCCCATTTGTTTATTTTTGGTGTTTGTTTTCATTGTCTGAGGAGATATATCAGAAAAAAATATTGCTAAGAGAAATGTCCAAGATTTTATTGCCTATGTTTTCTTCTGGGAGTTTTATGGTTTCAAGTGTTACATTTAAATCTTTAACCCATTTGGAGTTTGTTCTGCACAAGAAGTCTTATATTAGCACATTATCTTTTCTTTCTAATGCAGCATAAGCGCAGAATATTTTTAAGAAAACACTTTAAATTTTAAAAGACAATTAAAGTCCCTACTACCCAAATCTTGATTTGTAATGCCATTCTCCGATAAAAGGAACTAGGGCTCTTTGGACAAAGAGTTGACTATAAGGATGGGTAGAATATATACAGGACAAGCCTGGAGCATCTTGTAGTATCAGAAAAATGAAACCCACAATGATGAGGATGTGCCAAGGGACACAGAGTCAACTGAAAGAGCTCCCAATGGGCAAAGATGGAACGATATGACAGGTCAAATGAAGTAGTATAGGATTATAATCCAAAGCACAGAATACATATCCATGAGTCCATATTGATATAAATAAATGACTGAGTGACTAAGTAAACAAAAAGTAGCAAATGGTCTGTGCAGAAAAATTTCAATTTATGTAGATACTCTGCACTCAGGGAAGTGGAACATTACTCTTCACTTCTTAAGTGTGGGATATGCAGTGACTTCCTTCCAAAAAGTACAATATGAAAAGAGAGAAAAAAGAGATACTCGACAAATGCTACCTCAGCCAGGTGATCAAAGTTAACCTCTATCATGTTAAGTCATTTTGGTAGCATGTATGATGTGATGAGAATGGCATTTTACCTCTGTGGTCCTCTTTCCTAAAACTCATAACCCTAATCTAATCATGAGACAAACATCAGATGAATCCCAATAGACAGACATTCCACAAAATAGCTGACTGGTCCTCCTCCAAACTGTCAAGAGTATCAAAACCAAGGTAATTCTGAGAAAATGCCACCACCAAGAAGAGTCTAAGAGGACATGAAAACTAAATGAAATGTGATATTCTAGATGGGATTCTGGAAAAGAAAAAGGGCATTGGGGAAAAACAAAGAAAGTCTGAATATGGACTTTTGTTGGAATAATGTATCAATACTGGTTCATTAATTGTGCAAAATGTACCATACCAATACAAGATGTTAATAATAGGGGAAACTAGGTCTGGGCTATATAAAAACTTTTCTATTATATTCCAACTTTTCTGCAAATGTAAAAACTATCCTAAAATAATACGTTTACTTAAAAAAACAAGTAAGTAAGTCCTGGCAGGGTAGCTTAGTTGGTTAGAACATCGTCCAGATACACCAAGGTTTTGGGTTCGATCTCTGGTCAGGGCACATACAAGAAGCAACCAATGACCAATGAATGCATAAGTAAGTGGAATAACAAATCAATGTTTCTCTCTCTCTCTCATTCTTTCTCTCTGTCCCTTCCTCTCTCTCTCCAAAATTAAAAAACAAAACCAAAAAATCAATTGCCCTGGCTGGTGTGGCTCAGCAGTTAGAGTGTCAGCCCAAAAGCCCAAGGGTCTCAGGTTCAATTCCCAGTCAAGGGCATGCACCTGGTTTGCAGGTTTGATCCCTGGCCTGGTCGGGGCAGGCGGGAGGCAACCAATCGAGAGGCAACCAATTGATGTCTCTCTCTCATATCGATGTTTCTCTCTCTCTCTCTCTCTCTAACTCTCCTCCTGCCCTCCACTCCCCCTCCATTCTCTCTAAAGAGGGAAAAAATATCCTCAGACAAGGATTAACAAGAAAACACAACAATTAAGGATGTAAATATAAATTAAAATTCAACCGCATATAACACTTTCAAAGCAAATATCTCAATGGAGGTGGCAATCAGATTAGTGGGTTCCTTTAATACAAGCCTAAATTCAAATATTGAGGCAATAACAACTCAGCATTTTATTTCTCTTCTGACATAATTTAAAAAATGCATATTGATTTCAGAAACCTTAAAATCTATAAAAAGCTAACTTAGTATTAAGGATAATTAATTTATTTTAGCACTTATTAGGTTAAATTGTAATTTACAACAGAAAAAATATTTATTTTTATTGTTTCCAATGCTGGGAACTCCTCAAGAATAGGAATGGGTACCATTCATCTGTGTCTCTTCAGCACCCCACAACACAGGTGCTCAACTGTATTTAAAGTATGTGAGGTTGAATGCATAATGTCATTAATTTTTTGATTGATTAGTAAGGCTGTCCAGCTCTGTCAACCAGGGCAATTACAAAAATGGAGAGGGTGTAGTAAAGAAAATACACCCAGGAACTCATTCACATACACAAGCAGAAATTCTGCTTTGTCCTATTCTTTTCTTAGGGCCCTATATTCATATAAGTGGTTTTGGTCTTTCCTTTACAGGTGTGTTCCTTTAGATGAAACATCCTAATATCAAATTAATTTTCTTATAATTGTTCTTTTGAATTATTTTTTATGCTATACAAAATCATAATTTAGAACTATTTCACCAAGAGTGTTTACATGTTATGTTTAAATAAGATAACAATGAACAGAACAAAACAAAATCCAGAAGCTTCAAATTTTGTTGAAGACTTATTTGGAGAACAGTTACCAAATATCTGCCATACTTGCTGGAGGAATTGTAGTTTCTAAGGATGATGATTCTAAACCGTAAGATGAGTCAAAGAAGAGTTTAAATTTTGTGGTAAATTGAGTGTTAAATTATCAAAGAAGACTTTAATCTATTTTCGCAAATCTTCTCTTCAGTGAGCCTGTTTCCAGATATCCACCTTCACCCTCCCAGTTAGCCATTTCAGAAATTGCGGTCCATCTGGATACCTTCCTCTCTCTGTTTTAACAGTAAATTAATCGCATCTTGTACATTGTAAACCCACAGCAGCTCTTGGATTTTCCCACTTCTAAAGGTGGCTACTCTTTGGTCTGAGTTACCACCCTTCTCAAACAGTCCTCCCCTTTTTTTGACTCTTGTCCTTTCTGACCCAATGCCACCAATGCCACCCAGAAGCCAGAGAGATTATCAAATGAAAATTTGGTGGTGTCATTCTGAATGACTTTCTGTTCTTCTTGGCATAAAGCTGAAAACCTTTATGCAGCCTCTCCTTTGTAGTGAGCACCGCAGTGCAGAGCCCAGGCCTCTCCCTTCAGGATCTGGGCATTCATCCCCCTGTTGGCTGCTGAGGGCTTACAGGACTCTCTCTCGGCCAGGGGCAATTATCTTTTATGAGTGGTCAATGGTGGGATGTACAAAGGTCTGGCTCCTTTTCTTTAATTTGAGACAACCCTGAAGGGCAATCCTAGCTTCCCCATGTTGTCTGCTGAGTCCTTTATTGCAGCCATATTGAAGTTCAAATTCTCCCTCTGCTCAATCCTGCTTCCCTTCACCTCCTTTAAAGATGTCGTTTCCTAGTTCACCCCCTACCAGCCCCCTGTACTGAAATGTCCATCTTCTCTGAACCCAGTTTAAGATGCCACCACCCCACCTGCTTCATCTCCCCCTCCCCACCCCATGAAATGCATGCTGCCCCATCTCTGTGACAACCTGGATTTCAGCCCTGCATCTGCACCAATTGATGGAGCCCAGGCTCATCATTTGACACGTTCACTCTTGTATAAAAGGAGAAGGCATCCTAGATCACAGTCTCAAACTTTAATATGCCAACAAATCACACTGATCTCACTAAAACACATGTTCGGATTTTCTGAGATTCTGCATTTCTAATATCAGCTCCCAGGTGATGCTGATGCTACCGGCCTGTGGACTACACTCTAGTATAAAGGTTCTAGAAATTCTCTTAGGTTCCTTGCCACTGTACTAGTTTGATAGATCGCAGCATAGAATTCTGGAGCAAAGATTCTGAAGTCACACAGAATTGCCTTCAGGTCCCTGCTCTGCCCTTCCCAGCTGTGTGGCCTTGACCAAGGTGTTCCATCCAGGTCTCATTATCCTCATTTATAAAATGAGAGGAAATTGTGCCAACTTGTGGGAATTACTGTGGAGACTAAATGATATAAAACAAGCAGAGTACTTAGCACGGTGCCTGGCACAGAGCTCTGAAAAAGGCATCAGCTTCATGTTATAACTGCAAATCAGCATTCCATGTTGGGACATGAAGAGTGTTGTTATGGCTTAGTCACTTGGGTCACAGACAGTCCCTCAAGGGGCACTGCTAGTAGCATCACCTCTGAATTATAAGGGGAACATAGTTGCAGAGAGGGAACCAGAGCAAACTGACAAAGAGGGGCCTTTCTATCAAAGAGATGAGCAAAAGCTAGGAAGGGAGATGGCACTACTTTCTGGAATTTTCCATGCCATTTCACAGGTAAAGAAAGGCACAGAAATCGCAGCTGCTGGCTGTTCTCTGGTCTGTGAGTCAGATGGCCTGGAAATTGGGAAATGGAATCATCGCAGAAACAGAAAATAACTCATCATGTTATTCCTATTTTCTGCCCTTTGTGCTTATAACCCCTCCCAGAATACACGCTTAAGACTCATGCTGGATTTAATCTTAGCAAGGGTATGTACGATCAAAAGAACTCCAATGGTCCCAGAGACATTATTAAAAAGAACTCCACAGCCTTAACATGTCCCCTTTGATTCAGAGGAAAGGAGCTATATCCACAGGAAACATTGTTGTTTTCTCTCAGTAGGAATGGCTGAAAGTAGCAGCTGTTGTATAAGCCAGCATGCTGACAAAGGGATAAAGGGATACATCTTGGAGCTGTGTGATATAAACAGGCAAACAGCAAATGTCATAATTTCCATTTCAGCCAAGAACAAGTGCCAACGGGCTGGAGATGCAAGGCCATACTCAGGGCAGCAAAGTCACGGGTGGTGGTGGGAGGTGGGGAGAGGGTGGGTAGGAAGCCCCCTAGCAAAAATGCTGCACCTATAAGTCATTTGTAGTCCTCAATATGAGTAAGCAAGCTGTCAGAGGAGGGGCAAAGCTAATGCAGGCCTGAGTCATATCATTCTGTCTTTAACTGGTGAAAAAAACATGACATAGAGAAGGACATGGTTTGTAAAAGACCTACAACAGCTCTCATGCACAAAGGGGAACAGAAAAGTGAAATTTAATTTAGCTGATTATAATTCAGTCCTGTTTGCTGTTTAACAAATTCAATTGATGTTAATGTTTTAGTCATCTACTAAGAGCAGTATGTGCACTATTCTATGAATGAAATTTTTCTATATTTACAATTCATTCATTCACTTACTCAACTTCATTTCTAGTCTCCTTTGCTATTAAAAAGATGGAGTTCTCACCAATGGAACATGAGCAGAAGGGATGTGCTCCAAGCCTGGCCCATAAAACCCTCTCTTACTTTATTTGACTGCAGAACAAAGATCTGTAGGATCTTCTGGAAGACTGAGCCATAAGAGAAGAGACTGAATCCTTAAGTGATTGAATGGAGTAGAGCTCAAATGCTCAACTGATTACATGGCCCCATTAAATATGTAAGAAATAAACATTTACTGTGCCAAGCCATTTAAATTTTAGTGCTGTGTGCTACAACAGCTAATCTACCCAGACTAACACGTGTATAATGCAACGAGGGTATAGAGAATAAATTGCCCTATTCCCAGAGACTCTGGGAAGGCATTGCAAGTGTGAAAAACTCAATGGGGTAAGAGGACTAGAATTTGCTAATGTGAACAAATAACGGTTTTTACATTTTTAAATAGTTGAAAAAAATCAAAAGAATATTTTGTGACACATGAAAATTATATGAAATTCAAATTTCAGCCGGGCCAGTGCAGCTCAGTGGTTGAGGTCACTGTTCGATTCCCAGCCAGGGCACATGCCTGGGTTGCAGGCTCCATCCCCGGTGGAGGGGTGTAGGAGGCAGGTGATCAATGATTCACTCTCATCATTGATGTTTCTGTCTCTCCCTCTCTCCCTTCCTCTCTCTGAAATCAATAAAAACATATTTTAAAAAATTTTCAGTGCAGATAAATTAAGTTTTATTGGAATACAGCCATTCTCATTTATTTATTTATATATTGTCTATGGCTGCTTCGGCACTACAATGGCACATGGTGGAGATGAATAGTTGTGACAGAGACCATATGGCTTACAAAGCCTAAAATATTCACTACCTGTCTCTACAAAAAAAAAAAAAGTTTGTCAATCTCTGCTTTAGAGTCTGTACTTTATCATGTGCGGCAAACTACATTATCCTTCCCATTCTTGACTTCTCCTTGAATCCATACTGTCATGTGACTTTGAATTTTATACGACTGGGTGGAGTGTATTTTTCTGCTTCATTATTGTTGGGCTTGGCTATGTGACTTGCATTGGTCAATGAAACATGGGAGAAAGTGATAGTGTACTTCTTCCAAGCCTTGGCAATATCGAAATCATATGTTTTTGCTTTTCCTTCTTGTATTTCTACTATTGTCACTAGAAGGACACACCCCTCATAGCACAAGAATGAAAGGAATGTAGAGCAGAGCCACTGCAAATGAGCCGCAGAGCCCTCCCAGGCACTTCTCAGCATATTTGTTAATATGTTTATTGCCATATGTTAATGAGCTTTGGAATTGTTCGTTTAACAGCAATAGCTGATAGATGCATCATGTAGCTTCTGAGGATAGAAAATTACTAGGGGCAAGCCTAGACACACTTCCTTATAACTAAATGTTAAAGAATATTAGCAAGTTGAGGTTGCCAAAGTCTAATGCTAAAGGCATTTTATATTAACCATGTAGAAGCTTAGTGTGAAAGGAAATTATGGTGAATTTAGGCAGAAAACTCTTGGTTCTTTCTCCCTTTTTTTGAGATCTGAATAAGGCCTTTGACATTCCTTCCCTGAAGTTAAGTGGTCCTATGTTTGCAGAGCAATTTTCCTTTTCCTCCTTTTAGTGCAGCTGATATTTGTTTTAGCATAACTCTGCTATGTCTTCAATGGCTTTCTAATAGGGATATGCTCCTCCACACAATCTGACCTGTATAATTTTGGAGCTTGAGAATCTCTAATTCACCTATTAGAGGAAATTCTGGAATATGAATCATTCTATGAAATGTCTAAGAAAAGATATGAGGTAAAACACCAAAAGTACCCATTCTAGGTTTCTTGGTTAATGCCTATGTGGGTTATCATGGTGACTGAAGAAAAGATGGAGAACAGAGAAGAGATTGGAGAAGATATTATCATATTGGGACCTATATAAAGCCTTTGTGAACATTTGCTTCTTGGAAATTAACTCAGGAAATTACATAGTTCACTAATTTGGTTCCCTGTGTATCACAAGGTCAATGAAATCCCTTCAAGATCCTATAAATTGGGATTATTTCTTCTTCCTTTTATCCCAGAGTCCTAGGGGTCAAAGGTAGGAGAAACATCCTGTGTACATGGTAACATTAAAATTTAAACATTTGAAATTTGCTTGTTATGTTGAAGTCTCCCACTTCTTCCTTCCAGCTGCAGCCTACCATCTCACCACCAAAATTAAGCAAAGAAGACAGGCATATACAAAAAGCCCCAATCATACCCAAAACAATTAAATCACAGTCTCTGGGGAACAAGACACAGATTTAATATCTTTTTTCAAATCCTTATCTGAGGATATGTTTTCATATATTAGAGAGAGAGAGGTGGTGAGGTGAGGGAGAAACATTGATTGGCTGAACATGCCACAACTGGGGATCAAACCTACAACTTGGGTATGTGCCCTGACTGGGAATCGAACCTGCTACCTTTTGGTGTACAGGATGATGCTCCAACCAAATGAGCCACCCAGCCAGTATGGCATCAATATCTTTTAAAACTCCAGGGCAATTCCAATGTTCAGATAAGTTTGGGCCAGTATTTTAAGCCTTGTTATTGATAAAGCAGCATTCTGCTCATCACAGTCACAAAGAGGCAAGTAATCACACCATTGTAACAGCTGGGAACAATTATTCCAGATCAACACATATATCAATTAAGATATTTTCAGTTTCAAAGTAACAGAAATCTAGACTCAAACTGATATCACTGTATTTAACCCAGTTATGAATTAACTGGAAAGGAATCGAGGGAAGGCCAAATACTATAGGCATGCCCAGTGAGGTCTGGGTGACATAGGGAAGATGATTATCTGTCAGTCACACCTGGGGAACGTCATTGGCAAGGATGGGCGAGGGCACTGCGAGAGCATGAAATGTGAGATACATAAGCTCTCCCTTGCTCTCTTGGGACTCCTGTTGCAGGGGTAGTGCTCCTATGCTCCTGCATTTGCTCACAGGGCTCATGGCCATGTGGACTCCACATAAAATGGACTAAAGGACTGCAACTAGTCTGATGCTGTGCTGGACCCAGCTCCACATGGAACAGAAACTCTGAACACTGGCTTTGCTTTTTTAGCTCTGCCAAATCCCTAGCTGTACCTCTTTCAGGACTGCTTTAAGGGGAATGGGACTTTACAAACCAAGGAACACAACTCCACACAAATAAAGCTTTCTATCACATCTCATTCTCCTGTGGGGGCCTCCAGAAATGCTTATTCCAACGGTACCCCAAGAACCTCACTCCCACTAGCAACGGAGAAAGGCAATCCACACAATTCTCTGATAACAGAACCACTTCACATGATAAAACCATTTGTAGTGTCATGCAAATGGAAAGTTCAATGGTAGGATTTTTTGTCTCTCCATTCTGCCATGCAAGGTGTCATTGCTGGTGGTTCTAGGAGAGCATCCTGGAAGCACCGGGGGCTATATACTTTCTCTTCAGGTTCAGCCCAAGACAGAAAGCTTTCTTTTTCTCAACTATTGAACAATGTCATGCCTTTGCTTTGATTGGATCAACTTAGGTGTGTGCCACTGCCCCCCATCCACATATTTACCAGTTCTAGCTGTCTTAGCTTCGGCTACTATATCAAAATACCACAGATTGGGTGACTTAAACAACAGACATTTATGTTTCACAGTTCTGGAGTGCCAACAGATTTGGTGTGTGGCAAGAGTCCATTTCTTGGGTTGTAGATGGCTTTTGCCTGTGTGCTCACATATCTTTTCTTTAGTGTGTGCATATGGAGAGAGAAAGAGCTCTCATATCTCTTCCTCTTTTTATGAAGCCACTAATCCCATCACGATAGTATCACCCTCATGACCTACTCTAACCTAATTACCTAACATAGGCCTTACCTCCAAATACCATTACATTGGGGGTTAAGGCTTCAGCATCTGAATTTGGGTGGGGGGGACTCAAACAGTTAGCCCATAACACTAGCTAACTGGCCAGGAGATTCTTTTGTACTGATTGGCTTAGATCTAGGTTACAACTTATCTCTAAACCAATTACTGAGGCCTGTATTTGGTTTAGGCCAATTCAGACTCACCATTAGAACTGGCAGGGAGAATAATTTCACTCAGAAAGTATGGCTGCCCCATAATAGGATATGACTGGGCCCTGTTGGAAAGGGAGAAGTATAGAATAGCTGCTGGCTAGGAAATAAACAAATATGCATTGAAGAGTAGAGATAAAGCAGAAGATGCTTTAGATTATTCTTTGGTATTAGAATAAAATAGTATTTCTCCTAAGAAGAGAAAGCCCTTCAATACTTTCTTTTCCAAGTCATGAGCCATGTAGACAAATGATAAGCATTACCAAAGTCTGGCCATTCCTGAAGTTTTGGATTTCTTTTGTCTTCTTAACCATTCTAGGAAGAGGGGAGCAACACCAGTGTTTTCTACACAATCAGCCAGAACTTACCAAAGAGTCAAGAAATCCTCTTTAGTGGACAAACTGAACAAGCAAAAGACAGACAGACTCATAGATAGAGAGCAGGTTGACATGTGGGTTGGGGGCCGCAGGGGGCATGGAGGGATTGAGCAAAAAAGAAAAAAAAAAAGAGAAAGAACTCATGGACACGAACAACAGTGGGGCGACTGCAGGGGAGAGGGGAGTGGGTGGAGGTGGAAGAGGGTATAGGGGGATAAATGGTAATGGAAAAAATAAAATTAAATTGAAAAAGAACTCTCTTGTGAGCCTAAGAGAGCAGACTCTACTTCCTCATCTTAAAAGCACTGGCCACTCTTTACCCTACTGGGAGGATATCAAGTTGCCCTATGAATGTCCTCAGATATCCCCCAGTCTCAACAGACGATGCCAGCTACCTTTGTTTGAATGGAGTAGCCCTCCTCTGCCAAGGAGTATGAAATTCAAAAACACTAGAGATTATTCCCCAGTTAAAATGCAAATACTTTTTAGATTTATCAGGTAAATCATTAACATCTATAAACCCTTTAGTGTTAACTAGTATAGCAGAGAAAAATCAGTCTAGGTGTCTCCTAAGAAAGTTAAATAGGACAAGTGGAGTACTTTTCAACTTCAACTGCATATGAGAATTCCCATCAGATAAATTAAATCAGAATCTCTGAAAGTGAGACTCTGGTATCAATCTTTTCAAGCTTTAATAGTGATTCCAATGTACAGCTTAGTTGGAGACCTGGACTTGGTGAGGGCTTTTGAAAGACCTTGCCTGGGTGAAGCAGCTGGGTGGTTTTGGATGCTGATGTATAGAGTAGGTGGGGTTGGGTTGGGATAGAATCAAAGAGAGGGGCATTGCTGGAAAAGGAGTTTGGTAGGGTACCAGAAACCATCTGTATCCGAAGAGCAAGTCTCCGTCTTCACAATCTAGCCTTGATCTATTCATAGTCTGTATCTGATAAAACGATGTGCCAAATCCTCTGGTATGCTCTTCTCAAACTTTAATGTTCTATAAATCCCTGAGGACCTTGTAAAAATTCAGATTCTGATTCACTAGGTCAAAAAACAGTCCTGAGATTCTGTATTTCTTACAATCACTGAGGTTATGCTGCCGCTGCTTTGCTGGTGAAAGTTGAGTAATGATTATGCAGTATATCATAGGATGCTACTATTTTTCCTGATAGAGGGTACATGCCTAATTTCCCCTGTTAACTTATAAATCAAATACAATGTTGAAATGTGATAATTTCCTGTTTATTAAAGATTGAACATGACCAGATGACACATTTCCTTTGTAAAGGAGGAATATATTTTTCCTCTACTCATCTTAGGTTCTCAGCTGGGTGTCTGTATCAAAAGACATTACCAAGAGAAAAGCATTCAAATTCCTTTAATAGAAGTTTTATGTGACATGGGAGCTTTCCTAAGGAAGTGAAGACCTGAATAAACAGTTAAACCTGAGTGTTTTTATGCTAGGTTTGAAGAAGAGTGAAAAGTCATGGAAAAATGTGGTAGGACAAAGGTTATGAGCCAAGGGTAGTAAACTGGGGGAAATGCAGCAAGGCCTGTTTTTTCAAATTCCCCTCAGTAATCCTCCATCTGCAGAGGTAAGGATGCTCCTTTCCTATAGGTATAGGGAGAGTACATCTCAGAGTCCTTCCAGCACTCACCATTCCTCAAACTCCTTCAGCTTAAAATATTTAATACATCAAGATGCCATATTTTGAAGTAGCATGTCCTGATTCCCGTCATATTCTGTCCCATTATCTGGCCAGACATTTCCACCTACCATAAAACCTCAGAGTTCCATTTACACCATCTAAGCCATACTCCACTTTTAACTCAGTTTTGCTCATGTGAAATTCCTGAATGTTTTTATACATTGAGACTGAGGATCTGAAGTTGAGAAAAAATAGCCAGGAAAACAATAAAATAAAAATCTTTTTTAGAAGGTTGTCACATGTCCCGTTGGAACAAATGATCCATGCACTAAAAAGAAATGTGGTGTGGGTGGGATAGATTGGGGTTAAGTATTTTAAGGAAACCAGTGAAAGAAATATATATTGTAGAAAGCTGAATTGCCCAAAAAGTTAACAGCAGGATTTCCAGTTTACCTAGCAAAATGGACATTCTGAATTAAAAATTAACATCAAATTGATCTAGGGTTGGTGATATAATGCTTAAATAAATGAGCTTTATGCACTTCATATTCTTCTTTAGAATGTTGGGCTCCTCCTGCCATAGGCATTTTCGTCCAACTTGTCCTCTGTCTGGATCGAAAGGAACACTCACATTTTTAGGTAGCAGAACAGAAGCTTCAGATAACAACAGGTTAGCATCTCCTTCTTATTCAGGGAACATAATCTGAATGTGATTCGGATTTCAATAAAGTAGCATTTGTAATGCAAATGGAAAGTAAAAGTAACTAAGGTAACAAAAAAGGATTTAAAAGTATATGATTCTCTGAATGCATCCTAAAAACTCTTTGGTATGAACCCTCCTAGCTGGAGCCTGTGCAGAGTAAGATGTGCTAATACAGAAGCAATAAAGTGACTAGGATTTTAAAAAAATGCTTAAGTCCTTTAATGTTCTTTCAAATTAGCATGCTGATAACGCACAAATCTTTGCAATTAAAATGGAAGGATAAAGCAATGCACACATACTTATCCCAGAGAAACTTTTCCTGTGTGAATTAGCTCTCTTAGTCAATAAAAATGAATTGTGATAACACCATAACATAGTTAGCTGTAGGGTAGCTGATAACAGGATTTGGCTTTGCAATCTTTAAACACATAAAGAAGATGTAGTTTATTGTATTAGTGTTCACAACTATTCATTCTCTTGCTTACCTGTAAGCGTTTAGCATGTGGCTGAAGCTGAAAAAGATGATTTTAGGGACTGATGTATAGTTTAGAACAGGCCACCCCAAAATTTGCCACTTTGGCAATGTGGATTATTTTGAGCTGAAGGCAACTGAGAGAGACCCTGAGGGCTCAAGAGAAACTTCTGCCTGGAAGAATTTGAATTAGGGACCTTGACCACAATAAGACGTATCACTAGAAATAACATTTTATGAACTATCTATAGGGCAGGGCAAACTACTAATTACTGAACATCTGCACTTCTTACTGTCCTGCAAATGATCCCCCTGTCCTCTGGAGCCCCAGGTGCCTCAGCTCATTCCCTGGCACAAGATGTCATAAAAACACCATTTTAACTTTCTGTCCCTAAAGTCTCGTGTATGTGGGGTCTCTGAGTCTCTCATGTATATGGGATTCCCATACATACACATGTATTAAATGTGATTATTTTTTCTTGCAAAGCTGTCTCAGGTTGATTTAGTTATTAGACTAGCCAAATGAGCCTAGAAGGGTAGAGGAAAGTTTCTTCCCCCCCCCCCCCAGCTGGCAGACAGACAGTGCTACAGAGAGTGTTAGAACAGTGCATGCATATGTGTGTGTCCGTGTGTGTGTCCGTGTGTGTGTGGGGGGGGGGAGAGAGGGAGAGAGAGAATCTTCAATGTATCTTCCCCTCCATAAAAAGAGCATGTGTACAATACTAAAAGGGGCTGATAGAGGAATAAGAGGTGGGAGGGGGAAGCCTGTTTCAGATGAAGAGTATCTGCCTCTCTTCTCCCTCTTTCCCGTTTCTCTCGCACACTCTGGCAGGGCTGATGCTCTTAAGGAGCTCGCATTTCAGGCAATTTTTCCAATTAGGGTTCATACTTTGAGATTCCATCTAGGTCCTCCCTTTGGGCTCAAAGAAAGGACAAAAATGCCTATCCAGCTTTTTACACACTTTTTTACCCCTATACAATTGCAATAAGAGGGTCTTGAGCTGAGAAATACATTATCCTAACTTTGAAAGTTTGGGAGCCTTAGAGAATACGCAGACTTTCTTTAGACTTTTTTCCCCCCATCAGGGACATAGTTGCTCTTGAAACTACTTGGAGAAAGACTGTTAGGAGAAAATTTACTGAGGAAAATTACCCTGTCTATTGTCTCTGGAAAGTATTTACTGAGAGGAGCTTCTTAAATAGAAAAACCTGATTGCCTAACTTGTGTGTGTGCGTGTGTGGCTACTGAACAAAGCACAAGTGTTGTAGGAGCAAGAAGGAGGAAAGGGAACAAAGTGCTTATGGGCTGATAATCGCAGGTCAAATACCACACAAAGGCAACACGGAGAGCTCGTGAGACATGCTGGGTAGGATGAAGCAATAGAAAAATCATTTCATTTTGCTTTGGAGAATAGTGCAAACTGTTCACATAGATGCAACTTCCATAATATGGGCTAAAGTTTAAATACACTATTACTTACAAGTGCAAAGAAAACATAGCACTTTTATTATTATTTATTTTAAAGTATTTATGTATATGTCATTATTTGGATATGACTTTGAGAGGAAACTTTCCCAACTCCATTGCCCCAACTAATGGCCACTGCTTCATTGTTTCCTGAAGATCTAGTACTGTTATTGGTGGGGTGCCCTCTGTGTTCCCACCTGTTACTAGTGGAAGTGGAGCTCTTGGGGTGCCACAGGGAAAGGAATTTCCTGAGGTCCCCATGGGAGGATGAGGTATTATGGAAAGCTTTATTTCTGTGGAATTAAACCCCTGGGTTTCCAAGGTCCTATTTCCCACCAACCTGCCATGGAAAATGTCCAGCCTTGTCTTCAGCAGAGCCAGGATGAAAGACAATGCCTAGAGTTTCCACTCCATATTAAAGTATAGTCCTGTCCAGCATCTGGCTAGCACAGCTGTGTTCCAGCTGTAGCCCATTGCACATGGGGTTCACATGGCCCTGGGCCATGCAGCTGCTTAAGACCACATGGCAGGCTAGTGCAAGGGACAGCGCAGGTCACAGAGCAAGCAAGAAACAGGAGTGCAAGAGAGCAAACAAGCAAGAGGGTGAGAACTCTTTGTCTCAGGATTACAACGAAGAGCTTAACTAATTAAGCCTTCAGGATTTCACGCGCTTGCAATGGCTCTGCTCCCCTAGCCAATGATCTTTGCTCCCCAGGTTAGATGACAGACAAGTACCTTCCCTATGTCTCCCCAACTTCACTGCAATGCATCCATTTCCCCCTTTGTTGGATTTCTTCCCCCAGTGATTTGTGGGGAATGGATAGATGGTTCTCTGGGGAGTTGAAACTGCAGCTTCCTAGAGAAGCTGCACAGATGACCATGCTTATAATGTCTGGTCTCTTACTATTATTAATATTAACTAGATAGTTACCATGGTAACAGAACTACATATATTAGTACAAGTTGCCATGTCCTTCTTGTCAAGCTTTCAAAAATGTAAATAGCATGCCAACTAAATATCCTCTTGACTCTAACTTAATAAGAACAAGTACAGCAATAGACTAGTTCTCTATAGGTAAACTGATATGGTCCACAGTGGTTGTCATAAGGAATATTTCAGATATCTAGAAGTGTAAAATTAATTAAAATTGGTGTGTGTGTGTGTGTGTGTGTGTGTGTATGGAAGATAGAGAAGTCATAAGTGTCTGTCCATTGAGGGCATGTGGCTGTGTGATTGGCTGGTGTCATGGTATAAATATTAATGCCAAGGCCAAGGCCCAAAATGGGGCTCCCTAACGCAAGGCCTCCTTCCTCCGTTACTTAACTACCTGTCTTCTCCAACCGAACTCCTCACCCCTAGGCAATTACACATGGCCAGTCCTTGGCTTTGTGTTCAGCGACCAGGTAACTTATGGCCATGTGACTGAAACCGCAAGCATATTTATCCCCCATTACATTGAGGTGTCAGGCTTATGTGATAAGTTTGACATAAGCCCATCCCAACACCAGAATTCATATTACTATCCAGAAATCCTTCTAAGGGTGTAATAAATGATCAATATTCTGATTTATTTATAATAACAATTTTAGCCTTATTGATAGTAGCAGAAAAAAGGAAACTCTAACAATGGAGAAAGGGTTAACTAAATTATGGACTGTGTATATTCTGGGATATTATGCAGCTATTTAAATTCCTATTCTCAAAGTTCATTAAATGACAAAGAAATATATTATTACAATATATGTTAGGTTTTGTTATAAGATTACAGAATCACTTGCACAATATAATCCTCATTTTATGAAATTTTTTATATATGCATTGACACAGAGGTGAAAACCAAAAGAAAAATATCAAAAATTAATATTAATTATGTCTAGGTATTAGATTTATGGGTCACTTGTATTATCTTCTTACAGTTTTTGTAGATTCCAAATGTTCTTTTATACGTATATATTACCTTTATAAAAAGAACAAATACATTGTAGCTAAAACAATATTCATTTTTTTTGACAATTCATGTCAAAAACTGTTAGGTTAGGAAGTAGTGCTTTGGCCAAAATTTCAGAGTTCCAGGGTACAGTTCCCAAAGATGCAGAGCTGATCAGAGCTATAGCAACCAAAGCCAAAGCACAAATTATATTGTAAGCGAGAAAAAATGTTTCTGTAAGTCACTATAAATGAAGGGTTATTAGTTACTGTAAGAAAGCTAAAAGATAATGCTTGAAAGTTTCATGACCTTGTTTGTTCTCTTTAATATGAATCTTTCCTTAATAAGATTCATATAATGTTAGACTGAAACACTTTGAGATTGTCTTTCAGCTTCTCATTTTTCAGATGAGTAAACTGAGGCTCAAACATGTAAAGTAACTAACCTAAAGATAGTGATTTAATTACAAACTAGGAATGGAGTTCTCTTTGACTGGAGCTCCTTCACTATATTTCTAGTAGGTGGGACAACAGAGATGATTGGGAAGATCTTATATATTGGTGCTCAAGCATTTCACCTAGGTACAGATTTTTAAATCATAGTATTATTGAGCAGTACAATTTCTGGCCTCCCTGAGGTAGATTACAGATCTAGAATCAGAAGCATGTTATACGGTTGTGCAAAACCTGTATATGGAAAATTTTAGAAACTTATTAAAAGTCACTAAAGGACACAAATCAATGTTTGTGGTTAGAAAGTCAAAACAATGTAAATATACAACTTATCTCCAAATTGGTCTATAGGGTCAGTGCAAGTTCAATGAAAATCTCAACAGATATTTTTTAGGATTCAAAAATGTATATGGAAGAGAAAAGAGTCAAACTTTCCTATACATTCATGAAGAAAAATAGTGTTGACTTATTTATTATGGGAGATATCACTATATAATAAAGCCAAAGGTATAATAATTAGGACAGTGAAGAATTCATACAGGGGTAGACAAAAATAGATCAATGAAACAGGAGAGCCCAGAAACAGATACAAAGACAGCATTTCAAATCAGTGGAGAATAGATGGGTTCTCAATAAACAGTGGTCTGACAATCTGTAAAAAGAACAAATTGGATCATCCACACAATCAGTTCTAGGTAGTTTAAAAACTTAAGTGAGGAAAGAAAAACTTAAAAATTTCTAGAAGAAAAATAAGAGACTATCTGCATAAATTTTGGGAAGGAAAAATTTTATAAACTACAAACAGGGTGGGGCAAAAGTAGGTTTACTGTCGTGAGTACATGAAATGCAGAGTTTATTACTGTACTACTATTTATTAATTATTGTATTCTTTTCCATATGAACAACTGGAAACCTACTTTTGCCCCACCCTGTATAAAAGTATAAACTATTAATGAAACAAATAATTTATAAATGTGACTACATTTGTTTAAAAAGGAACTTTTGTTAATCAAAATAGTCTATAAAGGAATTAAAAATGTAAGCCAAAAACTGGGAGAAAATATTTGCAACTTATATGACCAACAAAGAATTAGTATCCAAAATACATTAGGAAATTATAAAAATCCACATAAAGGTCCATATAAAGACATAAAAATCCATGGATGCCCATATAAAGAGAAGCAAATCAAGGGGAAATGATCAAGAGGCATTCACTAAAGGGAGAAACCTCAAAACCAATGCAGCTATAAAACATGCTTGGCCTCATCACACATCAGTGAAATTAAAGGAAAACTATAAGGAGATGTCCTTGCATTTGACCAGAGCTATGGACGGAATTGTGTCCCCCAGTCCAAAGTATATGTTGAAATCACCCAGTATGACTTAGCTGGAGTAAGAGATTAAGGTTACATAAGATAATAAAGGCAGGGCCCTAATCTGATAGGATTAGTGTCCTCCTAAGAAGAGACAAGGAGAGCTCTTTCTCTCCCTGCCATGTGAGGACACAGTGAGAAGCCAAAAAGAGAGCTCTCACTAGAGCCCAAGCACCCTGCTATGCTTACCTTGGACTTTCAGCCTCCAGAATTGTGAGAAAATAATTTTTTGCCATTTAAGCCATCCAGTCTATGATATTTTTTAAATGGCATTTTGTTATGGAAGCCCAAACTGATTAAGACAACTAGATAGGCACAATATTTCAAAGTCTGACAATACCCAGTAGTGTGCATATGAGTGAGGGGAAATCTTATAGATTCCTAGTTATAAATCAGTACTTTGTAAAATGTTGGCATTACTCAGTAATTTTAAAGAAAGTCCAACCGATAAGCAAGATAGATATTCTACTTGCTGTTACCCTAGGGAATCTCCGCTATGTGCACACAGGAAACAAACAAAAATGTTCTTATCCACATTTCTGTAATAGAAAAAACACACACAAACAAAACAAAAACCAAGAACAGCAACAACAATGTGGAAGCCTGTTATAGGAGAATGGTTAAGAAAATTCTGGAATAATAATGGAATGAAACACTACACAGCAGTAGAAACTAACAATCTAGTCCTTACTAAATTCAACATGGGTTAATCATAGAAACATACCACTTAATAAAAAAGCAAATTGCAAAAAAAAAAAAAAAAAAGAAGCAAATTGCAGAAGAATATCATTTATAAGAATTTGAAAAATGAGTTTAAACCATTTGCATTTTAAGAATGCATAATGTCCGTCCACATGTGCCACAAAAATCTTAAAGAGAAACAATATAATAATACAAATGCTAAATTTGGATAGTGACTGCCCTGGAGGAATATGGGAGGAGTAATGAAATGGCAAATAGAAGGCTTCAAATTTTGGCAATGTTAAATTTCTTAGCTTGGTGCTTGGTGCATAGGAGCTTATTTTATTAATATTTTACATGGTACACATACTGATTTACATTTGCCAAATATTTTATAATAAATGACAAAATTAAAATTATTGAGAAGTGCATTTTGGCAATTAAATGTAATTTTCTTAATTAACTGGTGCATCTTCTTTTTTAAAAAAATATGTGTTTTTTTATTTCAGAGAGAGGAAGGGAGAGGGAGAGAGAGATAGAAACGTCAATGATGAGAGTCATTGATCGGTTGCCTCCTGCATGCCCCCTGCTGGGGATCGAGCCCACAACCAGGGCGTGTGCCCTGACTGGGAATCAAACCATGACCTCCTGGTTCATAGGTGGATGCTCAACCACTGAACAACACTGGCCAGGCAACCACACTGGAGGAATACAACTAAAGGAACAAGGTGCATGACTCATGACAGAATATGAATCTGACTAATTGAAGCTAATTGCTGAGAGGCACCATGTGAATGGCTCAATTTTATCATTAAATTCAGGGCGAGAGAAACCACCATGAAAAATCAATGAAACAACATCTCAAAATGTACTTTGCCCAATTATGAAATGATTATGTTGAGCTTCAATTAATTATGACAATTAAGTAGTTCTTACTCTACTGGTAGCATTAACTCATTACATTAATTTGCTAGCAAAAAAAATTAGCTTGTGACCTGAAAGGGGAATGGCTTTCTTGTGCTATATTAGCATTTGAAAAAAATAATTAATATGCCTCTTTTGAAGGGACAGATACAAATACTCCTTTCGTTAACATTTACTGTTAAGCGATTCATACTTTCATATCAGCTAATATTATACAATACTGAATTTTATATGTAAAATTAATATTAATCCTGGAGGGAAAAAAGTAATGATAAATTCTGTTTCAAAATTCTACACTAAACACATAGCCTCCTGTCCCTAATAAAATCTCTACAAATGACAGAAAAGATATAAGATAAATTAATGAATGCATTTTCAATCACAAAAGAAGCAGAGAAACCTTGGCAAACTAGAAACTCAGAGAGTTCTGAAAGATGGAAAACCAAGGAGATTGTATTGAAAAAGGAAACAGTAGACCCAAATGCCTAGAATTGAGTTCTATATCAAAAGGAGAGAACAACAGTAAGAATTCTTTTTTTAAACTTTATTTTCATTGTTGACACTATTACAGATGTCCCCCATTCTGCCTCCTCCACTTTGCCCACCTGCACCCAGTCCCCACCCCACCTCCCTCTGGCCATCACCACACTGCTGTCTGTCAGTGAGCTACGTATGAATGCTCTTTGGCTACCCCTGCACCTTCTTTCACTCATTCCCCTCCCCCCCTCCCCTCTGATATCTGTCAGTCTGTTCCATGTATCCAAACCTCTGGTTCTATTTTGTTTGTCAGTTTATTTTGTGCATTAGATTCCACATAAAAGTGAGATCATATGGTATCTGTCGTTTTCTTTTTTTAAATATATATGTCTTTATTGATTTCAGAGAGAGGAAGGAAGAGGGAGACAGAAAGATAGAAACATAAATGATGAGAGAGTCATCATTGATCGGCTGCCTCCTGCACACCCCCGACTGGGGATTGAGCCCGCAACCTGGGCATGTGCCCTGATGGAGAATCAAACCAAGATCTTCTGGATCCTAGGTTGATGCTCAACTGCTGAGCCACACCCGGCCAGGCTCTGTCATTTTGTGACTGGCTTATTTCACTTAGCATAATAATCTCCAGGTCCATCCATGCTATCACAAAAGGTAAGACTTCTTTCTTTTTTACAGCTGCATAGTATTCCATTGTGTAAATGTACCACATCTTTTTTATCCACTCATCTACTGATGGGCACTTGGGGTATTTCCAGATCTTAGCTATTGTAAATAATGCTGCTATGGACATAGATGGGCATATATTCTTTCTGATTGGTGTTTCTGGATCCTTAGGATATATTCCCAGAAGTGGGATCACTGGGTCAAAAGGCAGTTCCATTTTTAATTTTTTTGAGGACACTCCATGCTGTTTTCTACAGTGGCTGCACCAGTCTGCATTTCTACCAATAGTGCATTAGGGTTCCCTTTTCTCTACACCATCACCAATACTTGTTTGTGATATAGATGATCGCCATTCTGACAGGTGTGAGGCAATATCCCACTGTAGTGTTAATTTGCATCTTTCTGATGAGTAGTGACATTGAGCATTTTTTCATATGTCCATTGGCCGAGTGTGTGTCCTTTTGGAGAAGTGCCTAATCAGGTTCTTTCCCCATTTTTTAATTGGATTGTTTGTCTTCCTGGTGTTGAGTTCTATAAGTTCTTCATATATTTTGGAAATTAATCCCTTATGAGGTGTATCACTGGCAAATATGTTCTATACAGTGGGTTCTCTTTTCATTTTGTTGGTTTCTTTTGCTATGCAGAAGGTTTTTAGTTTGATGTAGTCCCATTTGTTTATTTTTTCCTTTGTTTCCCTTGTCCTAGGAGATATATCAGCAAAAATATTGCTAAGACAAATTTCTGAGATTTTACTGCCTATGGTTTTTTTTTCAGGATTTTTATGGTTTTGCTACTTACATTTAAGCCTTTTATCCATTTTGAGTTTATTTATGTGTATGGTGTAAGTTGGTGGTCTGATTTCACTTTTTTGCATGTACCTGTCCAATTTTCTCAACATGATTTATTAAAGAGACTGTCTTTACTCCACTGTATGCTCTTGCCTCCTCTGTGAAATATTAATTGACCATAAAGGTGTGGGTTGATTTCTGGGCTCTCTGTTCTGTTTGATTGATCTATATGGCTGTTCTTATGCCAGTACCAGGCTGTTTTGATTACTATGGCCTTGTAATATAGTTTGATATCTGGTATTGTGATACTCCAACTTTATTCTTCTTTCTAAAGATTGCTGAGGCTATCTGAGGTCTTTTTTTGTTCCACATAAATTTTTGGAACATTTTTTCTAGATCTGTGAAATATGCCATTGACAATTTAATGGGAATTGCATTAAATCTATAGATTGCTTTTGGAAGTATGGACATTTTAAGGATGTTAATTCTTCTACTCCATGAACACAGTATATGCTTCCACTTATTTGTATCTTCCTCAATTTCTTTCTTCAATGTCCTATAATTTTCCAAGTATAGGTCTTTTACTTCCTTGGTAAATTTATTCCTTGGTACCTTATTTTTTTGTTGCAGTAGTAAATGAGACTGCTTTTTAAATTTCTCTTTCTGATAGTATATAAAAATGCCACCAATTTCAGGATATTAATTTTGTATCTCGTTACTTTGCCAAATTCATTTATTAGATCTAGTACTTTTTTTGGTGGAGACTTTAGGGTTTTCTTTGCGGTGAATGATGACAGTTTTACTTCTTCCTTTCCAATTTGGATGCCATTTTATTTCTTCTTTTTGTCTAATCACTGTGGCTAGGACTTCCAGTACTATGTTAAATAACAGTGGTGAAAGTGGACACCCCTGTCTTGTTCCTGATCTTAAGGGAAATACTTTTAGTTTTTGCCCATTGAGTATGATCTTGGCTGTAGGTTTGTCATATATGTCCTTAATATGTTGGGGTATGATCCCTCTATTCCCATTTTGCTGAGAGTTTTTTTTGTTGTTGTTGTTGTTTTATCATAGATGGGTGCTGGATTTTATTGAATGCTTTTTCTGCATCTATTGATATGATCATGTGATTTTTATCTTTTATTTTGTTCATGTGATGTATCACATTTATTGATTTGAGAATATAGTACCAACCTTGCATCCCTGGAATAAATCCCACTTGATCATGGTGTATGATCTTTTAAATGTATTGCTGGATTCAATTGGCTAATATTTTGCTGAGGATTTTAGCATCTATGTTCATCAGGGTCATTGACCTATAATTTTCTTTTTTGTGGTGTATTTATCTGGTTATGGAATTAGGATAATGCTGGCTTTATAAAAAGAGTTTAGAAGTCTTTTCTTCTTTTGAATTTTCTGGAATAATTTGAGGAGGATAGGTATTAGTTTTCTGAATGTTTGGTAAAACTCCCCTGTGAAGCCATCCAGTCCAGTTTGCTGGAGTTTTTGTGTGTGTTTGCTTTTGTGTTTTTTTATTTTATTACTGCTTCAATTTCATTAGTTGTCATCACTCTCTTCAGCTTTTCCGACTCTTCCTGATTCAGTTTTAGAAGACTGTATGTTTCTAAGAATTTGTCCATTTCATCCAGGTTGTCCAGCTTGTTGACATATATTGTTCACAGTCTTTTCTTACAATCCTTTGTATTTCTGTTGGGTCAGTTGTTATTTCTCCTCTTTCATTTCTGATTTTATTTATTTAGGTCCTCTCTCTTTGTTTCTTGATCAGTATGGTTAAAGGTTCATTAATTTTGTTTATCTTTTCAAAGAAGCATCTCTTTGAAAGCATCTCATTGATCATTTATATTGTTTTTTAATCACTATGTCATTTATTTCTCTCTGATCTTTATTATTTCCTTCATTCTACTTACTCTGGGATTTTCTTGTTGTTCTTTCTCTAGTTCTTTTAGGTGTAGGGTTAGATTGCTTATTTGTGCTTTTTCTTGCTTTTTGAGGTAGGCCTATAATGGTATGAACTTCCCTCTTAGGACTGCTTTTACTGTATCCCATAAATTTTGGGTAGTTGTATGTTCATTTTCATTTGTTTCCAGGTAATTTTTTATTTCTTCCTTGATTTGATTAATAACCCAGTCATTGTTTAATAACATGCTATTTAGCCTCCATGTATTTGAATGTTTTTGAGGGTTTTTTTAATTGTAGTTGATTTCTAGTTTCCTTTATTCCTGGATGTCCTTGATTCCAGGAGCAGAAAGGGGCTAACCCCTGCATGTTGGTTACTAAGGTACAGCAGCAAGACCATTATAGCTAGAGATATCCCTGAATAAAGTGAGCTACACATTAGCAAAGAGGAATGTCTTTCAGTCTCTTCAGTGAGCAATGAGCAAGGGAGCTTTGGAAGCAAAGAATAAAGTAATGCCCCAGAGAGGAACAGGGAAACCAATAATAGAAGACAAGCTGCTGAGGTTCAGTGACTGGCAGTTACCTGTCCACCCTCTAGTATTACTTAAAATGCACTGAAAATATAATTCATTGTAGCATCTCTTGTCTATCAAGAGATGTTGATTACAAAGTTGGGTATACAAACCCAAATTTTTATACAGTTAATGAAAACCAATTATTAAGGAGACACAACAGACCCAGCAAGTGAAAGAATTTATATCCAAGGGAACAGAAAAAAAGAGCAATTTGGACTGGGTTCTAAAATAAGTTTAATTCATATCCTTAGAGAATAAAATGGATTTGTACTTACGAAGTGAAACAGAGTGCTATTGAAAAGAACTAAATTGCAGTCTTAGATATTAAAAATAGTAATTATAAAATAAAAAACTGAACATAGCAACTACTAACTGATCTACAAATTTCAATATCCTTACATATTTCTGGAAAGAGACAATAGAGATAATTGAAGTATGATTCAATTGTGAGGATTTTCCCATGGTAAATAAAGAATAGTGTATAGGTTAAATGGCCTAACCAATTGCTGAGCAAAAGAAATAGAACAATACTCTCCACCCCTGCAAGCGCGCGCGCACACACACACACACACACACACACACACACACACTTAGACATGTCATAATTAATTTTTAGGGCATCAGAAGTGAAGAGAAAACTCTACAAGATTTAGTGGATAAAAATACATGAAAGAATAAAATTTATAATAATATCAGAATAAACATCAGAAACTATGGATTGATGATAGTTTAGTAGTATCTTTAAAGTGGAGAGCAAAAAAGTCACTTTAACATTAGAAATTTTCATCAAGTTAAAATATCAATCACGTGTAATAGCAAAAATGATATTGTGCCTCATATGTGCTACCAGCAACTAATCCGTTCTGAACCAATTAATTAAAAATGTACTCAAGTAAGAAGAAAAGATGAATATGGGAGATAGTGGGGTTCAAGAAGCAATGCTAAGCAAAGAAATTAGTGAAACTTCTTCTTAAGTCAAATAAAGCATTAATTATAAAATTCAAAAACATATTCCATAATACATCTCCACATTAGGGGCATGACAGAGCAAAGGTAAATCTGAGCTTGCTAATTCTTTTGCTTTATTCAGGGAAGGATTTGTATATTGATTTACTTTAGTTCAGAGTAGAGCAAAAACCTCAAACCCTCAAAGAGCCAGAAAGAAGGAAAGAGTACCTACAGTGAAAAAAGGATAGTATATAATAGATTTACATATATTAGTATTAAAAATAAATGTGTGTATAAAATGAAATCTAGATAAATAATCACATGACTAAAATATATCAGGCAAAATGCCACAGATTAAATGATTCAAAAAGTGATTAAAAAATAAGTCAATGCAGTATTCTACTTAAAAATCCATTAAAAAAGAAGTTAACACCTTTACTGAGGGAAACCAACCTCATGTGCCTCCTGTTATCATACACTGAGAAGACCATTATACCACTTCTGTGGTATTCCTGCTGATAAAGAATAATCTGGAATTTAGTCATGAGGAAACACTATGAGGGACGTTCTGAAAGATCATTGGCTTGTATCTGCAACAATGTCATGATTAAAAAGGAGAAAGACGCTCAAGATGTTGAGAGCTGGAGTGATGCTACTACCACCTTTTATCTCATTTTGTTACAATGACAAAAAGCTGGGAAAACTGAATGCACCACTTTCTTGAACTATTGAAAAGCCGACTTTTCAGAGTAACCACTGACCCAGTATCCACAGAGAGACAGGCACCTTTAGGGACAGATGAGAGCACACACTTTTTTTACCTGGGATAGACCCAACCAAACACCAGTAAAAAGAGATCGACAAATTTGCAGAGGTTTAGTGTGACGCATTTGGGGACTGCATAATTGGGCATGTCTGAACCCTCTACAAGTTTTTCCTCACCCCCCACCCCCAGGTGCACACAAAATAGATTTAAGAAAGTACTAAAAAAGTGCCCTTTGTGGAGCAGATGTAGGGACTGAACAGTGGCAGCTCAGGAAAGGGCACAGACTCTTCTCCATCTATCTTTCCCTACAAAATGAAATCCTGTCATAGATGTTATAGAACTGCCACTGAAGTTCAGTTAGTTCCTTTAAAATGAAATTTGCATCGAAATATAATATCATACCAAAAAGTGCTGAATAACAGTACAGCTTAATGTATCTCATAAGATAAACACACCTGTGTAACCAGCATCCACATAAGAAAAGCAGAACATTATTTTAAAAAACCCAGAATCCTGCGTCCTATTCTCTGTCTCAGTCTTTTCTTCCCAATTATAATAACTATCCTGAATTCTAATACTGTAGATTAGTTCTGCTCACTTTTGAACTTTATATAAATGGAATTATGAAGTATGGATGTACAGTTAGTTTTAACATACCAGGAAAATAAAGATAATAGATTATAAATAAGCTCCAAATGCCAAATCCTCATTAACAATGTCTCTTGGGTCAGGTAGTATTAAACAGCCAAAGATACCCAGTGATTACCAGAGAAAAGTGGGTCATACCTGTGTTGACAGCTCTATTTTCAATCTTAATGGTTTAAGTTTATAGCTAGAATCCTCATTAGAGAGTACACACCCATTAAAAAGCAACTTGAAAAGCTTGGAAAAGTTATGAGGACTTGCTAATATTTAGCTGTTAAAAATGTTAAAGGAGAATCTGGGGACTTACTAAAAAGGCAAAAACGAAAAGAAGTTGGTAATTGCAAAATACCAGCATAGGAATGCCCAAAGCTGTCTGGTTGCAAAGAGTGGTCCTTTAGAGCAGCAATTTCCAGCCTCGACTTAGGAATATTCTATCTGTTGTATCTGTGGTAGTTACCAGTATTGTTTAGGAACATGACAATATTGAATTTTCCTATCTCCTTGAAGCAGCCATGTAACTTGATTCATGCAATAAAATGCATGTGTCCTTTCCAGTTTCTAGCTTTGAAAGCCAGTGATTTGCCATATTCCTACCTACCCCTCCGCTGTAGTGGTTACCAAGCAAGTGCTGAGTGAACAGCATGAGCAGAAACCCCTGCTGACCTGTGTTGCTCATATATCATAAGTGAGAAATAACTTTTACGTGATTAAGCTGCTGAGAGTTTGGGGCTCTTTGTTACTGCAGCATAACCAAGCCCAGCCTTACTGAAAGAATATTGGTTTCCATTTCTTTCTTGAAATGATTGAAAGATGAAATAATTACATGAATATTTTCTCTTGAAAGAGAAGTGTTTCAGATTATTAATTCACAATGATATTTTACTTGATATTTGTTATGTATGGCGATTAATGGAAATAATAAGAGCACACTCAATAATGACTCAAATTATCACTTATCTATAAAGCTCCTAAGGAGCTTATCAGCAATATGTTTCACACTGTTTCTATTCTGAGCCAATTACAATTTAATTTAAGAATGTACTGAAGGGTGAAGCAGACTTATAAAACACAGTGATGTTTTGAACACTAGTTAGTGAGGAGCATAGAAAGGACAATAGCTCTGTGAGTTAACCTAAAGATGACCTCCATCAGAGCCATGAGTTGCATCCATTTGGTCCAAATTCTCAATTTGCACATCAAGATTACTCTAAGACTCCCAAAGACAGTGTGAAAAATTAAGTGGTGAAATTATATAACTGTGACTTTTCATCCATTGAAAATGAAGGCCATCCACACCTGCCAGGTGTTGTGTGCATACTTGAAATTGCAAAGAGCAGTGGCTATCTCTACTTATTGTCACTTAGCAACAAAACTCCAGAACATACAAATAAGCCAAGTGGGTGTTAAAATACAAAATGCAAGAATTCTAAATATTATGCCATCAAAATGATTCTTACCCAATTGAAATACCATAACACATTGTTCAATATTAATCTGGTTTGTCTACTCAATCACCAACTCAAATATTTATGTAACTTTGAGTTTAATATGTTAATACATTATACATTTTTCTTTAGAAATTAATTTAAAATAATCAAATTGCTATATCACACTTAAACAGTAAAAAGTAAAATTGCCTTTATGAATTATGATTATTACTATATTTTAATTAAACTTTATATTGAATTATTTAATAGTATAATGATCTTAAATAAAGCATACGTGCACATTTTTCTTTAAGACTATTTCTTTACCTCTTACCATGCAAAAATGCCTAAGTGATTTACAAAATGTTCTAAGGAGGTTTAAAGTATTATTATATATTTTTATGAAAGATGACCACAAGTCAAGTAAGTTTTGCAAACAGTGTTTCAAGACAATAGACAGGTGAAGGCCTGGGGTGGGGTGGGAGATCAGTGGATGGGGGCAAAGGGGGGGAGTTAATGGGGGACATCTGTAATACTCTCAACAATAAAATAAATTTTAAAAAAAGAATGAGAGATTTTAAAAAAAGAACTCTATCTTCTTTATAGATATATTTTTAGAATTAAACATTCTATTAAATCAACTGATATTAATATAATATTAATCCCAAATAGTAATTATAGAGCCATTTTTTGTAAACAAATAACTTTTACATAATTTTACATTTTATTTCTCTCTACAATTATCAACTTTAAAAAAAAAATAGATAAGAAGGTTAAAGAGTTAAAGAGACTTATCTAAAGTTAACACTGTATGTAGTGGGAGAGCCAGGATGAATCTTCTATAAACTACTCACTTCCACTATGCCAGGATCAGGAGTAAGTATACCCCAAAATATTAACAAGGATGTAAATTCGATGAGAAAAATTAAAGGAGCCAAACATGTTTGACCTGAAGAGAAAAAAAGAAAAATGAAGACTAAAGACTGCAGGGCATAGGACAATTGCTATATTATCTTCTAGGATTCTAAGGGGTGAATGAAGATTCTTTTTATAAATCCTTCTCTAGCAGAGGGAAAAAATCATAAACTCCATTTCTTGAACATCTTATATATGCTAGGAGTCACAAATATATGAACTCATTTCCTTTTCACAATAGCTATCAAATTAGGCTTTGCCATCTCCATGTTAAATAGCGAGAAATTATGATTTCAAATGTTTTATTGATTTTTAGAGAGAGAGGAAGGGAGAGGGAAAGAGAGATAGAAACATCGAGAAGGGAAAAACATCCATCAGCTGCCTCCTGCACGCCCCCTACTGGGGACTGAGCCTGCAACCCGGGCATGTGCCCTGACCTTGAACTGAACAGGGTGACCTCTTGGTGCATGGGATGACGCCCAACCGAGCCCCACAGGCGGGGCAAAAAACTATGATTTAGATGGGGCTTTGGGGAGACAGAGGAGGGGAGAAGAAAGAGAGAGAATGAATATGAATACAGGAGCCAGAGTGCAAAATTATTTTCTATCTCTACCCAAAGCCCAACACTAAGCCACTGTGACCTACTGGACAAATGAAAATTTGTTAAGTCGCAACAAGACACAAAAATGAAGGGGTTTGTTGCTGCTGCTGTTCTTGTTTTGTCTGTTTAAAAATTTCTAAGCTTCCTGAAGAAAAATCTCAGGTTTGGGTATGCTCAGACCAGAGGCTGGCTTGGAAGTTTAACTGTAGCCTTGCTGATGTAGCAGCATTCAACCATGTCACAGAACATTTTGAGATCATGTGCCTCAATATTTCATATCCTAGACATCCTTGGAAACCCAGTTTTCTCTGGCCTGCATTTGGTCTTTTTACTGAGCTCACCCCGCACTAGGAAAGGAGCCTTCCTGAGAATGCATGGCTTGCATTTCAGATAGCATCACTACTTTGAAATCAAAACCTGAGGAACACTTTTTTTTCTCTGCTTCAGGCATTAAAAATGTTATTACTCAATCAATTCCTTAGAAATGGAAATGCACACATTGATAAAGCTTTTTGGCCCTCAGAAAATTCCCATGTGTATTAATACTCAGTCTGTATATTTTCCACACATACACATCTTTATTATTATGAAACTGTTCAGGCTTTACTTTCTCATCTGTGAAATGAGGGAGTTGGACTGGCTGACATTAAGAAATTTTTCTACTGCAAAATTTTCATTTTATGGGTTCTCATCTCCCCTTAGATATAATTTTATAAAGTACAAATCACTCTCTTTGTTCATCGAATCTACTCCAAGGCTGAAAGCAGGAATAGCAAGCCCTGTAGGAGCAGGGGAGGGCAGGAAATGGAAGGCTGGCCGTGCATTAGCAGTGAGCTGAGCACCTGATTATGTTTTCTCCTGGATTTTATATCTAATGAATAACTATTGGGGTTGGGCTAACCATGGGTTTGAATTATGGCATCCTTTCTTTTCTCCCTTAGCATCAAAATTAGCTTTATTGCCTGACTTATGTTATTTGACTTTTGGCCTAGACTGAAAATCTGGTGAACCAAGAACAAGGCTGAAGTCAGAGCAAAAGGAAATCCTCAAAACAATTTAAATTGTTAAAATTTTTGACATTTGCCAGAAGTCACAAAATAAAAGTCTATAGCTTCACAAATCACGTTCCAGTTTAGCAATTACTCATTCTGCATGGGGTTCTGGCTAGTGCCATAGTGGAGGCATGGGGAGTGAAATATAAGCCCTAATAGACTGCCATGAATAATGGAGATCCATATTTACATTTAAGGAGAAGTGAAGCAGCACTGGGTTGATAATGATCATCCTTCCATCATTTCTGCTGGAAAATTGGGGAGCCTTCCCTACTGTGTCTCTCTGGCACTTATATATTCAGGGCAAGGTAACTGCTTAATACCTCTTAGATCCTGTCTCTATGTGTTCTTTCTGGAACAAGGTCAGCTCTTATACCACTCTGAGACCTGAACCTCCATCTTAATTTGTTCAGTTAATTATCAGAACTGGGGTGAAATTCTGTATCATTAATCATCTGTGTTTTCATTCAGCTTCTCAATACAAACCTTCTAATTTTCAGTCACCTAAAAGTTCATAAGTCATTTATTTTTCTTAATTTTCTCAGTTTTCAGATGAAAATACCTCAGAGAAGTGATTCCTGACTCTGGCTCAACTCCCCAGGACGTCTCCAATTATCTCAAGAGGTGTCACAACATTTTCCCCAAATAAAATCCTAATTAATTCATTAATGAAAAACAGAAAAGTTGAAGACATTGTGTGTGTGTGTGTGTGTGTGTGTGTGTGTGACTTTGAGTTGTCACAGAATCTAGCAATGGCAAACTGTTCTATTCCCAGAAGGCTGGGAGTTGCTGGGAATGACAAAGCCTTACATCTAAAGCCCCATGGTGAAGCCCCATGACCGTCCTGTTTGTAGTGAATGCCTCTTCTCTAAGGATGAGTGGCAGCTATATGAGGAAAAAACAGCAACTGATTCTGAAGGGGCCGGATAATTTGAGATTTGAACTGAACTGCCTAATTAGGGATAATGTAGCTTAAAATCCAGGTAGTGCTGTATTTTCAAGTGAGTTGGGCATTGTTGTGAAGTATCCATAGAAACAATATTATAAATCACTTTATTTCTTGGGAGACCAAGGAGCCCCAGAAGCTGAACTAATGGTATTAGTGTGAATTCTGGAAAGCTGGGTAGGGCAGAAAGAGTCTGTGGTATGCAGAGGGGAGGCGTAAGAGGGATTTTAAAAGTTTTCTTTCAGAGAAATATTTAACATGGTTGAAGCTTATCTTCGATGCTCTTCTATCGTTGCTTCCTTGCCTTTCTCTCTAGGCCCTTGTGTCCTAGTGAAACTTTCAGCCCATCTTCAGCAACCTACTCAAGATTCTCATACCCTGTCCCTAAGTGCTCCATTTCCTACCGATTTGATAGTATATAAGGAAAACATCTTTGCCCGGGGGTTTCTGGCAATCTTGCAAACCTCCAAGATTGCACATAATTTTAGTTACTGTTGCTCTCATTTTCAACTCTCTTCTCACAATTTCCACTTGGATATCTACTGACATCTTAATCTCTACATGTACAAAACTGGACTCCTGATCTTTCCCACAATACCTTCTCCTACCTCATCTCAGATAGTAGTAAGTTAATGGTTCCAGTTTCTCAGGCCAGCAATCTTGGTGTTACTGTAGATTCTTTGTTTTCTTACAGCCCTCATCTGACCCTTAGGCAAATCTAACCACTTCAGCCTATGAAGTGCTACTTTGGTAGCACCACCAGCATCTCCTACCAGACCCTTGCAATTGCTTACAGTAGTCTAACTTATCCCTACCCTTGCCTCTGTAGAGTCATTTCCCAATTGAACCACCACAGTGATCCTGAAAAATGTAAGCAAGTTCATATCACTGTACTGCTCCAAATTCTCCAAAGTGTTACCATCTCACACAGGGAAAGAATGAAAATCCTTACAATACCTTACAAGACCACATGATCTACTCCTACCATTTCCAACTGACCTGTTCTCTTACTCTCTTCCCCAGGATCTCATCATCCACACGACTCCATCCTGACCCTGGATCATGGCTGTTCCCCCAGCACACCAGGCTAGCTCCTGTCTTGTTCCCTCTGCCTGGAACATTCTGCCCAGTATTCACAAGCCTTACTCTCTACCAACTTAAAATATCATCTTGGTCATGTCTTTCTTGACTAGCCTATTCGAAAGAGCAAGTCTTACTTCCCCATAACCCTCACCCAGTACTCACTTACTATACCCTTTTCCTGCCCTCCTTGATGTCATAGAACTCTTCCCTTCTAACAAACATTCTTCCACCAAGTAGGAAGAATACTTTCCCTTGAATGAATCCACAGTAATTTTTATTTGATTAATACTCTAACATCCTAGACTGGGAAAGAAGCATTTTTAAAGAGGACCCTTGTTATTACAAGAAAATTTCCTAATGGCAAATCTTTAGAGAATAAACAGCTAAGTGAAAAATTTTGGCAACTTTAGAGGGTGCGGAGATTTATATGGAGAGGTGGTGTGTGTGACTGCAGGAGCTGTAGGTACGGCAAGAGACATCACAGGGGGCACCGTAGCCTATGAGTCTCTTCCTAATCAGGCCTAAACTCTCCCACCTACATTTTTTTATTCTTCTAAGTCTGAACTTGGAGCAAATTTACCATTTTCCCCCAGTGGCTTTCCTTCTACAGTAAGTGGCAATCCAGTGGCTTTGTGTGGGGTCCTGTGCACAGGGAATGAGGATTCCTCTATAAGCTAATTATTTGCAAATCAGTCACTCCTTGTACTTTATGAGTTGATGCATTTGAAAGGCTTAATACAACAAATTATTATTGCTGTTAATATTTTTAGTGACTATTCAAGCAAAGGATAATTCAATCTGCAGAATATATGCATACATATATATTTTATATGTATTTATATATTACATATTATACATATATATTATATACATAAAATATATGTGTGTATGCACACACACACACATGCACACACATATATATATTTTTTTCTTGGTGCATATTTACAATGACTTTTTCCAACACATATCGTCCCTGATCTCCATTCAAGGAACTATGAAAAGAATATAATTTAAAATGTAATGTCAGGGCTCAATCCTGGACCCTGTAATAATATTATTCAATGCTCCTATAAAATCTTCATTGGAGGACATGAAACTGTGAAAGGCCATTTCATGCTTTCATTAATAAATGTTGCAATTATGTTCTAAAAAGACAGCTATGTTTATCAATTAATTTTAATGGACCAGGTCACAGGAAAGCATTCACTATGCAATATGTTGCTGATTACAACCAGAACATTATTCACATATGGGGAAGTAAATCATCCGGTAGGTATTTATGGGCAAGAGCGTATTTTCACTCTTAATTTGTTAAATTTGGCATCAATCAGTTTTAGATGTCTGCTTCCCACAACTTAACTTGTACAGTCTGAAACCATAACGAGCACAATTTTACTGACAATGCATTTGGTCCCAAATACTTTCTATTCACAGATCTCTCCCATTTATTAAACCCACACCCCTTGCTTTATTTTATATAAGGAGCACTATACCAGGTTAGTCACAAATTTGCTTCTAACTGGCCATGTGACTTTGGACAAACCCCTGTTGTTTCTGCATCAATTGCCTCAATTATAACAGAAGGACTACAATGATTCTCTCATTTCCTCCCTCTCAAGAAAGACAAGGACTCAAAGATGCTTCTTGTGTCCCTCTGCTGATTGATGGATTTTGATCTGTTTCACCCTTTCATTTTGGCTTGAAGATCTTAGTTCCAACTTCACACCTCGTTCATGCTCAGTATAACACCTTTGTCTCTAACGAGGCATTAAACCCCAAGCCTGCAAATGGCTGAGTCACATTAACTCCCCCAGGCAGGCTTACTTGCTGGCTTTTCTGGCATCTTAGCTCCTTCAGTTCTGTCATCTGTATTTCTTATGATCACACATACTTGCTTAAATCACTTAAATCTTTTTTTTTTTTTTCAGATTGTCTAGATTTTTAGGATTTTTTTTTTGGCTATCTTTGGCTACCATGTTGTTGGAATCAGAGATTTGTAATAACTTCACAACTAGATTCCATACATCCAATCTCACAATTCTCAGATACACTTTTATAATTACAGCCAGAGAGATATTTTTGAAATGCAAATGTTATTCCCCAACTTAAACTTCTTTCATGGCCCTGAGGAAAAAGATCAACTCCTTGGCATAACTAAAATGTTACCCACGCTATGAATCATCACACTTACCTATAAAATCTCACCCTTAGCACTCCTCACCTCAGTTCCCATGTATTGGAGGTAAAGAACGAACGGTTTTTTTGCTAATGGGTCATGTTCTCTTCCACCTCAGAGCATTCACATAAGCTTTTTTTCCCTGCATAACCCCTCCCCACTTTAGCATTTCAAATTTTACTGATCCTTTTTGTTTCTGCTTAAATGCCACTTCTTCCAAAAGGCCTATATTATGTACCCTGATGGCAAGTGCACTTCCCACTTTATAACATCTTCAATCTTGTAATTATTGTCCAAGATCTGTCTGTCTTGGTGTAAAGCTTCTTTAGAAGTGAGGCTGTCTATCCTGTTCACTGCTTTCAGTCTAGCAATTAACCTAGGGCTTACTAAATCTTTGTGAACAAACAAATGAACAGATTAAGCCCTCCATTTGTGAGCGGAGTTCCCTTACTGAAGCTTTGCTTACCACCAGATTGCTGCCATCAGTTTTAAGCACAGAACAGCTCTGTAAGGAAGTCTCTCTTTAAAAAAAGAAATGGTGTGTTGGGAGAACTCTGATCCTTGAGAAGTGAAGACTAAAGTGAAGAAGAAACCCAAATTCCTCTTTCAATTTAGTTTAGTGCAAAGAAGGCTCTGAGCTGAACAGGCCAGAAGGGAGAAAGACAGGCATGGTTTATAAGACTTCAGCACAGGCATAGTAATAAGGTTCAATCAATGAGAACGCTTGGGTGAGACAAAGGAATCTTTAAAAGGTGAGCAAGAATAATTTTCTATTTCTTCTGGATCAGCGACCTCCCGCAGGACTTAGGAAAGGCTTAGGACACATGTCGCCTTGTTGTAAAACAGCAGGCCTTCTTCTCATCAAGTGCAGAGTAAGCACGGAATCACGGGACTATGTAATCAATAACACAATTTAGATTTCATAACCATCGTGTCACGGTACTCCTTACACTGCTATCTCCAAAACCATTTATTTCAAGAACCGGGTATTCATTGGCTAGAAGATCAGAATTTGTAATTGTAGCCAATACATTTTTATGACCACATGGAGCTTGATTCTATTTTCTTTTAACTTTAAGTTTAGTATTTCACTGCTTTTGCAGCTAACATCCTTTCATGCTAATATTCATCTTTACTGCAGGACACAGAGGTAAGCCTCTTTTTAAAGCTTTCCTTCTATGTCACATCCAGGACGAATAATTACTTCTTTGTTTCCTTTCTTTAATCCTCCAATCGGCAGAGGCAGAATGAAAGGAAACATTAATTGAGTCGTTTCCTTTTCGAAGTTTACTATCTATCCTTTGCCATCAATTCGATCAGGAAGATAAAAAATCTCAAAAGACCAATTTCATAAGATAAAAACAATCAAAATACAAACTTTCCAAAGTGATTACAGTGGTGCCTTGGTTTTCGAATGGGATCCGTTCCGGGAGACCATTCGAGCTCTGAAACGTTGGAAAACCCAGGGATCCACAGCTGACAGCTGGGCCTCAGGATCCTGCCCTCAGCGGGAGCCGCAGGGCATGTTCGACTTCCGAGGCGGGTTCGAAAACCGAAGCATTGCCTTCGGGTTTACAGCGTTAGTAACCCGAAATGTTCATCCACGGAGACGTTCGAAAACTGAGGTACCACTGTATTTTTATCTTCCGAAAGAAGTTCTGACATACCAATCTTTGGTTAAAAAGCTCTCTGTAGATACAATTATTATTATAGGAAGTAGATGTTAGAGAATTTTAAAAGTCTCTATTAGTGGGAGAGAATAGATTATGAAAAGACATTCTGAAGGCAATGATGATGTCTAAATCATTACTTCAAATATTTCACCAAATATTGATTGAATTTTCTATTTACTTAATATGCTTGAAATTCTGATACTGGAGATTCAATTAGCTTATCAAAGTTATCTTTTAAGAATTCAAATTCCTTTGGAAGGTTCAGGAAATAATTTTCATGTTAGCGTGAAGTAGTCAATCAGGCTGCTTTAACATTATCTCAGTTTCACGGAATGACTCAGGCATTCAGAGCTTTGATGGGCAAGGGATGGAGGACTTGAGATATAGCATGAAGATACAATAACTGTATCTTAAGGATAATCCTTAAGACAGGGGCAAAAGCCATGGACAGTGTGGCTTAGTTGGTTGAGCATGGGCCTGTGAACCAAAAGGTAGCTGATTCGATTCTCAGTCAGGGCACATGCCTGGGCTGTGGGCTCTATCCCCAGGAGGGTGTGTGCAGGAGGCAGCTGATCAATGTTTCTCTCTTTCTCTCCCTCTCCCTTCCTCTCTCTCTAAAATAAAAACATATTTTAAAAGAGAGAGGTGCAAAAAAGGCAATATAAAACTCGTAAAGAGAGATGGGAAAGCATTAAAGGGCATTTTCTTCTTTTCCCTAACACCTGAACTAATCCAGCAGCCAGGCACATACTATTAATATTAGGGTCTGGGTAAATCATGGTTCATACAGTCTTTCAGAACTACCTGCATGACTTAGCTGTCATTTAATATATTTTATGGGTGGAAAAAGATATTCTGAAATTGGAAAGATATCCTGAGATTCAAACCTTGATGTATAATCATACTTTTGATATTACAGATTGTTCCTAAGTTGTTATATGCATTATATTACATCACTTTAGAACACAAATTTTGTGGCCATATAGAGTAAAAACTTAAATGCCTAATTATTAGCTATGCTTACTTTGAGTTTGTAAAAAAATAATTTCAATATATCCACTCCTTGGCTTGTTGGGGAGAACAAAACCTCTCTAGTACTTTTCCAGACTAGTACTTATTTTTGGAGAATAAGCTGTTATAGTCTACTAACATTTATAAGGAAAAGAGAAAAAATTCCTCATTTTATCAGTTCTCAAGTTGCCACCTGTCTGGAACATAGCCAAGATTAAAAAGTAAGTTGTAAAAATGTCTCTGACTGGCCAAAGTACCAATATCTTCTGCTCTTTACTCATAGGAAATCTACTCAGACTAACCTCAACACTTATTTCCTCTTACTTTACAAATACTTCTAGTAAGCTGGGTTATCTGGTCTCTAAGTCCAGAATAGCCTGGAGGCAGTGAATTAAGGGGTGCTATGGGAAGAGGTCCTTGTGTAACCTTATGGAACATTGTGACATGTTACATTTTATTTTATTTTATTATTTTTTATATATATATATATTTTGTGTGTGTGACATGTTACTCTTAAGGTAAGTTATCCTTATTTTCCTTTAAAAAAATATTTTGAAGCTTACCTTTTTTGAGTGAATACTCTTCCACCTTTAGGGCTGAGCACTTTATATATTAATTATATCTCACTCAGTTCGATGAGTTAGGAATTACTATCTGTATGCATTGTCTCCCATTTCCTTCCCACCAGTCTCATAGAACTAAGTGGTTGAGTAGGGATATCATATTTATTGAATTCTTATTATAGGTCACATTATATTTGAAGGATATATCTATAGTTCCAATAGCATCAAGGGGATCATCTTGGGAAATGTGCTCTCATGACTGCAGCTGAGAGGACATATATAACCTGACCACTGTCCCTCCCCTCCTGTGCCACCCTGCCATTCCCATGGCAGATGACTTTAGCCTCTCATTAGGGAAGGGTCCAGGACTGGGGCAGGTTTCCCGCCTATCTCACAGTAGCAGCCCACCACCACCTTGTGCTCATGCAGTTGGTTCTATCCTCAAACTTAGGCAAAACTTGCAAGCCTTCAAGCATATGTATGTAAATGTATAAAGTTTACTTGAATTCACTAGTAATCAAGGATACACATATTAAAACTTGCTCATATTACTTATAGTAAAATACACTGATACTAGGAGTATAAATTTGTGCAAAAATTTAGAGATTAACTTGGCAATACCTATCAATGTTATGTCTATCCTATAACCCTGAAATTCTACTCCGAGGTCTATATGCTGGATGAATTCATACATGCACACACAGACACAAATACAACATTAACTACTATTAGAAGCAATTTTATGACAGCAAAAACTGGAAGAACCCAAATATCAATAATTAAGAGAATGTTTCAATTACCGCTTATCTATCTCATATTCTATACAGCAATGAAAAGCCCACTGGCCCAGAGCTACATGTATCCACATGGATGAAAATCTAAGTTTAATAGTGAATGAGGAAAGCAACTTTCAGAAGGATACAAAGACTATCTCTTATATAAAGTTTAAAATATTAAATATTATTCAAGTAAATATACATACATAATAAAACTTCAAAGAAATCTACCACATCCTAGGCTGTGATGATCTATGGAAGAGTGTGAATTTTGATCAAAGACGCATTAACAGGGAGTTACCAATTCTTCTGGTAATATATCATTTATTTTGGTAATAAGTCATAAGTTGGGTGAGATGTACATATGTATCTGTAATATTATTTTAATAACTTTTTCTATGACTGAAATATTTCAAAATAAATTTAAAAATTATAAAACAATATGAAACATTGATTACCACACACCAAAGCCAAGATTCTCTCAAATGAATATCATCAAGATGACAACAGAGTTGCAGTTCCCAGAGCTCAATTAGTTGCTAACCTTAACTAATAGAAATAAAACTGAATTTCAGGAAGTAGAAAAATGCATATATTCAGACACAAATGGACACACACACACATATGCATGGACACACACATACTTACTTGCACATTCATTAGTAGCTGAGATCAAAAAATTCATGCACAAAAGGCTTGTATATTACACTTTGAAAAATACTGAAAGTAGGCACTTTAACAGCTATAATAAGTAACGATCAACTTCAAGGAACAGAACAGTAACACATTATCCAGAAACAAACTGCAAAACTTCAGAAGCATGGAGTCATTTAATATAGCTCCCAATGTTTATGCTAATAACATGTTATTATTGTAGTCACTACTTTTACCATCAATAAATCTGTCAGTTTTCTATCCATCCATTTATTCCCCTAACACTACACTTTAACCAATCAAGCAAATGTTGTATTCTCCACTTAGTTCCAGGAGCTAAACCATCAATCACATGCCCCTCTTACTCATGCATATGGACTGATTAACCCTAGGTAGGAGATGAAAGAAGGGCGAGGAGGCAGTTCTACTCCTTGAACAGTATATTACATCTCATGTCCCTTTTGCCCCTCCAAGGGAGGAGAAATAGCTGAAAAGACAAAACCCACTGGCCTCACCATGTCATGGATCTACAGGAGCAGTTTCTATAGCAGGAAGTTAAGTTCTTCGCATTGTTTTTTTTCTTTTTTCTTTTCAGGGAAATATTTTTTAGGGAACTAAAATAACTCATTCTTTTCGCTCAGGATCATTAAGATTTGCCATTGTAGAATTCCCTAGTTGTTTACAACTGATGTTGCATTTTTTCTTACTCACATATAAATTCCTAGATTCAGCCCACTTAGTTTACATAAACAACTAGGTTAGATTCATTTAGAGTCAAGTTTTTGTTTCTTTTCACTCCTGGAGGCTTTGATTCTAATTTTCAGTGGAAATGCACTTTAGGTTGGCAGGTGGGGGGTAGAATTATTTCTTGTTCATTGTCAATACTTGCCTTTTAGGTTGACATAATGAGTAAAGCTGGCGGTTAACTCCATCCAGACAGGGTCTATCTCAAGAAAGGCATGCTAGGCAGATCTTTATCCTGAAATAAAGAGCAACGAGTCATACTGGTTAGAGTACTAGTTAAAGCCTTCTACTAACACCTACTTTATGATATACCACAGACAAAACTGGTGATTGCAAGTTTTCACTTGTATCCTTGAGCTTTATAAATGGCCCTGAGAATGCCATACTAGTGAATGTATTTCGTTAGTGAAAAGCTAGATATCAAAGGGAGAATCCCAGAGGGAAAGGTAGGAGTTGGATGAGAGAGTAGTGCTGTTTAGAATTTTAATGAAAACAGCCAATAGAATGTAAGTTGATTTCATCCATTACTTCTCAAGAAAGAAAACCACAAAGGCATATATGTAAATTTTTAGCACATCTTTGCATTGTATGGGAAGGCCATTTCTTTATTTACAGAGTCAGGAATTACACTCACACAAATTAGATAGTGAGTTATTTTTGGAGGGAAGAGTGGGTCCACTGCTGTTGTGTCTGAGGCTCAGTCGGAAGCTGTCCCTTTTGGTAAGAAGGTGACTCATCAGGAAGTGAAGTGCTGGAGAAGACAGTCTTTTCTGTGAGCCAAATATGGTAAAGTCTGGTGATGGATTGGTTATTACCTTCCTCTGGTAGGCTTGGGCAGCCTTTGGACTTCCATAAATGTAATGCCTGCTCCACTCTGGAACTGTTTTTCTGATACTCCAGAAAATTCTACCTGCCCCCGCTATTTATTAACAGACCTAAACCTGGACACTCTTTACCTTTATTCAAATGATGATTAGATTTGTTGACTTTTCTTCCTGATGAAGACTCTACTTGTCCTCTTAATAACAGGCACTACCTTTTTTTCATCTTGCAAGTACCATGGGTAGGGTGAGACCCTATTCACCTAGTCATCTGAAAAGAGTAAAAAAAAATCATTAATAAAATACTAATGACAAATTTAGGGGAAAGGGAGGAGGGGAGGGAGTGAGGGTGGAGGGGAGAGAGAAATGACTATTGGTAATAGAAGAGCAAAAGCATAGACTCTAGTCTACCTCCATCTTTCATCATTTGGGACATCATTACTGTACATGATGAATACTATTTCATCAGAAAAAAATATTTTTTAGTCTCTCTCCACTGTAGAGGTTTTGTTTGTATCCCCTCCTCAAATGGAAATATTCAGAGCATGGACATCCAAGACAATGCCTTATTGAATCCTCTTTTAATGATGGCAAAAGACTTTTACCCAAAATCAAAGGTTCAGAGAACCATTATGCTTTTCCTTGTCTAACAGGCCCAGCTAAGCTCTATGCTCTTTGTGGCCTTTGTGGCCAGGTTCTCTGGATGGCCTTGTTTCTTAAACAGTTTTAGGTTAGGGCTCTGTAGCAGACATCATATCCTCTTAATCCATCTCTGATTTCAGTCCCTGATGAATCAGGTAGACAGTTCTTTACAAGCTCAGTCACATTGCACTGATAGTGTCTCACCCAGGAGTACACATTACAGATATTCCTGATTTTTTCTAGAATCTTCTCTGATCCTATGGTTGCCAATGTAAACCATTAGTGCAAGAGAATCAACACCCCAGGGGGCAACCTTCCAAACAATTCTTGGAGACATTTATATGTTTTTCAGAAGATCCAGATGGATTAATGAACAAACTGAACTACCAAACAAAATAGAGACAGACTCATAGATAGAGAGCAGGCAGACAGCTCTGCTGGATGGGTAGAGGGTGGTGTTGGGGAAGGGGACCAGTGGAGGGATTGAGGAAAAAAGGAAAAAAGAAAAAAAGAACAGAGAGAACTCATGGACATGGACAACAGAGTGGCGACTGTGGGAGGTTGGGGTGAGGTGGAAGAGTGCATAGAGGGAATAAATGGTGATGGAAAAATAAACAAACAAACAAACAAAAAATATCATGTTGAAATCAAGCTTCATTGCCTACAGCAATATCTTGGCCAACTCATTCTTCAATCAGTTTTCTTATTTCCCTGTCTCACTCCCCTTTCCTTATTCTTGCTTCCTGGTATCATTTCCAAAATCAACTACCCACACCAAAATCCTTGCTTCAGACTCTACTTGGAGGAAACCTAAGCTACAACAAGACCCTGAAAAATGTACATTATGCACAGTGTGATTCAGGTATCTACTATAGGAAAATTAATAAATGAAACCAAGCCTTCCCTGCATGTCTACTGACATGATCATTATTGGTAGACATAAGATAGTAAATATCCCAGGTTTCAATGCATAGTCTGTCAAATGCACCAGGGAGCTCAATTAAACGGAGGCTAAGCTTAAAAATATCTGGATAGAGAGCCATATCTCCTTTTGGAAATAGGCTATATAAATGCCTTAGAGTTGCCAGGTAAGGTATAGTCAAGAGATAGGAAGGGGAACGATTAAAGACTGCAGGGCCTCAAAGATGTCACCTGCCTCTCTCTGGGCATAGCCAATGCATTGGCTTCAGAAGATGGCAGAAAGAAATCCACAAACCTAGAACCTGAGATCATTTCAAGTTGAAGAGAAACCTTAAGGCAGCCCTAGATCTAGAAGCTACTAAAGGAGCACCCATGGACAACCTACCTCACCTCTCTATAATGGAGGGTCCTTCTGAACGAAACGGGGATAATAAAAGTCCATATTTCATAGGGTTGTTTGTATGAGAGTTAAATGATATATGTAAAAGGTTTAGCACAATGTCTGAGATATAGTGAAATCTCAAATATTAAAGAGAGAATAAGCCAGGGTAAGTACACACAAGAGGAGGAGAGTCACAAGAAGTTCTGTTTTTTCCTTTATTGTTCTAAATCCAAAGTGTGAAGAATACCAGACAGGGAGGAGGAGTGAAGTGTAGAGACAACCCAAGCCATGTTCTCCTCTTGGGGTAGAATGAGGGAAAACAGAAGCAGCACCAAATGAGTGCAAGAGCAACTCAATGGGTACGAAATTCCCGAGGTTAAGCCATTGCTACAAGGAGAGGGGCTCTCACCTTTTGGGAGCTACATGGAAACTATGTGCTGTGGCTCAAGCAACAGCAAATGTTTGGTGTCCAGAGCTTCCCAGAGCGTGGACTTTGTGCCTAACTCGGTTTATAGGCCAACTGATGATACTGGACTCCTGCTGTGATGTTGGCACTGGTGACCTAAAGAACATTTAAAGGCTCAAGGTTTTGGATGGGGGAATGGGATGCAGCATACACGTAGCTGCAACTCGGGATAGGAGGAATGTGAATAAAGGGGAAGCAAGCCTTCAAGCAGTCATACGGAAAGTGCCAAATTTGGGCTGCAGACAGAAGACACCGCCAAGGCCACTGGAAGAGAGCTGCCTAGTGAGGGGTCGTTTAAGTTAGGTACTGAAGGCTGAGTAGGAGGTTAACTGAAGCAAGCTACTGCAGTGCATTATGATACAAAGACACTCACTCTTGCCTCAAGCAGGCTGGGGTTAGAAGCCAGGCTATGCCTCTCATCAGCTGCATTTACTAAATAATACATACTTTTGAGACTATTATGGGGAATATTTGTTAAGTATCTAGTACAGTGTCTGGCATATAGTAGAGCCTCAAAAATAATAACTATTATACCCATAGAATCTTGGAATACTTTTGTATCATGATGCTGCCCTGAACACTGGCAAGCACAGATGTTTCACTGTGACCCTGAGCGGCAGTGATAAATATCTGCAGGGGTTTCTACTCACCTCCCTGGAAATAACGTCAGGGAAGGACACAGGCCTAATTCAGAACATTCAGAAGCCCACAACGGAAGCAATGGAACAAGCTCAGGCTAGTAGCTCCAGCAAACTTCCAGGACAGACAAGGACCTTGGAAGGGCTGGTCTATTCCGAAAGATAAACCAGGGCCTCTCTGTCTTCAGCTTTCCTTCCTCCCCCTTCACTCCTTTCCCTCCTCCTTTGCCCTGAGCGGCCACATGGACCTCAAGGTGCTTTGCTCTGACCATCAAAGGCGAAGGAAGTGGTCTGCTCAAACTCCTAGATGCTAATTAAGTATTAATTAATTAATTAAGTTGGGACCTATTAAGTCTCTCTTCCCACATATATTGGTGTTTAAAATATTTCAAGGGATGGACAGTGTTTAAATCATGCATGTCTGAGAGTAGGAGTTTGGGTGTCAGCAGTCAATCAGCAGGTGAGGTTGAGAGTGGGGTGGTTATGACCAGAAATACTGAACTCATTTTGTACGGAGAAAAACAAGGTGAAAGGGAGAAGTGTCTGGCGTTTAGAACTAACCTAAAATCTCAAGTCTGGCACTTTTTAGTTACTGATCCTTGTGGAGTAATTTTACCTCCCTGTTTTCATTTTCTCAAATGCATAATGAGAATGCTAATCCTTACCTTATACACGATGTTTTTAAGGTTAGACAAGCACTTCCCGCATTGAATGTGCACACAAACCACTTGGGCATTTTGTTAAAATACAGGCTCTGATTCAGGAGATCTGGAATGGGGCCCGAGGTTCTGCATTTCCGATGAGCTATCAGATGGTGTCAATGCTGCTGATCCAAGGACCACATTTTGAGTAGCAAGAGGCTGTTAGATAATGTAATTAAGGATAAAGTGGGTTTTCTTCCCAGACAGTTTGGTGGGAAGAGATCATTTCTTGCCCTTGACTTGCTACCAGTTACAAAAAAAATAAGTTGAGTTGAGGCTGGAGATACGAAGAGAAGAAAAATTGCCATCAGGGTTTGGGAGGGAGCTACTGCTTAAGCAGAAAGGCTGAAAACTGTATTTTTCACCTTGAAAGGAGCTTCTCGGGGAATCTCCTGGCCATGGCTGCTTCAGGAGAGATCAAATCGTGCTGTGAGTTTTCCTCCTCCGAGCACCAAGCAATGGCTGCTGTGTTTCCTGATGGAGGCTGCCTGGTTCTAGTGCTGTTGGTTGCTGTTCATTTGCTCCCTTTTCATTTGGTTGTAAACATGATTGATGTTTATTTTAAGGAAAGGAATCTCTTAGTTTAGTATTCTCACATTTTATTACACTTCTGTAAATATGAGTGAGCTAGATTTCTAAAGGTTTACTTCATAGTTGTGCTACTTTCTCTTCTCAGAATTGTTTCTCCCCTACACTTTACCCTTTCACTCTAGTCTTCCTCATTTTCTTCCTGCTAAAGGCCGTCAAATTTACATTCTTGAGAAACTTATTCTGTTATCAATTTCAGCCACATCACTCACATTCTCTCATTTACTGGCTCAATTATCCTGTAGCTGAAAAACATCATTTCTATACATGGAATTAATGCCAGCCTCTCGACCTAGAGTTGGTTCATTTTAATCAGTTGGGAAAGCATAACCATTCCACCCAGGGCAATATTACCTCCCTGAGTCTATGCACACATTGCTGATAAACACTGGTGAAGCACCATGTCAGGCACTAGTCATGCACAAGATATTGCGGAGAAGACAATGAGAGCACTCAAAAGGACAAGCCATATTCTCCTCTAGCAGGATGAAGAAGAGAATATGAAAGTGGGAAAGTGGGGGGGGGGGGGTAAGAAAAGTTGGCTCAGTGTTCCTTCGCCCAAGTGGATAGACAAGTGGGTGTCTCATGTGCAAAGTGAAGGTAGGCTTTAGTGAGTCTGTAAAATAAATTAAAAACTGTTTTAAAAGAGCCTTTTGTAATTTAAAAAGTTTACCACATGGTTTAAAAATTAAGGGGTATTTTAAAAACAGATTATGGAGAGAAAATTGGCATATAATATATACCATATATTTAAGGAGTATAATTTAAGTTTTGGCATGCGTGTACACCAGTAAAACCATTATCACTATCAAAATAATGAACATATCCATCACCCCCAAGCTTCCCTGTGGCCCTCTGTAGTCCTTCCTCCTGCCCTTCCTGTCACATCACTCATCTCCAGGAAATAACTGATTTGCTTTCTGTCACTATAGATTAACTTGCATTTTATACAGTCGAACAATATGTACTTTTATGATTGACTTTTTTCACTCAACATAATTATTTTGACATTCATCCAGGTTGTTGTTCATTTTTTATTGCTGAATGATATTCAATTTTATGAGTATATCATAGTTTGTTTATCTATGAACCTGTTGAAAGATAGTTGGAATGATTCTAATTTTTGGATATTACAAATAAAGCTTCTATGATAGTCTTTGTATGGGCATATGCTTTTTAAAAATTGGATAAGTACTTAGGAGTAGAATAGTTAAATCATATGGTGGGTGTTTAACTTTTTAACAAATTCTCACAAACTTTTCTCCAAGGTGTCTGTACCATTTTATATTCCCACGAGCAGGGTATGAAAATTTGTGTTCCTCCACATCCTTGCCAACACCTGATATGATTAGTCTTTGTTATTTTAGACATTTGAATATGTGTGGAAGTATCTCATTGTGGTTATAATTTTCATTTCCCTAATGATTAATGGTATTTGAGCATATTTTTATTGCTTATTTGTCATCTATATGTCTTCTTTGATTAAGTATCTGTTCAATCTCTTGCCTATTTTATATTAGAACTTTTGTTTACTTTTTATTGAGTTCGAGAGTTCTTTATATGTTCTGGGTACAACTCTTTTATCAGAAAAATGGTTTCCAAATATGGAGCTAGCATTTGAGTGGATTCAAAGGTGATTATAGGAGCTCACGGTTCAGTGAAGGGGTCAGGGCAGTAAAAAATAATCAGTGAAGACTTTGGGGATACAACTGAGACTCTTGCAGAGTGCCATGGGAGTGTAGAGGAGAACACAATCAATTTCACCTGGGAGAGCTTGGAAAGATTTCCCAGAGGATGGGAACCTAAAGCTTTGTTTTGAAGTGAGAAGGGTTGGGTAGGTGGTGAGCGTGTGCAAATGAACATGCTAGGCAAGGAGATCCTGTGAGAGGCGGGAGGTGGGTTTGGCGATCACGAGTTCTGGATGAGCAGAAGGGCTGGGAGGGTGAGAGGCTAGGTGAGGAAGCCCGAGCCTATGCAGTGCTGTCATATTGTGGGGGCTTTGTAAATCAGGCTTAAGAACCTGGGTTTTTCTTCAAAGCAATAGGGAGTTTGATGAATGGTTTTAAGCATCCGAGTAAAATGGTCAGATATGCATTTTAAGAAAATGTCTTGCAGTGATGGTGAACGATTTGAAGATAGTGAGTTCTGAAAAAAATGACAAGACCCTAAACAAAGCAGTGATAGCAGGAATAGAAAGGAGGGATGAATTCTCAAGATATTGAAGAGGAGTGGTAGAAGGAGCTCTAAAATGTTACAGGTGACGGAGGTGGCGGTATGTAGGGTGGCTCCTGGATTCTGCTTGAAATAATGGAATGATCTGGTGGCACATTCATTATGCCCAGGAATAGGTGAATAGGAACAGAAGATGTAGAGAGCACTATGGGTTCATTTATATCACTGATCACATTTATTCAATTCTTTTTTTTTTTTTTTTTTTTACTGAGTGTCCACTATATTCCAGGAACTGGGAATCTGATAGATATCAAAGCAGATACTATGCTAGCCTCCAGAGAGTAAAAAGTCTAGCATGAAAGAGAGAAAATGGAATAAGCCCACAAATGTGTCATTTGAAACAATTATCTCTGAACTGTTTAAGGGAAAATAATGGAGTGTTTGTAGAGCACACTCAGGTAGACCTCAGTCTCAAGAAACAAAACCTTGAAGTAAAGTTTAAGAAAAGATCTGAAGAAGTTAGGTTGGTGAAGATAAAATAATGTTTCTGATAGAAGGAACAAGACATGTTAAATATTGTAGGACATCGGTTTCCAATAGCAGATAGAAACATGCACTCAGAAACAAGGTCTGAGATGAAGTTATCAATCCATGGTGGCAGGTGAAGCGATGGCAGAAAATGAAAACTTCAAGGGAGGCTATGTAAGACGAGGAGGTAATAAGTCTGATGCTTGACCCCTGGAAACCAATATTAAAGTGCAGGAAGCGCGGGGCAGCAAGTCAGCTAAGGAACGAGGAGGAATAATCAAGCATCTAAGAAACAAAGAGAGGGGAGACGGAGCCAAGAAAGAGGAAATTCATGGTGGCTGGTGTCCAGTGTATGAAAACGACTGTCCTGGTACATTAAGCTCTCTTTCTCCTTACCCTGTACGGAAACCTCTGCACTGTATTAACTAAATCTTGCTGATTGTCTCTTCCCAGGCTGAACCAGGTTCCGACCTCATTAAGTCTCAAGGAAGGTATACACATAAAGGAAAAATATATATTTCTTATTGACATTAAATGTTCTCAAGGAAATTTGTTTTGGCATTTCCCCCTCTGCCTGTCATTCTAAAGACTGATTGATAATTTTGAATTCATGAAATCACTTCCAAGAATACTTTAAATGTAATTACATTCCAAATTACGTATTCCTTGTTCCATGAAATGAGTTAAAATACTGTGGCCATTTCTTTTCTTCTGGGAAGAAAAATCAAGACCCCCATACTTCGTCCCACCCTGCAATAATGGCATGCACCCACACATTAACAAGAATGTTTGCTAGGCAGGCTTGCCGAGAGGCTCGCACTAACTACCCAAAGGAAAGCTATTACCCTCCTCTCTGCCTCCGTGCTTCTATGGGTCGGTCCTTCAAAGTCTAACTCACCATCGTCTGCATAAAGTCATGCCAATATTATAGTCCCAACTCACTGACCTCCTAGTAATAACAATCATTTCTTAAGAACCTGCTGTGTATCATGTACTGTGCTAAGCACTATCGACCAATACATTGTGAGGTCATCTTATGACACCCATATATAGAGAGGAGGCTAAGGCTTAGGCATGCTAAATTATTTGCCAGATCTGTTCAACTCTAATATCTTAACAATTAAGCATCACACAAATCATAATAAAGATGGTCACTCAGATATGCCCTGTTATGCTGCAGTAACAAACAACACTTTTGTTATTATCTCTTAATAATAAATGTTTCTTTCTCACTCATACAGCATGTACATCATAGGTCAGTTCTGTTGAATGCCCCCTTACCCCATGACCCAGGCTATCAAACTGCTACTATCTTGAACGTTACTGGTCGTAAAGATAGAGGGAAAGAGCTCGATGGTCTTGTATCAGCAATTAAGTGCTTTGGCATGGAAGTGACAGGCACTGCTTTCATTCACAACTCATTGGCCAGAGCAAGTCACTTGGCCCAATGAAATCTGATTTAGGACGCGGAAAGCAGAAGAGCCCAAAGTGATCTGCATTAATGACCACACAAAGTTAAAGAGGTTCTAATTATTATATTTCTGCATCCATTTCAGCATCCTGCATTCTAGATTTTAACTGATAAGAACATTAAAATTGTATTGCAGAATCAAAACCACAATGATATACCACTTTCATACACACTAGGTGCAGCTATAATCAAAAGGATAGAAAATAGTTAAGTGTTGGCGAAGATGAAGAGAAACTGGAATCCTCATACATTGCTGGTGAGAACATAAAAGGACGCTTTGAAAAAGTTTGGAAGTGCCTTAAAATGCTAAATATAGAGTTACCACATGATTCAGTAGTTCTACTCTAGGGACATATCCAAGAGAAATGAAAACATATATCTACACAAAAACTTGTATATTAATGTTCATAGCAGTATTCATTATTCATAATAGCCCAAAGTGGAAACAACCCAAATGCCTATTACCAATTTAAAAATGGGTAAACAAATGCGGTATGTCTATACAATGGAATATTACTTAGCCAAAAAGGAATGCAGTATTGATACATGCTACAACTTGTATGAACCTTAAAAACATTCTGTGAGGGAAAGGATCCAGTCACAAAAGATCACATATTGTATTAATCCATTTATATGAAATGTCCACAACAGGAAAATTCATGGATACTGAAAGATTAGTGATTACCTAGTGCTGAGGTGCTGGGAGGAAATGGGGAAATGTAGCATGGATCAGTACTGCAGGGTCTGGTTGTTAAGGACAGCTGACACTGAAATCATGACACTGAACCCAGAATAACCCCATCAGGAACGCTAACATCTGGGATGGGGGAAATACCTCCCAGCGAATCCTCCTACAGACAAATGATGAGCTGTTTATTAGGCAAAATTGGGTTTAAATGTGAGAGGGGAAGAAAGGAACTGACACTAACCCAATGAGGCAGATCTCAAAAGGAAAAAGTAACATTGAAAATCTTGTGGTTATTATGAGCTATGATGAAATTATGTGTAGAAATGAATCTGTATTATTTATTTATTATTATTTTTCACTTTTAATTAAAAAAAATCCTCTTCTGAAAAGGCATTATGAACTGGGAGCTCATTTTTAAAAAATATATCTTTATTGATTTCAGAGAGAGGAAGGGAGAGAGAGAGAGATACATCAATGATGAGAGAGTCATTGATCAGCTGCCTCTTGCATGCCCCCAACTGGGGATCGAGCCTGCAACCTGGACATGTGCCCTGACCAGGAATTGAACCACGATCTCCTGGATCCTAGGCTGATGCTCAACTGCTGAGCCACGCCCAGCTGGAATGGAGCTCATTTTTTAATGGCATATAGAAATTTGGTTTTCAGAAATAATTTCCAACAATATACATATGATGTATTATAGAACTGTACTCCAGAAACCTATATAATTTTATTAACCAATGTCACCCCAATAAATTCAATAAAAAATGAAATAATTTTCAATGTGAACTAGACACATTCCAAATGAAAAATCAAAAACATTTAATTAAGACATGAACTACCAATGATAAAAATTAATAAAAACTAATCTCTTTTTGAAAATTCTGCTCAAGAGATGTGCATATAACCCAGTAAAATACAGTATTAAGAATGTCTGAGAAGTTGTAAACTATATTCATAATTATGTTCAGGGTGAGACATGGTTCCTAAGGATACTGATTTGAAACTTTCTCAAGAAATGCAACCAGTGTTAAATAACTGATACTTGAAGGCAACATTTTGTTTAAGAAAATATGTCCTTCTTGGGACAGAACCAACTGAGATAAAGAAGGAGACACTGGCACAAAGCCTAGATCTTCTCAATTCTTGGAAAAAGACCAACTATTTTTTTTCCCTGTCTGAAACATTTAGAATTTTGACTTGAAACTGTAAAAAGGTTCCTGTAGGGATGTGGAGTGGGAGTGGGGGTAAGGGCTTCCCACCCCACCCCCACCTTTTCAATGAAAGGTAATTCAAAATTGGGGAAGTTTCTCAATACATGTTTGGCTAAATGAAATTTGATTTTAAAATAGTCAGAAAGAAAAGAAGTTTTTTAGCTTTCTTAGGCAAATTAAAAAGGATCCTGAAAGAAGGGAAAGCAAACAGGGAGGAAATACAGCCCAAATAAGAAATTTTTAAGAACACTGGATCCTCCAAAGTGAAGGCAGATTAAGCCTTTCTGCAACATCGGTCAAAGATGGAGACGATCCCCCCTGTCACCACTGGGTGAAAGAAGGTGAAGGGACTAGTAAAAAAAACATATATACATAACACATAGACACAGACACAAGTGTAAGATAGCCAGAGGGCAAGGGGGATGGAGATTAGGTGGAGGTGGGCCAAAGGGGGGGGAAATGGGGATGAAAAGAAAGAAACTGCTTGGGGCGATGGGGGCACAATACAGTGTGCAGATGATGTTTTATTGAGTTGCACACTTAAAACGTGTATGGTTTTGCGAACCAATGCCACTCCAATAAATTCAATTAAAAAATAAAAAATAAAATGAAGTGCATGTTAAAAAAAAAAAATACCACAGGCAATCTATAAGTAAAAATAACATGGCTGTCAGGTATTGGTGTTGCCCTTATCTGAATCCAGATGCTAATTAAACATGTAGGATGAGAGTACCTCACCACACCCCAAATCGGTTCAATTACTGGAGATCATATAGTATGAATCACATAGACTACCAAACTATAAAAAATAAATTAACTGCTCCTGGCTTCTACTAGATTCAAGTGGAAATCCCAATATACAATAGGTCTGTTTAGATTTGGGCAAAGCAATATCTCACATTTGAAGATCTTATTATGCCCTATTCACCAAGGTCGCTAGAAGAAAGTGACTGACTCTTCCTTGTCTGTAGTAGTTTTACAAAGAATTAAAGGGGCTAAAATCCCTGCAAAATGTTGGATAATTTCATCAAAATATTCTATAGCTACAACTTGCTAAATTCTCATATTTATTTTATGTGGGGATAGGTCCAAAAATGTTGGGAGGATTTCCTGTACAGAGATGCTTGGGAATATTAAAATGTAATGTGGTTATAGAATTGCAAATGAAATGTGCCGTAATCCAAATGTGGTAGTGTTTTCTGAATTAGCTCTTGTAGAATTTAGATAATTCACAGAAATTATTTTACTTGAACGCTTAGGATTAAATTTTGGTTGTATTTTCTAACTCTTAATTGGTTTTTGAAAAGATGGACTAATATAACAGTGAGATAAGTAATTTTAATATATTTTGTAGCAGTTACCTATTGCCACAATAATGCCACATGACAAGCAGAAGACCTCAGTAGCATAAAACAGTAAGTGTTTATGTTTACACATCTGGAGTGGTTGGTTAAGATGGTTCTGCCATTCTTGGCTAGGCTCAATCACGTGTGGCTATTGTTTGTGGTTATACTGCTTGATCTTGGTGGGCTATGGTTTCAGTAAGTGGGGTAACTCAGATATGTTACACATATCTTTCATCTTCTTGGGTATGTTTTCACAGTTGGGTCACAGATGCAAGTGAGAGAGCAGAAAGATACAAGGACTCTTGAGAACTAGGCTCAGAACTGACATGCCATCACCTTCACCACATTCTGCTGGCTAAAGCATGTCACAAGGCCAATTCATAAAAAAGATGGGAAACACATTCTGCTTCTTTAGTGAGAGAAACTTCAAAGTTAATGGTAAAGGGTATAGACACAAGAGGGAGAGTGTGGGTGAAAAACTGGGACTATTGATACAATCAATCTATTAAATACATATAAACAGAAAGGCCTTTAAAAAGTTGCAGTTCAATATTAAGGTCCCCATGATAAATAAATTATGACACTATGACTCATAACAATAAAAAGTTAAAGAGCTTTGGGAAAAACCTTAAAGGTTTATAATTATCTATATTGACCTATTCCTTGCTTTTGCTGGTAAATTTATTTTATGGAATCTAGCTGAACTATTGGGCAGCTTGGGTCTCTGTATTCTTTAGGGTTCTCTTAGAAGGGTGTTGGATTTCTTTTGCTTTTGACACAATTGGTTATTAACAGTACAGACAAGGGAAATCATTCAGACTAAGAGATAGCAGATAGTAAACATTTCAGGTTTTGTGGGCTAGACAGTCTCTATGACAACTACTCTGCTTTACCCTTACAGTGCAAAAGTAGCCATAGACAGCATGTAAACAAATGGGCATGGCTGCATTCCAAATTGTACTTTAAAAATCAAGCAATGGGCCAGATTGGGGTGATGGGCTTTGGTTTGCTGACCCCAATCTAGATGTTCATACTTCGGTGCCAAATTCCCGATGCTTGAGCAAAAGAGGAAAAAAAGAAAGAAAGAAAGAAGAAAGAAAGAAAGAAAGAAAGAAAGAAAGAAAGAAAGAAAGAAAGAAAGAAAGAAAGAAAGAAAGAAAGAAAGAAAGAAAGAAAGAAAGAAAGAAAGAAAGAAAGGAGGGAGGGAGGGAGGGAGGGAGGGAGGGAGGGAGGGAGGGAGGGAGGGAGGGAGAGAGAGAGAGAGAGAGAGAGAAAGAAAGAAAGAAAGAAAGAAAGAAAGAAAGAAAGAAAGAAAGAAAGAAAGAAAGAAAGAAAGAAAGAAAGAAAGAAAGAAAGAAAGAAGACTTATAAATTTGAAGCAACAGGAGAAATCAAGAGCATTGCTTGTAGTGACAAAATATGGCGTGGCATAGTACACCAGCAGTTACTGGAAGGAATAAGTAAAATGGATTAATAAGCTCTCATATCAGAGAAAGGTAAAAAAAGACACCAGAATACTCAGACTTTGAAGAAAATGATTAGTGTTATTTCATTCTAAGTACATTATAACTTTGAAATAAGACTTTAGATTATGGATATCTCTAATAATACTCATAACTTAAAATCAGTTTGTGTTTGGAAAAAAATGATTTAGTACCAAATGAAGAATCTAAGGATCATGGTTTCACATGGAGTGATTTCAAAGAATGAGGAAACGTTGTTATAATTAACATTAATGTAAAACTTTACATTTTAAACATTGCATATGCATTATCTTATTTAATTTTTGCAGTAATCTTTTGCATATAAATGGCATTATTTTCATTTCACAGATGAGGACTTCTGCCGAAGTTCACACATCTAGTCACAGCGCTTGCCCTTGAATCTGGATTTCCTGCCCCTAAATTGCTTGTCAATTAAATTATATCATTGCAATGAGTTAGGGCACAATATGAATTTAGAGGGCACAGTCTCCAAGACGGCCTTCACTTCTGACACCAACTGCGAGTTTGGGGGGGTTCCTAACAGTACCCTCATTTATATATGTCCTTAGCTATTATACTCATGGTATGGCTTATTATAGGGAAAGGGTACAGATTAAAACCAGTCAAGGGAAGAAGTACATAGGGCAGAGTCCAGGAGGGTTCCAAACATTTTTATGACACCCATTGTCTTTTCCCCATGAAGCCAGGACATGTTACTTTCCAGGTGTCAGTATGTGACAATACACATGGACTACTGACAACTAGGGAGGCTCGCTCAAGCCTCAATATTCAGAGTTTTCATTAGGCTCCATTATGTAAGCATGTTTGATTAACTGATTGACCACCTGGTTGATCTCAGTCTCCAGGCTGACTGATACCACATGACCCAAAGCCCATAGCCTGAGTCACAGTGTTGGTCTTTCTGGCATGGCCAGCCCCCCACTTTATGACTATGTGAGTGTGGCCCTAAATTGCTTTGTTAGACTGTCCAGTACAACTCACGGCACTCAGGTAAACAAAGATACTCCTAGCAGGCATACCATTACAAGAGGCCAGACAGTACCTTCCAGAAAGAATGCAAAGACCAGACCTTCTCTTTGGGCAAGGCCAAGTTCTTTACTATACAATCATGTCAGGAAAAGAGCTTTCACAGCATAGAAAGATGTAGAAAGTGAAGACAGCTGGTAAATGCATATGTCAATATGGCTTGTTGGAACCAAAATTTGAAACTTGATTTGGTTTTGTTGTTATATTCTCCTCTGCCTAGAAGAGACAAGAACTGGGAAATGTGAGAAGTCCTAGATAAAGGGGATTATATCATTGCCATGGTTCAGATATAGCCCTTATGGCTTATAAGAAGAGGTACAACTGTGAGAAGTGATAAAAGCATATAGCCTATTGTTTGAGGAGAAAAGTCTGCTTGGTTTATGGTTTTTTAAAGGAGCTCTTAGTTGTTTTCAGTTTAAAAAATTGATATCCATTATCAGACCAGCAACAGTCAACTCCTGGGGCTTTTTGCTAAAATTAGTTTTGATACCTTAAAGAATATTGATGACATTTTAGAGTAGAACAGCCTAAGAGATCCAAAATAAAAGCTTTGTAAAAGACTTTATCCTTTAGCTTTATCGAGGCCAAAAAATAAATAAAAATGAGTTCTGCTATTAAACATAAAGGCTCCAGTTATTTCTATTTATACAACTGCTCAGCTTTATCTAGCATAAAATAAATTAGAAGGAAGAAGTGCCATATATCTGAGTGAGCTGGGTATGTGCATAGTAATTCCTTTAGGCTTATGATTTATTTTCCTTTGGTATAATTTTTAACCATTGAAGTAGATGAGGACTGTCTCTGGTGTCCTGAAACCCCAAGCTACCACTTCCCATGCTTTCTTGCCAACCCTGTCCCCTCAGAGACCCCTTTTTCAATCTCCTAAAATTCTAAGACATCATTGTTTCTTGAATTTTTCTGGGAAAAAGGAAATTCCGTAATTTTCAGGGTGGATTTGTTTCATATGATACTCCTCTTTCCATGAGCATTTAAAATTAAAAGAATATCATGGAGATGAACTTTTTCTAATTATATTTACCATACCGGTTTTATTAGTTAGGATAGGCAAAGCTCTACTGTAGTAACAAAACTCCAAATTTCAGTGGATTGACACTATAAAGGCAGGTACTTCATTTAGAGCACAGATTCACGTGTGTTGGGGGCTTCTCCTGCCAGCTGTTCTTTCAAATGTTGACTCAGGGACAAGTGACTTTTATTTTGCAGTTCTGACATCTTAGATAGTTTGCTTCTAGCTGTATGAACCTAAGAGTGAGAGAGAATGGAAGACATAGCCTGCTCTTAATATCCTGGAACTGGATGTGACACACCTTTACACAAGCTGTCTTGGTTAGGATTAGTCACAGAGAAGCATGACAACTAGGAAATGTAGAGAGCGAAATGAGATATGCTTGGGACAGAGGGAATTTCAGGAATGGACAAATCATACTAGCGGAGATTTATGTATGTACTCCACTAAAAGACCAGTTCAAGTTTGTATCAAGAGTTCAGCAGACCTATACTGTGATTCTATTGTAAGCCAAGAATTGTGCTAGATGCTGGGCACACAAAAGAGGAAAATGTGGTTGTTGTCCTCAAGAACATCACAGTTGAGTTTAGGGAGGTTGACAGGTAAAACCCTACCTATAATGTAGTATGACATTTAGAATAATAGACATATATACAAGTAACATTTAATTTGTATATATGTAACTCTTCAAGACTGCAATGTGAGGGTAGAATTAGGGAGAGCTTTACAAAGGAAGTGACCCCTACACAGATGTTGAAGGAGTTTTCCAGGCAGAAAAAAGAGGAAAAACCTGTGAGAAAGATAACAATGTCAAAAGCAACTGAGAATATAGTGTGTTGAAAAAGCTAAAGTGGAATGCAGAAGATTAATTTCAAGGTGAGGCACAGTAGAGCAGGAGGCTGGAGAGCTGGGCCAGGGCCTTCTCTGTAGGTTCTTCCATTTAGCCATGTTGAGGTCTTTAGAGTCCTGTGGGCAAGGGGACACCACCTAAGGGTTCTTGGCAGGAAGATGATCAGTGTCTAACCTATTCCTAAAAGCTTAAAATACTCCCAACCTTTACTGAGCTTTCATCATGGGCTAAGCAGAGTGAAGCCCTTTGTGGGCATGATCTTATTTCACCCTCCCAGAAACCTTATGAGGTATTATTACTGCTGTTACTATTATTATTATTATTATTATTATTATTATTATTACCATCTCCAGATGAGAAAACTTGAGGCACTGAGAAGGCCAGCAATTTACCCAAGGACATGCAGCTAGTATGTGGTGAAGCCAAGACTGAAACTCAGGCAATATGGTGTGGAGTCAGGTCCTTTTATAGACCATAGCTTCCAATAGAAATATAATGTGAAGCACCTAAACAAATTTAAATTTGGTAGCCACATTAAAAAAATATTAAAAAGAGGTGAAATTAATATTTTCATTTAACCCAATATCACCAAAATATTATTTCAGCCTGTAGCCAATATAAACATTATTCATGAGTTATTTTACATTATTTTTCATCCAAGGTCATAGAAATCTGGTGTTTTATCCTTGTAGCATACCTCCATTCAGACTAATCACATTTCAAATACTGAGCAATGGCATGTGGCAAGTGGCTACTGTATTAAAGGGTTATTTCTGCAGTTTTAGGGAAATTCAGGTGAAGGGTACTAAGAAGCCATAAAAGTAAATGTTTGCCCCCATTTTGAAGTGAATTGTTTATAATCACATACACATATTACACAAAGAGATTAAACAGCTCAATTTGAGATAGTTTTGTCCTCTCAAAACTTATTCTAGTCCCCCTTTCCTCCTTAGAGCAGTATTCAGTAGTAATTACACCTCAAATCCTAAATGAGCATACTTGGCACTGATAGGTGGCATGGTTCATTGTCATGACTATAAATGACAGATGGATTATTCAAACTCTACATGCAGAAGGTACCACAATCTGTCTGGTATCTAGTACATTTTCCCTTCCTAGTTTGCGTCCCTCAAAGTGATGGTAGGTGTTATACACACCCAACATGTTTTGAATGTCAATGTGGAAATTCTAGCAATTCCAATTAGGGTCAGCTTGTTACACTCCAGGGAGTAACATTAAACATAGGTAATTGAGTTTCCCAAACAGTGGATGACCTCACTGTTTACCCTTCACAAATACACATGGTCTCTTAGTCTATTTAACTAAGCTCCTATCTAAATATGTCCTGCGGGGAAAAGGAGTTTATATAAAACCATCAAATAGTCTCTCTCACTCCCCCTCCCCCGCCAGATTTCTTTGTGTCCACTATATGCCTTTACTGAAAATCTACCCATCTGCCAATCCCATGCCAGAGAACAGAATTCAGACTGTATTTTGAAGCACAAGACACACATGATAAGTTTGTCTGTGGGAAAAAGTTGTAGTTGTTTATATTGCCAATGGAGTAAATTTTTATCTTTCAAAATGTACATTCTAATAAACCTTTTGGAGTCTCTATGACTAAGGAACTATCCTGGATCTTGGGAGATGGCAAAGGTTAAACAAATGATTATATACTGTTCCTGACTACAAGCAGGATAGCACAGTGGCTAAAAGTTTAGACCCTGATCTGACATGAATCTGAGAGCAACAGCTTTACTTGCTTATTTAACCCTGAAGTGAGCTATTTAAACTCTCTAAGCTTCACTTTCTACATCTGTAAAGTGGAGTTAATGATAGAGTTGTTATCTGAATTAAAGTATGCGATATGGAAGGCACTTAGCTCAGAAGCTGGTAAAAAGTAAGTGGTCAATAAATACTCCTTTTCATTGTCTTTTTCTTTCTATTGTTATCATCTCCTAGTGGGGGAAGGCAGAAACATAAACACCTATAACAAAAATCATAGTGTGACACATGCTAATTGTGGTACAAAGCAACACTAGGAAGGTAGAAGAACTATTCCTTCTTATTAGGGTTAGAGATATTTTAATGGATGTGGCAGCATTTGTCTAGGGGCTTTGAAGCATGAAAACAGATAGAGAGGAAAGAAGAAAATTTGGGGCAAAGGCATGGACAGTAGAAGTGTAGTAAATAGTCCAGGAGTAAACAGAAGAGATTGGTGTGTTGGGCTGCTGGAATCTGGCTTGACAAATAGTTTGGTCCTCAATAAGAGTTTTGAATATGGGACTAAAAAAAAATGGCACCTTCTTAGTAAATGTACAAACATTACTCATTTGTGAAGAGGGCAATCATAGTACAGTGTGTGTTTTTTCAGAAGGTAACATTGAAGGCAATGTAGGAAACAAAATTAAGATGGAGGCCATCTGGGCAGCTTCAAGAAATGGCTAGTATTTTAAGATGGGTCATGAAAAAGCAAACTTCTTGATTTTCAGGACTCAGCCAGTATTAGCACAAAAACACTCTCGATAGAAAAGAGACTATGTCCATAGCTGTGAACTCCATCGCTCCTCTCCTTTCACCCTGTGTATTCTCAAGACTTGAAGAATTATGAAATAGATCTGGAAAATACTTCTATCCCTAGTTAAGATGATAAACACATTTAAGATCTCTTATTTTCAGTATCTGGTATAATCATAAAAACATTGCCCTATGGTAAGAAAAAAGCCTAGGGGTCTTTAAAAAATTCTGATGCCTATGTCCCACTCAAGTTCAATTACATCAGAATCTCTGGGTGTGAAAACCACTGATCTCTCTTAGGTATTTGGTATGAATTTGGATATTTAATAAGCAGTGACTTGTGACTTGTGATAATCTATACATGATGTTACACACAGATTATCCCAAAGAGCCCATCATGGCAAAAAGTAAAAATTAAAAAAAATCTACTCTCTGTTAGGGAACTAACAGGCTTATTATCTTTTTGAACTAAGCCTTTTGTGAATACTACATTTGCACATATATTTATATTTGCTTAATTTAAAAAATAGTATCAAATGAAATTCCATCAAGTAAAATTAACATGCCAAAAAAATTCACCAGGATTTCCCTGTGGTTTCCCATCTGTCTGACATCTTCGAGAAGACACACATAGCAGCTGAAGAAGCATAGAGAGCAGAATGGTTTGACTAAAAATTATCAGACTTGAGATTTAAACAGTTCTGCTACTAAACAGTTTTAAGTGGCTTTAGTAAATAACTCGACCTTTCTGGCTGTGGACCCTTAGTGCACGCGCGCGGGCGCACACACACACACACACACACACACACACACACACACACAGAGTAAATGAGATTTGGGGCCCTTTTATACTAAAAATATTCAGTATGAAAATTTTGTATAATCTTATAAAGAACTGGAAGTCAGAGACTTGTATATAAGAGGTGAAACAGAAAAATCTCAAATGAGAGGGGTGAGCATGTTGGTTTACTACTAATTCATTGGGAATCCATTACACAAAGATATAAATTTATTCAAAGTTTGAATAGCTTACTTTTCTTTTCTAAGATGAACTTTAAATCTTAGATCTTCATTTATTTTCTGATTAGCTGCTTTTTAAAATGGACATAGTGTACAAGTTCCCTACATTGTGTTTCAAAGATCTATTGCTGCATAACAAGCTATCCCAAAATACAGTGGCTTGGAACAGCAACGATGTCTTATTCATTACTCATCACAATTCCTTGGGTTGACTGGCCAGTTCTGCTCTCAGTAGAGCTCATTGCACTCAACTGGTGGTTCTGCTTGGATGGCTGGGCCTCTCTCTTCAGATGATCATTCATGTTAACTTCTCCACCATGGTTTCAGGGTTTCCGGAGGGGAAACCCCAATGCAGCATGTATCGAGCCTCTGCTTGAATCACATTTTTTGGTGTTCTATTAGCCAAAGCATGGGACACAGCCAAGTCCATAGTCCATGCGGGAGAGAATTACACAGGGCAAGACGTCCGGGAGGTGTGATTCACTGGGAGCCATTACCTACCTAACAATCTACAACAGCTCTGTGTCCATTTGATAAAAGTGTGGGCAACACTGTGTGATTTGAGGAATGCTAGGAACACATTCTCTCTAAAAAAAATTCCCTTTGTTATATTATCAGGGAAATATTCAGTTCCATTTCATTGAATTAAGGCAGTGGCATTTTTTCAAAGGACAGATAGATGCCTCGTTCCCTGCGCAGAGCAATTGAATCAAATCACTCTACAGTTGATTCCACTGTTTACACTTGGGTAAGGCCGACTGGGTTACAAATTCCATTTCCAGTAATGATGGATTAGCTTTTGGGGGATCAAATGAAAAGTAGAACACCAGTTTCTGAGGGGCACGAGACAGAAGAAAAGGAAACTCATTGAGGTTTTCAGATTCTTTTCAAGTCCCGCACAAGTTGTGCAGCTCCTCACTCCAGAATGTGGGGATTGTTGCCAGTGATTGTTTTGTTCTCCAGTCTCTAAACAAAAACTGAGTTTCATTTTAACATCCTGTTACAAGAAATTTAAACATTGAATCCTTAGGAAGTTACTTATTCCTCCGGACTGTATTTATTAGGTAAGTACCACCAGTCAAAGAAAAACAGTTCCTTGCTGATGCGGTTAGGGCTTACTCTTGTTAAAAATGGCTGACATTAGTACATTATTTAATGTATACACTTCAGGTACATTAAATATTTTAAGGAATAAAACATACTAGTGAAATACTCATTGGTAATTGGGGAAAAACAATACCAAATTTAACTATGATCTTGCTTAATTTAACTCCAGTTTGTCTTCCAAAATTGAATGAAGAAATTCACCATGAGCCTTCTGCTTAGTGGCGCTGGGGCCCCCCGGGCCCTGAGGTTTTGGAGCAGCACCTTGGCTTTCTCGTCTCACTGCCTACAGTGCCTGGTGCTTATGCTGCCCTGCTCGGGGGAGAGGGAGTGCTTGCCTTTCTAACTTCCTTGCATCTTCTCCAGCTGGCAGACAAGCGGGAAAACAGCAAGCCGCATTGTGACATTCCAGGTCTCAAGGTGAGACAGTAATTTACTCAAACCACCTCTTCTTTTCTCTAAAGATACTTCCTTTGGCAGGCATAATTGTTACAAACACTAACTTCAATCAGATGCTTGAGATTATCCATTAACCACTCACCCAGGCACCTGGCTCCTTTTGAAACAGTTCTATTTTTAAGTGCTACACCCCCTTTTTATTTTGGGACACTGCTTTTGAAATTCATTTGAAAAGAACTGTTTCTCAAGAAGCAGGTACAGGCGCTGTGGAATGCGCTGGATGACGCATTTGGAGACAGGAAAAGCTGCGGGCTCCGTGCGTTTGCAGGCCTCAGTCATCATGCAGATCACATCCAGGCATGTGGAGCAGGGCCACACTGATTTGATTCATAAGACTGGGCCTGCGTTTCTGGCTCCATCATCAATTATCTGTGAAGTCTTGAACATGTCATTTCACCATGTGGGGATTTGTTTTCTGTGTGGTAAAAGCAGGGTGGTGATGTGCTAGTTTATTTCTAAAGCTATTGCCAGGTCTTAATAGTTGACAATTCTGAGCACATTGCACTTTTCTTGGTACCGACTTGATTCAGTCTCCTGTTTGAGGTCATAAATATTTTGATAACCTAAAATTCTTTTAAGAAAATGCTACACAAATGTTTTAAGGAAACAAGGAGATTGAGGACTGTTCTTACTAGCAGGAATTTCATATTTTGATACACTAATAATTTGGAGCCTTTTCTTGTTGAAGCTATGAACCAATATGGGATTAGATATTCTCCAGGGTTTCTCTTATAAATTACCATGATTGGACAGCTAGGAACCTACATGTTGATTCATGAACAGACCAGGTAGGTTAGCAAATTATTTATAGTTGTACTCCCTGAGGCAACTGCAACTCTTTTACTAGCCAGTAAAGTGTTCTAAAAGCAGAAGATTGGAACAACGCATCACTGAAAAGATGCCATTTAAAAATGTTCTGAGACTGGGTACTTCAGACTTTTACAAACATAGACCACCTGGGGATCTTGTTAAAATGCAGGTTCTGATTCAGCAGGTCTGACACAGGGTCTGGGATTCTGCATTTCTAGCAAGTTCCCAGCTGAGGCCAAGGCTGCTACACAGCCCTTTGAGTAGCGAGGCACTAAGGTACTGGATACAATGTGTGTGGATTTTTGATCAATCGCAAGTCAGTTTGCCCATCCTAAAGATAGATAGGCTGTGCCACTTCCAAAACACAAAACCTGAGCTAACAGGAGAAGGATCTCTTTTCAAACAGCACATCAATAGAATGGCATGTTGCAACTTTAAATATTCATGACCTGTCTTCCTCTGGTTTCTTTCAAGCATTTTGACATTTACTTAAGTAATTACTGTCACTTTCAAATGGCTGCCCATATTTTTGTCCTTTGTAAACCCCCTACCTTATTATTCATGCCTTTGTTCTGCTTCTACTCTTGGAAGCTGTCTTTATCAGGTTTGCCAGGCGGATTCTGCACATATCCAGAATTAATCTCCAGGGCCCATCACAGTGTAGCTAACTTCATTTAATCAAGGGAAGAAACAGGGAGGGAAACTGGGAGGGAGATTGGGAGCGTGATGACCACTGCAATTTATGCTGATGGGAAAAAACAAAAGAGCCATTTTCCGCTCATGTCTTCTTACAACTAGGATTGCCAGAATCTTAATGTGTTTTGCTAAATCCATTGCAAAGCGTTGTCTTCCAGACGATTGACATGTTAGTGTCATATAGTCTTTGCTTCTCAAGATTATCTTTATTGCAAAATATTTCAGAACTGACAAATTGTCTTCCTCCCTCTTTGAGTCCATTTGGGAGTTGAGTTGTGGGAGATGCTTAAAGGGAAAGGGAGGGAAAGGGAGGGAAAGGGAGGGAAAGGGAGGGAAAGAGGGGGTGATAGGTGCTTCTAATGTGCTAAGATCTCTAAATACGTTATTAATCCGCTAAGCCTATTTAGTGTTTTTAACACATAACCAGTTATGTATGAATCTCCTATGAATGGCTGATTTTTTGTTAAAGGGAAACATCATTTTCTGATTAAGCAACTTTTTAAAGTTCCTTTTTGATTAAGTTCCTTTTTTAATGAAAATTCTTTTGGTTCTGCTACACAGAAATAAATCATCAAAGCTCTCTCAGTAAAGGCCATAAATATTTTTGTACTTGTACACTTTTAAAGTAATAGTTGAAGTCATTTTAAAGTTGATAAATTGGTCTTTACCAAGGTTAAGTACATTTGGGTATTAGCATGCTATTGCATAATACAGTGAGCTGGCAGAACAGAAAGTAATTGGCCAAGTTAAAAATGTTCATAGATTGTTTATTTTCTGGAGACCATGAGGCAGGCAGTTAACAAATACTTCACATTTTAATTTTTCAGGTAAAGTAATCCAGATGGACAGTTCAGAAGCTACTGTTTTTTGGTATCTGTCACTGTAGCAGCTTAATTTTTTGGGGGGGATTATTTTTTAAAAAATTACCTCCTGACAATATATCTTTAATATTAATAATAAACATTGTTTTTATGCTCCTGGCAGGCATCATGCCTTCTTTTCTCCAAGAAACAAAACTGGAGTCCTCGTAGGCAGCTTTTTGTTATGTACTCTATACTATTAAGTCTGAGCCCCCCCACGCAATAGGCTGGAAGCCATTCCTCATCCCGTTAAGCGGCAGAATAACATGCGCACATTCGCGCACATATATATCGTTTGCAATCAGAACTGTCAGATTCTGCCAGGCCCCACGTGGAAGCATCGAGGTCAGCTCTGTGACAGAGAGTGTGCCTTTTAGGGAGGGAAGGTTCTCTGTGGGGTGTGTTGACGTCTGGCTATACAATGACTTCAGTGCTGGTGCTCTGAGTGCTCCCTTTGGGACTACAAACCCATGCTGACACACATCTGCAGGGAAAAAAATAGCTCACAGTTTCATTCACGCAGGCACATTCTTTTTTGGCAGCCTCTGGGCCACTTCAGGTGAGGTCTGCCACCTGCGTGTTTCTGAACATCACAGAGCAGAGAGAGAACACAGGACTATGGCTCAGGCTGCCCTTTGCTCGGTTCATTTCCATGCTTCTTTGGAAGTTAATCTTTTTGCATCCCCCTTTCCATATAACCTCTTAGCTCTTGAAATGCTTGAAATTGAATATGTTTACCTTATTTTATGTGATAGATGTTATTGAGAATTGGAAATATCAGGGGGAACACTTTGAAAAGTATATGATTGTCTAATCACTGTGCTGTACACCTGAAATGAATACAAAATAGTATTGAATGTAAACTGTAATTGAAAAGAATTAAAATATTATAAATATGTAAAAAGAAGAATTGCTTACATAGGGTTAAACTTCTATCCCCTGTACTCAGATCATCATGTGAGATGTTTTATTTTCATTTCAGAGTGATCTAACAGTTGAGATTTGGCACTGCCAATCAGTCAAATAGTCAATAATCTGTAGAACATCACAATGCACTACGGAAGCTTACTATTTACAGGGGCTTTTTATGCAGCACTGCAAGGGTTAGAGGGTGTGCGTCAAGGAAGCATGATTTCTTCACTCTGTGATGCCTCTCTGTGGTGAGCAAACTAATATTGGAGACAATTATATTGAAAGCAAATGACTTCTTTAGAATTGTTTCCTAACATTGAGTCTGATACCATTGAATAATATCTGATATTAGAAAGGAAACTCACTCATTCTATACCCACCATCCATATTGCTAGTGAGGAAATTTTTAATTTTTCAGAGATTGGGGATCTTACCAAGTGAGGCTTGACATGGGAATAATAAATTTAAGTATCTATTCTGTAAAAGGAAAAATTCACATTACACCCTTGAAATGGTACTGGTAATATCACTTCAAAACTGGATGATTAGAATTATAGTCCAAATTGTCATTTATTTTCTTTACAATCCTGTTTAAGAATTTTTGCCTACTCATAAGCCATGAAAATAGAATCCTTTGTTTTCTTCATTGCTCTTTATTTATATCCACATCATATCTGAAATTTATTTTTCTGTATGGTGTGGGGTAGTGGTCAAGATTATTTTTTCCATTTGGACATTTAAATAATCCAGGACCATATGTTGAAAAGGTCCTTTTGCCCATTGCACTGCAGAGTCAACTTTGTCATAAAACATATGACTGAATATGGGTGAGTCTGTCTCTTGACTCTCTATTTTGTCCCAATGGTCTATTTGTTTCTCCCTGCACCAATACCACATGTAATTGCTTTAGCTTTATAATAAGTCCTGATATCTGGCGATGTCCTTCAGCTATGTGCTTCTTCAAGATTGTCATGGATGTTACTGGCCTTTGCATTCCCATATAAATTTTATAGTCAGTTTGTGCATTTTCACAGTGATTGAAATTGCCTCAAATCTATGCATCAATTTGGACAGAAATGGTATTTTTACAATATTGAGTCTTCCGATCTATGACTATAGTATATCTGGAGAAGCAGAATTAAAGCTTAAAAAGATCTGGAATAAATTCTGCTTCCCCCCAGACATTTAGTTGAGTGCCAGACAGATTCTGAAAAAAAAATGTAAGGAAAGTGAATATTAGCTTCAGTCTTGTTCTCCATTCTTTCTGTCTTCTCCTCTCCCTTTTCTACAACCAAAAGCCCAGGAACTTCATGAATTATTTTGGGTGTCTGGGAATTCATCTCAAACGAACTTCACATCACTTCTCTGCAATCAAATCTCATGGATCACCCAGTAACACAACGCAGAATTGTGATGAGTTGTAGTAACTTTAATCACAATACTGCTGCCTAACAAACAGCCACAGAATCTGAGAGGCAGACAGCAATAAGCTCACACATTTGAAGATTGGCTGGGGAATGGCTAATCTAGGAAGGCTGGGATGGTGAAGCTCCGCTCTCTGTGTCTTTCATTTCCTCCCAGAAACAGGTGGATAGCCAGAGCAAGTTATTATCATGGTGATAGCAGCGGTACAACTGACAAAGCCCAACCATTTAAGTGTTTTTGAGATTCAGGTATCCTGACATCCAACTGTCTAATGCAAGTAAATGGGCAAACTCAGAATCAAGGGACAGGCAAGTATATTCCACCCACAAAAATGGGAGAGGGGTGAATCACTATTAATATATACCATAGCTGGGAAATTTTACAAGTACTTAAGCCATGTGAGCTTGTTAACTGCCAATGTATAAACAAATTCTGTTTCAATGAAATAACAGAAACTAATAGGTATGTTTATGCTGTCCCAAGAATTCCTTTTTTTCATATGTATCCACAGTCCACATTTCACCAATGACATGATCTCTTATAAACTATGACTCCAAAATCCATTCTATTAATCCTATCCTGTCCAAACTGGCTCCCTCTACGTTCTTCCTAATCTCTGAGAATGGTCCATCCAAATCTTGAAGCAGAAGTCTGGGAAACATTCTTGATTATTTCCTTCTTTTACTCACTCCTTATAGTCAACCAACTCCTAAGTGCTATGTATTATTTTTCCTAAAATTCTCTCAAATCAGACCACTTCTTTTTGTAGTCCAGACCACCCTCATTTTTTATCTATTCTACTGCACCAGCTTCCTAACTGGTCTCCATGCTTCTTGACTTGATTCCCTCTAATACAAGTTCCATGGCTTAACCTAAGTGATTTTTTAAAAATATAAATCTCATAATGCTATTTCACTTGCTTTCTGGCTAGATCCTACCATCCAACCACTTACCAACTGGATACTTGTGCCTGAAACTGCTAATTGCCATTGTTATCCATTATCCATTCTTCCCTTTGACCTCTAGTAATAGTATCCTTGAGTTTTTGCTGTACATATGACTGACTGCATTTTCTAGCCTCTCTTGCAATCATATTATTAGGTACTGGCCAAAAGGATGTGAGCAACCATGATCTCACTCATATGTTGACTCTAATGAACAAAATAAACTGATAAAATAGATCCAGAGACATGGAAACATGGAACATACTGAGGAATCTCAGAGGCAAGGAGGGAAAAGGGGTGGGAAGAGATTAACCAAAGAATTTATAAGCATATATGCATAACCCATGGACAGTAGTTTGGAAAAGGCCTGGGGAGGGGTGGGAGCAAGGTTGAGAGGGTTGGAAATTATAGAACAACAAGATGAAAAGGGCCTGGGTATCCCACACTGTAGACCTGTCTTATGGCCCTGGATGATTTATGGTTGAAGTATTACCTGAGGGAAAATGAATGCCTATCTTGTTTAAAGCACTGATATTTTGGTGTTATTGTTAAAGCAGCTAAGCCTACATCCCAGTATCATTGATTTCGGCCTATCTTTACTGCCATATCATGTACCACTTCCCAACCTAGTCGGTGATCCTTGCATTGCCACATCTCTGTGCCCTTACATGTGTGCCCTACTCATCTACTAGGTTAACTTCCGATCCTTTCAAGATTCAGCAGGTCTTTCCTCCTCTGTAAGCCTCCCTAATGCCTCCCTCCTGTTGTGTGTTTTTTAAATGTCTGTTCCTGGTCTCCCATTGCATTCATACTGTGCATTAATCTATTAAAGCACTTAATACATTGCATTCAAATAGGGATTTGTTTGTCTGCCTTACTTTAACATGTGTTCTCTCTCAATTGTCCCATCTATTCGCTTACTGTGGCTTGCACAGGGGCAGGTTTGGTCTTTATCTCTTTATCCTAGGTAATTAACAGTGGGCAAAATGTAAATTCATGTTAAATGAGTAAGTGAATGAACGACTTCTGTGCACATTCAGTGAGTGTATGTCTTCTTGGGATGTGTTTTGTGTATCCTAGAAAGAAGCAACATAATTGAGTCAGAGCATGTTAAATTACATGTTTTTGGTCTATTTAGATATTTTATGCATGCTGCAACTGAACTCTCGTTGGATACTCTCCTTTTTATTCAGATAAAAAGTGGAAAACTTTTCAGAGGGGAAAATTACTTAAATGTGAAGTGTTATTTTTATTTAAATAAAAAAATCAGTTCCCTGATAAAAATCTCAGGTTTTGCTTGATCTCAGGAAGAGACCAAGTATTTCTACACGTATTATATTTACATCTTCTGCAACTTTGGTTTCTTTGAATATGCCTATTGAGACTAATAAAAAAAAATGGAAAAACTCCCATTGCCCCTGAACGGAAAATGTTTATGTTTGAACTTCCTTTGAGGACCTGCCTCTCTAGCAGTCACACAGATGTGCCTTTCCACAGCTGGCAGTTGTTTGTCCTTCTGTGAGGGTCTGCCTTTCCTCCTTCTTCTTTGAAAGGCCAGCTCCTTCTTCTTCCACAGCCCAAAGACAAGTTCCTTCTGATTCATCGATTCACTGGCAAAAGGAAAGGCCCAGTTCCAGAAGACAACAGGACCTATAATTGTAACCTCTCAGTTAGTGACATTTGAAACTACTTAACTTTCTATTGTATTGGAGTGATAGTTAAGTTGCTGGGTAGAATGCAAAATTAAAGCTGCTTAGTTACATATATTCCCTTTTAATGTACCTGAAACCTCAAGATTTGGTTTAAGAATTTTTTTAATATACATTTTCAGCTAATCGATTCCTTTTTCTCATAATAATTTTTTATGATGTTTTTTATTGATCTCAGAGAGAGGAAGGGAGAGGGAGAGAGAGAGAAAAACATCAATGATGGGAGAAAGTCAATGATGAGCTGCCTCCTGCATGCGCCTGACTGGGGATCAAGCCTGCAACCCAGGCATGTGCCCTGACCGGGAATCGAACCCCAATCTCCTGGATCATAGGTCAATGTTCAACCTCTAAGCCATGCCAGCCGGGCTTTTCTCATAATAATTTAATGTTTCTGAATAATGTATGGTCATTGTAGGAAATATAGACAAAATAAAAAAATAAAATTTAAATGATCCCTAATTTCAACAATATATACTCATTTTGGAAAATACAGAACATATAGTAAAATAAAAATAATAACATTTAAAGTATCCATAAGCTCAACATCTACACAGAACCACTATGAAAATCTTTCTTTCCCTCTCTGTGCATATGTATCTATCTATAGATATCTATATGTGTGTATGTTTGTATATATAATACACATATGTAAGCACACATTTTTAAACAAAAATATTGTACATGTTGTTTTTAACCTATTTTTCACTTTATACTATATAATGAACATTAACACTTTCCCAATTCTTAATTATTTTTCCACAATATTACTCTAATGGCTGGATTATATTCTATTGTGTTATATAATTAATTTACTCAGTCCCCACTTGGTGCATATTTAGACTGTTTCCAATTTCTTCCCTCATGTACATAATTTTAGCAAATACCCATGTAGCCATAGATTTTTCAAAGCCCTATGATTTTTCCTCCCTTAGGATAAATTCCTAGCAGTAGATTTGCTAGATCAAAGGATATGCAAAATACAAATTAAGTCTTTTCACATGCATTGCTAAATTGCCTTTTCTGGATTTATTTTAATACTTATATATTGCTTTTCAGTTATAAGCAGCATGCTTTTTAGTTATAAGCTTATTCTGTCTTTTGTTCACTTCCTATGATCTCTGGGAACCTTGAGGGACATGGGATATTATGAGCTGTGCTTGTGCTACCTGCTGACTGTGCTGGCAGAGCTGGATCCACATCAGACACACACTGGTGTCTGCCTTGCTAGGGTTCATCTTTATAGAGAAGCCCCTAAAACCACCCTTTAATCCATCATAGTGGTCCCTTGGGAAATAGTCAGCCACAGTTTCAAATTTTACATCAGGTGCCATGTGAGAAATAGCCAAAAGGGCCAACTGCTGGTGTTTTATTTTTAAAGGCTGGTCAAAGAACATGCCAATTGCAGATTTCTTATTTATTCCTGAGAATCAGCTTTTCACTGAGTGTATTTCACAAATGGTAATATTCTCACCATACTTTCTACATAGATACTGCTAAAGAGAAGTTGCTGTGGGGGTGGGCATATAAAGGTTACTGTAAATTTGAAAGGGAGTGTGAATATATGACAGTCATGGCCATCTTCCCATTTATCTTCCTAGCACAGCACATTGCTAACAATGGGTAATCAGTAAACATTGGTTCAAGATTGAATGGGTAAGTAAATGAATGTTGTCTATTATTCTTGATGTGTAAAAGAGTTTATGTATGGTTGTAGTACTTTAGACCCTAGGCATAGCTGAGGCATAACCACATTCTTCTTGAGTCTCACTTAAGTCTGCAGTAAGATATGTGTGGAGCTAGAAATGTGAGTTAGAGTGCGTAAGACTAATTATTATTTCAAACACCATAGTTGTGACAGTTAGTTGTAAATAAGGTAAATGAGGTGGCTTGATTAGGACTGGAAAGTTTGAATAATAATGTTAATACTAATTAATCCTTAAATTTACGGTATTTAATTTTTTAGGGCATCAGATTAGCAACAAGTCTTGTGTAACAGGAAATACAGGAAATAAGACTATGCCCATTAGGGGTGGATCAAAAATCTCTTTGGAATCTTGCCTGATCTCTCCCTCCCTCTCTCTCTTTTCCTCCCTTCTTTCCTTTTCCTCCCTCCTTCCCTTTCTGTCTCTTTCTCAGGCACACTACTTCTTTGACACTGTGAAGAATTATTTGGCATTAGAAAAGAATCTGTATTCATTATCTATTGCTGCATAGCAAATTACCTCAAAATTTAGTGGCTTAAAACAGTATACATTATTATCTCGCAGTTTCTGTGGGTCAGGAACCCACATATGGCTTAACTGAGTCCACTGTCTCAGGGTCTCTAACAAGTATTTCTGTTATTTCAAGGCTTAACTTAGAAGGATTTGCTTCCTAGCTGACTGAAGAGTTTGTTGGAACCATGTTGGGCTGATGGCCTCAGTTCTTCACTGTGTTAGTCGGAGGTTTCCCCCAGTTCTTTGCCATGTAGCTCTCCATAAGCATCTTTCAATATCACATCTGACTTTATTAGAGTGAGCACATGAAAAGGCACGCACAAGGGGAGGAGGGACATAAGATGGCCATAGTGATTTGGAAGTTTTGCAACTTCCTCTATTGGAAGTAACAACTCATCACTTTTGCTGTATTCAAGTTTTAGAACAAGTTGCTAAAAATGATCCAGGCCACACTCAAAGGTAGTAAATTAGATATGGGCATGAATACCAGTAGGTAGGTATTCTTGGGGCCATCTTAGAAGTTTGCCTGCCACAGAATCCATGAGGGGGAGTGGTCATATCGCTATATCTACCCATTTGTCTATCCATCTATATCTATCTATCATCTATCATCTATCTGTCATCTATCTATCTATCTATCTATCTATCTATCTATCTATCTATCTATCTATCATCTATCTATCTATCTATCTATCTATCTATCATCTATCTATCTATCTATCTATCATCTATCTCTATCATCTATCTATCTATCATCTATCTATCATCTATCTATATCATCTATCTATCTATCTATCTATCTATCATCTATCTATCTATCTATCTATCTATCTATCTATCTATCTATCTATCATCTATCTATCATCTATCTATCTCTATCATCTATCTATCTATCTATCTATCTATCTATCTATCTATCTATCTATCATCTATCAATCATCTATCTATCTATCATCATCATCTATCCATCCATCCATCCATCCATCTACCTACCTACCTAATTATGCATCTCTATCAAGATTCCACTAGTTAGACACCAAGTCCCTAGGTGGGCTCAGCTCCAGACCACCTAAAATTTGACTTGGAAATAACCCTTCCTTCCGTTCTTTCAGCTGCCTGATGCTTCTCCATCTTCTCCCCTTATGTTTTCTATGTACCCTACTGAACCCTTGTATAGCTACTCTTGCTCTGGCCTTTAAGTCACTGCTAAATAAAATTCAAGAAGCTAGCCATCTTACTATGAGGACAGATGCACACATAATCAAAACATGGTCAGACTGATGTAAGTCCTAGTAATGATTAATGTGGAGATAAATGCTGACAGAATCCAGGAGAAGGATTATTGTGTTCCAGCTAGGAGGATTGGAGAAGGTCTTATAGAAGAGATAGCACTTGATCTGAGCTTTGGAGAATGAGAAGCATTTTAATAGACTGAGAAGTGGGGGGAATTAGCGTTTTGACATGTACTTGAAGTGATGTGTAGAGCAGTATGCTTAGAGGTAAAACTCTGCTGGTAGTGCCACTAGAATTATAGCTTTTCACAACTTGTAGTATTATCTATTTTAACCTGCATTTGTTCTGATCTTCCTCAGTCCCCTTTATGAAAACATATTGTCTAGATTTTTCTCTCCTTTCTCATCTTGTAAATATTCTGAATTTTCTCCTTTATGGATCAGCATCTTATAAAAAGTTGGAGCAGATGCATCTGTAGCTAATGAAGACAATTTGAGAGTTCATAGCCTAGGCAACCCTTAATAGTTAATATTATTTGAAAGCCATTTCACTTTGGTCTTAGACCAGTAAGTAATCATAGCTGGTTTATAATCTTATGGATATAGGAGATAAACTGAAGGGTTCAGTTGGAAAAGAGGACGTGAGTCGGTGGTAAAGAAAAGTTTTTAATTTCCAAATGTGGTGGGGGGAGAGTTTTAAAAAAAATCTTTTATTATCAGGGGAGATAAATGAGCATTACTGATCTTGTTTTCTTAGATTTAGAATGTTATGATAAATTACCATGATTCTCAAGAGGGGAAGATTTTGCCGCACAAGGGAACATTAAGTAATATCTTAAGATGTTTTTTGGTTGTCAATATGGAGTGGGGGTGCTACTGTCATTTAGTAGATAGAAGTCAGGGATGTGGCTAAATATCTTACAATGTATAGGACAGCCCTTCCCTCAACAACAAAGAATTATGCAATCCAAAATATCAGTAGTGAAACACCTATCAGATTTGTTGAGATAAAATGTAGTGACACACCAAGCACTGGCAAGGATAGACTCACTTATGCATTGCAAGTGGGAATGTAAAATGGTATAGCCACTCAGGAAAACAGTTTGGCATTTCTAATAAAACTAAACCTGCAACCAAAGGACCCAGCAATTGCACTCTTGGGCATTTAATCAAGAGAAATGGAAATGTATTTTCCTACAGAGACCTGTGCACAAATATTCAAAGCAGCTCTAATCATAATAGCCCTAAACTAGAAACAGCACAGATGCCCTTCAATAGATGAATGGTAAAGCAAACTATGCTTCATCCATACTGTAATATTTCTTAGCAGTAAAAAGAATAGACTTTTGATACATACAACAACAATTCTCCTGAGAATTATGCTAAGTGAAAAAAGCAAATCCCAAAAGGTAGCATACTATATGATTCCATTTATATAATTTTTACTTTTGACATGAAAAACTACAGAAATGGAGAACAGATTAGTGGTTGCCATGAGTTAAGGACAGGGTAGAGGGAGAGAAGATGGAAGGTAGGGGTGCTTTTAAAAGGGCAATATAAAGGATTCTTGTGGTGATGGAACTGTTCAGGATCTTGGCTGTAGGGCTGGGTAGACAAACATACCCATGTGATAAATTTGAATGGAACTAAACACAAACACACACACAAGTACCATTAAAACTAGGGAAATCTGAACAAGTTCAGTGAATTGTATCAATATCAACATCCTGGTTGTGATATTGTACTATGGTTTTGTCATATGTTATATTGAGTAATACTGAATAAAAGCTACATAGGATATCTGTATTATTTCTTACAACCGCAAGTGAATCTATAATTATCTCAAAATAAGTTAAAAAACTATTCAGATCCACATACTTGAAAACATTAGTGGTTTGATTTGCTCAACATTTCAGTAGAATATAACTTTTCTTCCACCTTATCATTTTTGTTTGCAAATGCTACTGTCACTCCTAACTACACATGCTTCACTAGTCTGAGAAAACATAGCCTGTTGCCATCATTACAAGTACAGCACTAGAAATAAGGCCAGCCTTTATCAGACTCTAACTTATTTCCAATATATAATGATTCATAAAACTAAAGGAGAATAATGTAAAACATAATCTCATCAGATATTATAAATATGAGTGACATTATTTTCAAAAAATGAAGTTTTCAAAATAGCTCTTTCATTCCAAGCTTTATTTACTCAACATTCTTAATTAATATATTTCTAATTAGAATTCCATAGACATTGCCCATGTAAACGTTGAGTCTAGTATATTTATTTGTTCTTTTGTTAATTTCTTACTGCTAAGAATATATCTTTATTTCTTCTGTTCAGGATGAACAGTGATTTACCAAACCAGCTCCCTGTCACAGTGGTGCTAGTAGCTTTGCTTCTAACTCAGAGCCACTATCATATTTCTAGTACTAATGAGAATTCAGAGTGATGGATCAAAGATATAAAACCTGCTTTGTAAAATGAGGGATACTGCTATTTCTGAAACTATGGAAGGTAGAAAGCAATAGGAGAGAGTGAGGTTAGGTCTTTCAACTCCTCTGTTTGATTTATTTGACAAATAGAAGATAATCATAGTCTATACGTCACGACAAGATAGAATCAGAATGTCAGCATAATTTCAGAGGAACATCTGGAAAATCACACATAGGACAATGATATTGTATGCCTGTGAAAGGTGAGCAATATGGTACTTTAAAAAATTATCTGGCAAAAAATTTTGAGGATAAAATTGGGCTAATTAAGGCTCTATAATTTACTTGCTTGACTAAAAGTGTTGTTTTCTACAATGATTTTGATAACTGAATGAGTGTTTCTTATTGACCAGGAAGATGCTAAAAAATTGTATTATGATAGGGATGTCTTTATCTCATTTTTAATGGAAATGCTTCTACTATTTAGTAAGAAGTTTGTCCTTGGTCTTTGATAAATATGCTTGCTCAAGTTAAAGATACTTTTATATTCATCAGTTAATAATAATTTTTAATCATTAACTTCTGTTTAATCTTAGCACATAAATCTTTTAGATGATCATATTGCTTTTTCCTCTTTAATTGCATAAATTTTTTCCTGATGTCAAATTATTCTTGTATTTCTTCTGTGTGGTATATTATTCTTTTAAAATCCACTTTAATATTCAATTTGCTAATGTTTTCAGGATATTCATAATTGAGATTGGACGATAGTTTTCTTTTGGGGAACGGGGTACCCTAATCTAATTAGTGTGTTAAAATTGCTTTGTCTCTTAGAAATACATTTGGACTTTTATCTTTTTCTTAGCTTTAAAATAGTTTAAATAGAATACATATTACATTTTCCTTAAAGATATGATAGTCCTGTTCCATAGAACTATGTGATTACAGGGTTCTTGTGGGGGAAGGAAATATTTTGACAATTAAAAAAAAATCTTTTATGGTCTATTCAGTCATTTTAACTCTACTTGGGTTAGATTTAATAATTGTTTTCCTTTGAAAAATGTTCCAATCATGTATATTTTCAAAATTATGGAATTCTCTTGCATACTTTTGAATAATTTGGGCAAAGCATGATTTGAAAATACTTACTTCTTTATACCACCAGCTATATATATAAAAAAATCTTGATTTAGGGAGACATATCCTGACCTATTTGTGGGGAAACACTAGGTCTCATTTCTTTTTTTAAAAATATGTCTTTATTGATTTCAGAGAGAGGAAGGGAGAGGGGGAGAGAGAAACATCAATGATGAGAGAGTCATTGGGGATGGAGCCCGCAACCCGAGCACGTGCTGTGATGGGAATTGAACCCTGATCGCCTGGATCCCAGGCCGCTGCTCAGTCGCTGAGCACCCCCCCCGCCCCCCCGCCGGCTGGGCGAGGCCTCATTTCTTAAGTGTCCTGTGCTTTCAGTAAGCCCTGCACTAAACGCAGTCAGAATTGGCAGTCACCTGGATGAAATGTATCGAAGAGAACCAAAAGACTTTTGCTGCAAATTCTTTACTATTTCTTGATCAAAATAAGGAGGAATTGCACCAAAGAGTTATTTCTCTATATTAAGACTTTGGAGACCCCACGTTAAGTAAAAATATGCTCCATTTTACCTTATCACAACTTCTGTTGTTGTTTCTAATCCTCACCGAGGACATTTTTTCCACTGCTTTTCAGAGAGAGTCGGGGGGGGGGGGGGAATCAACTGGTTGCCTCGCTCAAGTGCCTGACCAGGGCTGGGGACTGAGCCTGCAATGGAGGTAAGAGGTACCTAACCTTGGCGAGAACCAAGCTGGGACCCTTCCGTCTGCAGACTGGCACTCTAACCACTGAGAAAACCATCCAGGGCACCTTATCACGATTTTGTTCAGCCTTAATGGCCCCCTGGACATCCTGGTGGCATGTACACTGATGGTTTTCAAATTGAAAGATAATGCTTGCCGTTGAGAAATATAGCAATGCTTATTGCTTTGTTCCAGACTTTGTATTCTAGATTTTATTCCATGCCAGGCAATCTAAATCTAATTTTTGCCTCAGATTTGCTTACGTGCTTGCTTTTGGATGTTTAACCCTGGGTTGTGATCTTTGGTTAACTAAGTCATAGTCATAATCCTTCAACAGGAAAATTCAGAATCCACACACTAGATGCATACTTGAGGGTGCATGCATGCCCGCTGACCACAGATGAGCTGGTGAAAAGTTAATTAACAATGAAGTAATTAACCAAATACAGGGCCATCAGCATGCATAGAACCAATGGCTGGGAAACTTATTCATTACCCTTGAGATTTATATTGACTAAGATGTATCTTCATGGCTTCTTGGCATTCATTTACCACCTTATTATAAACTCAGAGGATGGTTAGGACTACCTAATAGTAAACCTAATGAAACTAAGAAGTTTACTTTTCCTTAACTCTAAAAAACAGAGTCTGAGGACACCAGTACATAGGGTACTTAGCTAAGAGCTAGTAGTTTGGAATTGAGCTCACCGTGTTTAGCTCTCTCCATGCATTGTCTCCATCTGCTCTAAGACTGAGCATAATAAATATTGATCCCTTTACTTCATGGGGATTTTTTTTGCAGTGTAATGAGCTGCTCGAGTACAGCTCCTTAGAGAAAGCTACTGCTAAGATACAGCAGTTCAAAACACATAAAAAAGAAATCAATCACAGCCTTATCAAATGAAAGTAGTGCACAGTCACACACACTACATCTTAGTATCCCCGAGGAAAGTCACATTTTTGGGGGGCTTTGTTTAAATCAAGGAAGTGTTAAAGACTCTATTCCCTTTTGCCATTAGTCCCAAGAAGATAGCTGTAGGGAAATTGGACTGGAAATGCCCAGATCGAATAAAGCCAGGGGCTGATTGCATCTCTGCTGTGCATTTCAATGGCTCCCCCAGACAGTTCCACAGGGAGAAGTGAGGGGGCTCCATTTATTACATCCACGCCCCTCTATAGTTCTAGTTCATGCCGAGCTGTTATGCCCAGCTTCAGTTGTCAGTTCCTAGAGGAAAGAAGGCTGCCTATTAGCTTACTTTATATCAAAGTCAAATGGACTAAATTAGTTACATAAGCCATACTTGATACTCCTTTTCAAATGTTTCAGAAAGATTCTACATTTGTTTCTTTCTATTTCACAAAATTAAAAGTTCACACACCCAATTTTTAGCTTTGGCTTGTATTTTCAGAACAAAAAAGAATGCTTGAATTCAGAAGGAGTTGGCAAGTAAATATAATCCTTTCCACCTTCTCCCTCACAAATTAAATCCTCACTTTGTAACACAGTCTAGACCAATATGTCCTGATTTAAAGTGCACATATTTCCATGAGGATCATGTTAAAATGCAGAGTCTGACTCAGTAGGTCTTGGCAGGGCCTGAGATTCTGCATTTCTAAACAACTCCCAAAATAATGGCCAAACTGCTAGTCTACAGACCACAGTATGAGGAGTGGAGCTATACTGTCCTAAAGTGGTATTAACAATTCTTTAAATGTCTTAGAATATTAAAATAGAAAGAAAAGAAATGAGGAAGAGAAAGTAACCTGGTCAGAAAGAAAGTATGCAAAGGTCTGGATTTTCAGACAGTAAGGGAACAACAAGTAATTTACTACCACTGGGCAAAACACTCCAAATTGCAGGTGTGATGTGATGGGCCTGCATATGCCTAATCACTTAAGCTCTGCAAAAGCGGAAAACAGAGCTAGCAGAGGTAAGCAGCAACTGTTCCGAACATGTATTCCACTTCAGTCCCCAGATGCACAGAGTTTCAGTCTCTCATGATTCCTCAGGTAATGAGAAAAAACTCCTGAAGTGTGACATAAATGGCCTTCAAGAGGCATTAGTGTTCAAAGACACACAAAAATAAAATCTTTTACTTCAAGGCTACTGCGGGGTGGGGGGAAGGAGCATTTCAAATGAGCAGAAATGGGAACAGCAAGTGATGAGGCAGAATTTTCCTTCTTAAGTGGGTCAGTTAATGAACTATTCAAGTCTGTTTATAATCATCCAAACATTCTCAGGCAATGAGGGGGTATCATAGTGTTAGGTTGACTTGAATCTTGGGAGGAAATGTCAGAAGGGATCTTCCCCGCTCTGTTTCCTCTGTTGGATGGATATGGAAGGAGAAATTGGCACCTCTTCATCTTTGAGTAAAGGTGCTGAGCACTTAGGTATAATAAAAATGAGCTCTAGGCAGAGAGTCAGAATATCCCAATTCCAGCACCATGGCCACTGTTAACTACCTATTGGATCTTGAGCAACAACTTTCTGAATAAATTTCTTTCTTGAGAGGATTCATCTAAATTAGCACTCCCGAAAGTGGGACAGCATGCTAACTGTAGTCATGTGGAAAATGCTGTCTGTGTTCAAATGAGGCAGACAGATATTGGGTTAAATACACTTAAACAGGTTTCATTAGCACAAGCTTCTTGAATTCTTTATGTGGAGCCTCTGAATGTGGAGAGCAGTATTTCCCAAACTGATTTGATTGTGGAATCCTTTCTACAAGGAACATCTCACAAGATATTGTTGGAAATGTTTTTTGTAAGGATACTTCCCACTACCAAAGTTAAATCAGGAATATTCAGAAATCTACCTACATGAAAAACTTAAAAAACAATGACGTTAATACTATTTTTAATTAGTTGCTGTTTTACCTTAATAAAATGTGTTTTTAAAAATAATCTTTTGATCTGATTTTAAAGGCAATGTACTTTTAATGTAAAATTTGATTTGAAAAATAGAGAAGTGCACAAAAATTAATAATTATTTAGTCACAACCATTTATATTTTCACAGAGATCCTTCCAAAATTCAAAGTATTTCTTAAATTAACTTTATTGTTTTCATCCTTAACTCAAGAATTTTCTCTCTCAATTAGCAGGTCAGGCCACTTTCCCATTTGACCCGTTTGGTTTTAATCCTCATGGGAGGGTATTTTTCAGTTGCTTTTCAGAGAGGGAGGGAGGGAAGAAGAGAGAGAGAAAGAGAGAGAGAGAGAGACATCGATGCGAGAGAGACACATCTACAGGCTGCCTCCGGCACTCGCTCTGTCCAGGGTGGGGAGCGAACCCACAACCCAGGTGCGTGCGTTTGTCCAGGAACCGCACCCGTGACCCTGTGGTGTGAGGACTGATGCTGTAACCACCGACAAACTCCGCCATGGCTGACCCTTTTTTAAAAATAAAGTACCTTAATATACACAATTTTTCTGAAACAAGGCGGAATACTGAAGTTTAAAAATATCCCCAGGAGGGAGAAGAAACAAGATGGCGTCGCAGGTCACAGCTGCCCCCGCCGCCTCCCGCAACCACATCACAATCACAACTAAAACCCAGAACCACCAGCACTCAGAGCCTCCTGAGATCCGGCTGCACAGAAGCCCCGCAACCAGGGAGCTGAGGCAGCACCGAGACGGGAGGAGGGGGAGACGCGGGCGGGGCGGGGCTGGATCCCGGAGACGCGGCCGGGCCCACACCCGGGGCCGCGGGGAAACCCGGGAGGGAATCTCGGCGGCGGGGGTTTCCTGGAGGAGGGAGGGGTCCCAGCCCCACACCAGGCCCCAGCCCAGGGCTCCAGGCCGGGAAGAGACACCCCCACACTCCAGGCCGTGAAACCAGCGGGGACTGTCCCTGAGGGTCGCAGAGGCCGCGGGAGCCCCAGCAGCTCCTCTCAAGGGCCCGGCGCGGACTCACTCGGACGCTCCCTCTGAGCCCAGCGCCGGGCAGCGGCCTGAAAGGACCCGGGACACTCGGGGAGGGACTGACCTGCCTGAGATCCGGGCGACAGGCGGAGGGCGGCTTCCTCCCAGGCAGAAGGGCTGGCGGAGGCCATGGCTCCTGTGGCGAGTCCTCCCCGCACAGCCCCGGGCAGGCGCCATGTTTGAATCGCCAGCACCTGACTCACCCTTGGCCCCGCCCCGTGATTCCCGGAGGCCCCGCCCCTCCCCGCCTGCAGCTCATCCGGGCCATTTCCAGGGGCTTTTCTGTGCACGTGGCCTCTCGAGCCCCATGCTTAGGACTTTCCTACAATCTCTCAGACAAGCAGCAGCTGCCCCATGCGGCTTGATAAGCGGCCCCAGGCCTGGCACTAGCGGCAGCTGCACTGGCTCATAGCTGGGCCTCTCCTGGGCACCTCCAGGCCCAGCACAAGGAGCAGCCAACTACGGTTTGCTGAGTAGCTCATGCTGGGGGGCCCTGGGCAAGGCACTGGCACAGGCTGACTGTGCACCTCCCGGGAGGCCCCAGAGACAGAGCACCTGGGGGTCAGACTCGACCACGCTGGGTTACAACCCTGCCATATCCACGAGTGACACTCAAGGGGCGCCCTTGGTGAACACCAAAGCCCCACTGAAGTAAATCCTGCTCCATGGGGGTGTCTCCGGCACAGCAGCTCTCTGGCTGTAGCTGCAGCTGGTCCTCACAGCCTATTGGCCAGGGGGTCAGTTCCTCCCAGTGACGCCAACAGCAACCAAGGCTCAACTACAACAGGACAGTGCACACAGCCCACACAGGGGAGCCCCTGGAAGGCCCAGCTCAGGGGACTGGGGAGGCTGAGCCACTGCACCCTACAGGACACCTACTACACAAAGCCACTCTACAAATTCCAGGAGACAGCAGCTCTACCTAATACATAGAAACAAACACCAGGAAGCAGCCAAAATGGGGAGGCAAAGAAACATGTCACAGAGGAAAGAACAGAAGAAATCTCTAGGAAAGGAACTAAATGAAATAGATCCAAGCAAGCTAACAGATACAGAGTTCAGAATAATGGTTATAAGGATGCTCAAGGATATTAGTAAGAGTATGACGAAAATAACTGAGAAAATCGATGAAATAATAAAAGACCAATTTGAAATGAAGGCTACACAAACTGAAATGAAGAATAATTTACAGGGAATCAACAGTAGAGTAGAGGACACTGAGAATGAAATCAGCAATTTGGAACATGAGGAAAGAAAAAACACACAACCAGAAGAGCAAAAAGAAAAAAGAATCCAGAAATATGAAGATAGCATAAGGAGCCTCTGGGACAACTTCAAGAGGCCCAACATGCATATTATTGTGGTGCCAGAAGGGGAAGAAAGAGACCAAGAAATTGAAAACCTATTTGAAAAAATAATGACAGAAAACTTCCCCTACCTGGGGAAAGAAAAAGACTTAGAAGTCCAGGAAGCACAGAGGGTCCCAAACAAGAGGAGCCCAAAGAGGCCCACAGCAAGACACATCATCATTAAAATGCCAAAGGTGAAAGACAAAGAGGGAATCTTAAAAGCAGCAAGAGAAAAGCAGTTAACTACATACAAGGGAGCACCCATGCGACTGTCAGCTGATTTCTCAAGAGAAACCTTGCAGGCCAGAAGGGAGTGGCAAGAAATAGTCAAAGTGTTGAAAAACATGGAACTACAACCAAGACTGCTCTACCCAGCAAAGCTATCATTTAGAACTGAAGGTCAGATACAGAGCTTCTCAGACAAGGAAAAGCTGAAGGAGTTCATCACCACCAGACCAGCCCTACAGGAAATGTTGAAGGGTCTTCTTTAAGAAGAAGCTGATGAACAAAAGAATCTGACGAATTAAATAGATCCAGAGACACTGACGCATGTAACAGATGATCATATTTCAGAAGGAAGGGGGTGGAGGGTGGGAAGAGATTAACCAAAGAGGTTATGTGCATATATGCATAACCCATGGGCACAGACAATAACGGGGTGAAGGCCTGGGGAGGGGGTGGGAGCGAAGTGGAGAGGGTCAATGGGGGGGAAAAATGGGACACCTGTAATACTTTCAACAATAAAGATAAATTTTTTAAAAAGGTGTATTTAGCCTCAATAAAGAACGAAACTAATATATATACATGTATATATATCCTCAGAATTAAAGATAGTAATAAATTGCAAAGTAGAAAATTAGCTTCATTATCAGATACACTATTCTCATTATACTATTCTAAGGCTCAATTCATGTTATATCTGAATATTTCCTGGCGGTGGCATATTTATAACCTATCTTGTTGCAAACAAAATTTACGATGACTGTCTAAGTATCTTTGAATTGACTCCAAGAATTAAAACTCAGTGGCTTAAGATATTGAGAGCTCATATCCTCTTAAATATCTCCAAGAGTAGGAGATGATGACCTTCATTTTATAGGTTCATCAGAATAGCAGGATTCATCATAATACCTGACTAATAATCTTTATATTGGGTGCCTTTATTGAAAAGGCTAGAACAAATTCTAGGAGACTTTGTTTATAACCCTGCCTAGAAAAATGAAGGATACAAAAAATGACCTCTGAGGTTGCCTTCCAAGTTGTTATGAATCCCTCCATTAGAAAAATAAGTTATTCAAGGAAGAAATAATGGGAATTGTTTTCTGTTAAAATGTGTTTTCCCCCCTTAAAATTGTGCAGTCATTTTCCAAGAAGCCTATCTTACAAAGTCATATTACTGATATTTAAGGGACAAATCACAGGCTTTGACTGGAGAGGAGTTTTATTGACTTTCTATGATTAAGGGATAAAGAGAAGATTATGCAATGCTAGTCTTCCTTTGCCAGCTGCTGGCATTTTGATTGTAAATATCAAAATATATTTCTCTTTAGTACTCTTAGAAAAATAACAGTGAATCTGAGAATTAGAGGTAGTAATAGTTCAGAGGGTTTGCCGTCAGCTGAGACCCCCAGATGCCTTAAGGATGAATGGTCAGGCTCTCATCCGAAGAACTTTTGTTTTTAATACTTGACACAAAGTATGTGTTGCCGCCACTGTTCCCCACTTAATTACTTTTTTTTTTTTTTTGATCAAACACATTAATGAAAAGAGACCTAATAAATCATGTGCCAAAACGGTAAAGCACTTAATTAACATGTGTTGCCCTGATTTATAGTGATGGAAAGCCACAGCAGTGCTGAGTGGGCTCACAGGGGCACCTTCAAATGACCTGCTATCTTGAACAAACAGAAGGCTGAGAGCGAAATGCATGAAGTCCATTGTCATTTAAGAAGGAGCCATGACAACTACAGATCACAGTGTGATTACAGTCCTCTTTGTTCTCTTGGACTCAGGGGTTCTGTGCTCCTGGCCCAGGAGATGTAAACAGTGTGTGGGAAACATAAACCAATGCTGGGGTATGCTATTTCTCATACTAACAGCCAGTATTTATTGAATACTTAACTATGTTCCAGATACTCTGCTATGTGTTTTCAAGGATTGCCTTTAGCAATAGGCCCACGGATGCAGAGAAGAGGCTGACAGCTGTCAGAGGGGAGGGGGAGAGGGGCTGGGTGAGAAACACACACACAAAAAACACCTCCTAGACACAGACAACAGGCTGGTGACCACCAGAGGGAAGGGGGGTGGGGAGGTGGAAGAGTGTGAAGGGGGGATAAATGGGGATGGAGGGAGACTTGGCTTGGGGTGATGAACCCACAAGACAATATACAGATGATGTGTTATAGGTTATATACCTGAAACCTATATATTTATTAACTAATGTCACCCCAATAAATTCAATAGAAATTAAAATAATAAAAGATTGTGTTATTCAACTTCAACAATGCACTTAGTGATCATTACTATCTTCATTTTATAAGGAAAAAACTGATGCATATAGACGGTAAGCACCAGTCCAAGTTGCACAGCTGCAAAGAGAGGTAGCCCAGTCCTCTGAGTGAGAACCTTCACTCTGGTGCATCATTTGCGTATTAGGGGATGTGAGGAAAAGGCTAATATACTGTGCATCTCAGCTCTGCTAAATACTCATGAGTAAGAAGACAGAGAGCAGAGCTCTGGCTGGAAAAGTGAACCAGGGAATCACAAAGGATGCTCAGGATCCAGAACAATTCCTTTGGATCATGGAAAGAGGCAAAGAGCATCCAGTATGTCCTGGCGTAAGAAAAAAATGTTCAAATAGGTGAAAGGACCAAAGAAGAAATAAAAAGAAAGCTGTAGGGAAACTATGGGGGAAATTGGGGAAGAGAATTACCCTTCCTTGCTTTACCCTATTTTGGCCAAGAGATTCCAAAGTAACAATTGGAAGATATTTTTTTCTTGGGTATACACACACCTAATTTCATTATACAAGGGAAAGAAAAGATTCACATTACATACGCAGTGCAAAGTACATCTGTGTAAAGGACAACCAGGTTTTGGTTTAAAAAGAGAAACAATTGAACAACAGCTCCCCATAAGGCGTGTTCGATGGTGCGCGAGGCGCTGCGCTCGGGCTGTGGGCGCCTGTCTCGTCCCCTTCTCTGCACCGCGATCATCTCCCACTCGGCCGCCGTCTGCTCCCACTTCAGGGTGAGCCCGCCCGCTCGGACTGTTTCTGCTCACGGGCTGCAGCGGCGCGACTGTCCTGTGATCAGTGCAGGTACTTGTTGATATCATGAAAAGAAACTGTTTCAGATTTTACAAGGAAAAGAAAAACTTCCAAGATTGAAGAAAATATGGGAGATGGGCTCCAATTTCATCCCTTCACATTTGATGGCGTGATAATTAGTAAAGAACAGGGGTAAATTCTCACTGGGGCTTATCCGGCTGTTTCCCGCTGCTCTGACACATAGGAACACATTTCAAGGACGGCTTTGCACACAATCCAGATTGATAATGAAATACTGAAGTCTTTATATCTTCTCGACATGTATGATTTTCTAATAAAAATGGCTGAAATCAATCCTTAGGCCTAGGAGACTGCGTGTGTAAATGACTCCCTTAATTACAGCAGTCGGTCTGGAATTTCTCTGGTGCTGTGCAATCCACCACGCATTGAATGAGTCTGATCTTATCATTACACCACCCAATTTCCCAGCTCACCAGGCTCCTCTCAGGTCACTCCAGCCTCTCGTGTATGACCAGAGAAGCAAAACTGAACCACTCTACCAGGCAGAGACTTATCGGTGGCTACCCTGAAGCCTATAGAGCTTAGTGTGGCCTGAGACGCTTCGCACCTCAGGCTGCCTTGTGTAACGGTGCAGCTTGTGCCTGTCACAAACTGTTGGGCTTAGGGGGCTTGAGTAAAGACTAAACTCCAATCAGAGCTTACTGGGTAAGTGTCTCACTCGCCTTCACTAAATACCCAAATACCTCAAACTTTAGTGGCTTAAAACAATTAACTTTTTTTTTTTTTAATCCTGAGTGTTATAGGTTGGCAATCTGGGCAGGGCTCAGCTGGGTGGTTCTTCTAGGCCTGGCTGATCTTGGCCGGCTTGCTTTCTTACCTGTAGTCAGCTGGCGGGTGGCCTCAGCTGGGATGGCTTGGATGACTGACATCTCTCCCCTTATAGACTCTCATTGTCCATCTGGCCACCCTCGGCTTGTTCGCATGGTAAGAAAGGTTACTAAGAACAGCAAGAGGGCAAACCCCAATGCGTAAGGCTTTTTCAAGTCTGTACATCATGTTTGCTAACGTTCCATGGGTGAAATCAAGTCTTAATGATGGTCTAGAATTAGTGTGGGATGGCAATGCCAAAGAGCACGGATGAGAGAGAATACTTTGTGGCCCTTGTAGTCTATGACACAAAGCCACGGCCCTAGCCCGAGCCTACATTAGTGTGGACGAAGGGGTAACTTTTCTAGATGGTCCAGCCATTAGTTGTGTGTTTTCCTAATTCATTTTCCCAGAGTGCGTAATTGTTTTTACTACTCACTATATGTGCTAGCAGAGACTCTGATTGCCCCAATATATGTTTTGTCTTCCTAACTAGATTGTAAGTGGCCAATAATATCCCCGGGGATATGTTACCTTTCTGTTTTGCAGACATTCCAAATTAGGCAGTCCCAGTAATAGAAACTGCTACTCTAAATTTTTATGTCATTGAGGGAAGGATCCATTTTTCATTCAACTTTGTAAACCCCACAGTCTTTAGCCTAGCATTAATTTGGGCTTGAAAATATTTAATCTGAATTAATTTTTTTATATGAATATTAGTTACAATCTCTATGCTGGAAACATGTTGTTAAAAGTGGATCTGTGGACCAGCAGTTCTGCAGAATCACCTGGAGTGCTTGTTAAAATGAAGATTCCTGGGTCCCTCTTCAGGTCTAGTGTACCAAAAACTCTGCTTTGGGTCTAAAAATCTATCTTTAACTCACTTGGGTACTTCTTGTGTACGTTAAAGTTTAAGAATCAATGTCTTAGAGAAGTGGTTTTTGCAACATTTTGAACTCTATCCAAGGTAATAAATAATTTTTAGATCCCAATCAGACACACACACACACATACACACACACACACAAAGACAAATGACTGAATAAAAGATTTTGAGGAGCAAATACCCTAAGAGCAATAAATATTTTCTAATCTATTTAGTTTTCTAAATGCTGATCAATGACTCAGATGTATTTCATGACCCAATAATGTGTCATGACCTGGCTTTTGGGGAAAAAATAGCTCTAGGGAATATGCTCATAGTACGTTTATTTAAACATAGTTTTTCTTCTCCCATATATACATGACAAATATATAATGCTTCTCCCCCTATAATTAATAAATGCCTCTTAATATTCATTCCCCAGTGCTGGTGGTTCGCACATTTTGGTCTGCATCAATACCTGTTAAATCACAACTTTCGGAGCCACCCACAGACTTTCTGATTCAGTGAGACTGTGGCAAGGCTGCAAATCTGCATTTCTAACAAATTCCCACATTGATGCTGCTCCTCTACTGACCAATTTTGAGAACCACTGCCATCTATATTCCAGTCTCTCTTATTCAGTCCACACACCCTAAGAAATTCCTGTTTCCAGACTGCTTTTTATTACTCTTTTCTAACCACATCTGTACCATTTCCTGATTGTATTTTTATTATTGCTTTCCAACTCCATTTGCTTCAAGTGGGCTTCCACTCACTCACACTTAGCTTTGCGCTGTGGAATGAACATGCTGGATTCAGCTGGCATTTTCCTAACGCCTGCCAAGTGCATTCTAACCATTGTCTCACTGGCATGTTTCCTGTGACTCCAAAGCTGTTCTTTTAGTTTCTCCATTTCTTCAGAATGCACTAAGGTGGCTCAAGTCTCAGTCTAGCGGGGCTGTTTGTCCTGTGAAGTTAGATTACTGCCATCTCAGAGATAGCCGATCAGTCCCTCAAGCATGGCATTCTGATACCATCAATCATTTCTTCCTCCAAGGCTCTGCTGGGTCTCAGCCTGAGTCTACTGGCCTGTGGTTACTATTGTGCTGCATGCTGTTGGAAATTCAACACAAAAAGCAGAGTGAAACATTTTTGGAAATTTTATATGTTTGCTGGGAATTGGACAAAGTAGCAAGCTATTACATTGCCTTCTCTTCTCCTAATGCATAAATGTGACTTTTGTTCCAGTCATTCTATCCAGTTTTTTTGGGTTGTGAAGAAAGAGGAAGGGGGACACAGGTAAGTCTAGACCTCCCTAGAAATTCGGGATTACCCATTGTTAGAACAGCTTTGAATATTTTCCTACAGGGGACAGGGGACTCAGTCCTGTCCTGAGAGCCCTGCACCTGGCCCCACATTCCTCTTGGTCATGATAAGCTGATTAATGCCTATGTCATGAATGCCTTCAGGAAAACTATTTTGGAATTTGATGTCAACATGTGTTTTCTCTCTTTCACTTGTGACCCAAACAATCCTAACGGCCAGGATGGTGTTATGGTGCTCACGGCAGTTGACCCTAAAATCTCCCTGTAAAATTTCCAAGATCAAAATGATCTCTCCTCCATCCTATGATCCCTTTATCTAGGGAGTGGAGTGGGATCCCTGAGTTCTCATGCAGGATTTTGAGCAGACTCTAAGTTCTTTTCTGAGAAAAATTAGGATTCTCTGCCCAGGTCCATCTGATGCCTTATTTCATTTAAATGTAGGATTGCCTTTTACCTAAGTGAAAATATAAGTCAGATTTTTAAATTTTCAATAAGGATGTTTATTTAACCTCGGCACACAGTCATCTGAAAGTAAAAGCATATGGGTTTCATTTCATTCAACAACACAAAACATACATGCCAGATTCTCACTGGAAAGCTTGTTTTTCAACTGACATGTGGTTTTGGCCAATATCATGGTTGGGAAGGGCTTTATATGCAAGAGATCATCTGGGTTACACAGCAGTGATTCTAGGATCTCTTACTTCTAGCCTTGTATTAAGTGCTAGGTCCTCTGAAAGCGATGCATTCAGTATTATCTTGGTTGCACTCGAATCCTTCAGGACATCACGCCTCTCGCACCCAAAGGTGAGAGCAGTCTCCCAGCAATCATGCTCTGGGATAGGGCCTTGGCTTTCTGTGCACAGATGATTGGTCCAGACTTGAGTGTGTGACCCAGGCTAGACAAAATAGAGGACCTTCGCTGAAAATTTGGAATTGGGATCGAAATTCTATTTTCCATCAGGACCGCTTAGTTAAAAGGAGGCACTACCAGCCCATGAGTGGAAGTGGGATCCTGTCTTTCACCATGTGGACTGGAGATCAGAGAAGCCCAGGAGGAGAGACAGAAACTTATAGAAAGGAGAAAGAAAGGAAGACTTGTAGGGTGATGCAGAGATGAGAAATGGAGAGTGCAGACTTTGTGGTAAGCCCTCCTTCTAACCTATTGCCAAGGCCTTTAGAGTCCATGTTATTACATCTTAATAATAAATGGTGGCTTTTTTGCTTACACTAGTTTGGGTCTACTTGAGTCTATGTCTGTTACATGCAACTAAAGGAGTTTTAATAGGGACTTATTCCTTCTAACTCCTGTTATCTCTCAGTTTGTATTAGAATCCTTACAGAAAAAAACATCTGTGTTTTATATAGAGATGTGGTTGAAGTAGCCCCTTTTGCATTGTTAGTTGGGTAAAAAATACTTCTAGAGATTTATATCTTATTTGTGTTAGTGTGTTTCTGTGTGCATATGTTACATTTTCTCTATGAAAATGTTTACCTTCTTGTAGCCATTTGACAAATGTTTACTGAGAACCTACTATGTGTCAAGCATTATGATAAGACCTGGTTTTAAAACAATGAATTTCTTCTATTAGGTGGGTGACAGTTTTATGATCTATAATGTTTCCCTAATTGTCTTGCCTGCCAGCAAGCTCCCAGCTAAACTTACATGCCTGCTATGGTGACTATTTCATTTCATTATTTTATTCCTGTTACACTTACAGTCTCACTTTCTTTATAAGATTCCTGACCACAATTTAAATTCATTTTGACTAGCCTTGGTTCACATGTCTACACATTTTTATTTTAGGTTGACTCCAATACTTTCGTGAGAAAGTAGGCACAAATTATTTGGAATTCATGCTAATGAAATTCGGTTTCATTTGGGTTGATCCTTGGAATGAAGATGATATTAACTCAGGAGTTGAGTCATGATATGAGCATGTTTTCTGTCACATGGATGAGGGAGGAAGGAATACCAGGAGAGAGAGAGAGAGAGAGAGAGAGAGAGAGAGAGAGAGAGAGAGAGAGAGAGAGAGAGAGAGAGAGGGAGGGAGGGAGGGAGAGAGAGAGAGGGAGAGGAGGGGAGGGAGGGAGGCAGGGAGGGAGGGAGGGAGGGAACACAAGAGTGAGAGAAGATACAAGTAGGCATGCAGAGAAGCAAAGTGAAGAATGCACCACTAAACTGGGCTTTCATCATTCACACAGTCTTTCTTTTATTCTCCAGAGCCTTATTGGGTGCTTAGAAGAAAGTGTGCTGGGTGCTGAACATCAGAGAAAAAGTTTGCTCTCAGTTCTTACACCGTCACTGAGGGGTCATCATTAAAACCTCCTGTAACTGAATCAGATTCCATATTGCTGACCCAGGGTGTTTTTTTCTTTTTGTTTCCAGACTAGTTTTCAATGGGCCTTCTGGCTTTACTTCTAATCTATGTTGCTGGATTCCACTTTTCACCTCCTGGCCTAATTAATACCCGGGTGGCCTATCCCAGCCTTCACTAAGCCCTTGGCATTCACCGCACACCCCACAGCCAGGGATAAGTCTGCATCAGGCCCGCACCCAATGGGCTCTCTCACTAAGGTGAGTGGTGAGTCGTGAGATGGGTATGAGCGCCCGACATCGGCAAGCCAGCAGTTTACAGTGAAAACCCAGTTGCCTGCCCCTTGAGCTCTTTCGCATTTTAACAATGGATGTTTACCGGCAGGGGAAGTGATGTGCGTGCAGAAGGAAAGACTGGAAGATAAAAAATCACCCAGTCTTCATTACTGAAATTAGAGCTTTGTTACTTCTCTTTACTAAATATTCTAATATGTTGATCTGGAGAGATTTTCCTTTGCTGTGTGATTAAATGAATTCCATGAGATTCACAAAAATACCCATATCACTTCAGAGTCTGAAGTGCGATTACAATGTATGGGTATTAAAACCATACATACACATATACACATGCTCTTAGTGGTGAAATCTTTTTCCAGTCCAATGAAATTTGGTCCTATTTATAAGCCTGTGTTTTAGCCCACTCTCACATCTAAGAATGCACTCTAAATATTGCTTTAGAAAGCCAAACGATAAAATCACTGAAACGCTTCTATTTTATAGAATTGAATACAATTAAAATGCTTATATATACACACAATAGCAAGTAGGACTAACCATTGGCTTAATTATACATTCCTGATCTTTTAAGATGTACTTTAACTTCCAATCGGTATTCTAAAATCAGAGAGTAAACTTCCGGTGATAGTAAATGGAAGGAATTGCAGAATCCAAAGAAGCCTTCCTTGATGTCTCATCATTGATCACAAAGAACTCATAGGCTTAGTGAACACAATTATAAATTAATTTAGAAGGCCCAAGGAATTATTTATTAAAATTCAGTGTGCCTGGTTGCAGGGGACTCCATTGGAAACAGATGTATATATAGCATGTATAATGAATTAGGTGAGATATTCCATTTACAGGCAACATTATTGCACTATTTCTTTCATCTCCGGGAACGCTCTAATCTGTTAACGAGATTGCTCAGAATCATGTTCTGCAAATCCTAATGCTTGAGCAATGTAGGGAGGCAGGGGAGGAGGAAGTTTTATGTAAGCAAAAGTCCTCACCAAATTTTATTCAAGTGAGCTCTGGCTATAAGGCCATTGGTAAAATGTTTCTTTCAAATGCTCTCACAAGGCATCAGAGAGATGGCAAAGAGGGAGCATGTAAAAGTCAGTAATGAGCCACAGAAAAACTCACTGATAAAGAAATGTTTCTAATTCTATATATTATATTCATACACATAAAACATAGAATAGCCCTGCCGGCGTGGCTCAGCGGTTGAGCGTTGACCTGAGATCCAGGCGATCGGGGTTCGATTCCCGGTCAGGGCACAGGCCCGGGTTGCGGGCTCATCGCCAGCAGGGGGCGTGCAGGAGGCTGCCGATCAATGACTCTCATCATTGATATTTCTCTCTCTCTCTCTCTCCTTTCCTCTCTCTGAAATCAATAAAGAGATATTACAATAAATAAATAAATAAAACCATTAGCTCCTGACTCTGTCTCCCCATGACAATGAACCCTTCGTGATGGGGCCATTGGTTATCTCTTTACACTGTCTGGTGCTTAGGACAATTGCTTTTTCCCATGTAAGAACCCCATAGCATCTTACTCCATTATAAAAGTGTGGGTGACAAAGAAGACCTTTGATCTCGTACCCTGGCCTATCTTGACCCTAGTTTTACAGATTTGGAAAGCTGAAGCCATGACAATGTAAAAATAGCTGCTGTACTTGACTAATGACGCAAATGGGAAAGGACCTTCAAGTCACATTAAAGCATCTCTTACATGCTTTGCATTACCTTGGAGAAAGGGTTTTGCTTCACCTAGTCAATGTTCACTGCTGGTTAGTGTCCTATGTTTTCTTTGTTAACTTAAAAAAGAATACCAAGTGAGGAACATGTAACGTTGCTGGCCTTGTATTAGCAATAAGCCCAACTGGATGGATGGTAGGATGTGGCATAACTATGAGTCCTTAGGGCTATGAGTGATGTTGGGGACAGAAGCCATGAGCGTGGCACAGAGGGATGCGGTTCTTGGCAAAGTCTTCTGGTTAGACATCTGTTATAAACCCAAGGAAGGAAAAGCACGGCTTCTGTAGCGGCCACGCAGACTAATTTGGTGTTGGTAGTGTTAATCTGAAAGCCAGGTGCCTGGTACTGGCTTTGCACACTGAGATATACAGGGAGACACTGTGTCATGTCGATGACGGGGTCTGTCATCTCTGAAAGCCACAAAGTCAATAAGGTCATATCAATCCATCCATCATAAAGGGCTGAAGCAATTAGAAGAGCATGTGGAAAGCATTTCACCGGTCAGGAGCAGCAGAAAGTGATGGTCATCTTGATAAATGACTAAACTTTCTTCCAAGGGGCTCAAGTGTTCTATTCATACCCAGACAACACAGAAATCCCAAAGCTCTCTACTGTAAGCATTCGCCCTTAGGCGCCTGTTAAAATAGCACTTGGTCTGAAAAAGAATTGTTCTCATGGAAGCGACATCATTACAGCTGCTCTTGTTTACTCTGATTATTTCCCAGCCAGTGTTGTTAGTGCCTGTTAGTTGCCTAAGAATCGAGGTTTTCAGACATGACTCTTTCAGCTCCACTTCATTATCAGGCAAGGGTCGCCACTTGAGTGGGAGGGTGTCTCCAGCTTGAAGGAACCATATAGGATATTAAAGCCTGAACTAGGTTGTCCTTGATATCCATGCCCCAGGACGGAGAAAAAAGGACTGTTTATTAAACATATATACATACCGTATTCCAAACCTGTACTGCTAGGCACTATGTGTGCATGTGTGCTTTACATATATTCTACCTGTGTTATATATATTATATACGTACTGTACACTACAAAATCCATCCTTACGGCTGCCCAGCAAAACACTTCATGTGTCATTCTTGATCCCTCTCCTTTTCTTTCGATGCCTCTCTTCTCTTATACCTCACAATGGATTATTAGCAAATATGATTATCTTGAACTTCATAATATACCTGCAATCTGACCACATGTCACTATCTCTTCTGCCACCACTCTGGCCCCGTCAGTCATCTTCTCTCACCTGGATTATTGCACTGGCCTCATAACTGGTATCCCTGCTTCCTCTCTTGCCTCACAAAGGTCTATTTTCAATTAGGCTCCAGAGTGATCCTTTGAAGACACAAGCCCAGTCATGTGGGTTCTCTGCCCTCTCACTCCATGATCTGTACCAGCTAGTACCTCTCTGACACCATCTCTTGCTCTTCTCCAAGCCTCATTGGAGAGAACGTGGAACATTCTGCTTTGAGTTTTATGTAAATGGAAGCATAGATTAGTTATTCTTTTGTGTCTGGCTCCTTTCAACATTATAGTAATTAAGAGACTGCGGTATCATCTCAGGGGTAGATAAACAGAGGAATGGAACAAAAGGGAAGGTCTGGAATCATGCCCACATATACATGAGAGAGATGAAAAGATACATGAAAAGATGAAAAGAGATGAAATGTACGTGAGAGCAGAGGGCCCAGAATTGGCCCCCACATACGAGAGTGGGCATGGGAGCTCAGTGAGTAAATAACTTATCTATTCAATAATTAGAGCTGGAATAAATAGTTATCTCTATGAAAAGAGTGGACTTGTATCCCTATTTTATATCATAAATAAAAGTTAATTACGGATGGATAAATGACTTAAAGGAAAATGAAAAACTAAAACTAAAAGAAATATAGAGGCATAGTGCTACAGCCTCTGGGTGGGGAGGATTTCTTTAAAAAGATAACAAATGCACAAGCAAAGGAAATACATGCCAAATTGAAATATATTAAAATTAACAATTCGTGTTCAATAAATTGAGCACAAAAAGTAAAAGACAAGCCACAAATAGGAGGAAGATATTCGCAGTACATATGACTGGCAAAGGATTAATATCCAGAATATTTTTTAAACTCCCACAAATCAATGAAAAATAAAACAAGCAGGCATTTCAAAAGAAAATATGCAAATAAAAATACCGGCTAATATCAACAAGTCAAGCAACAACAAGTGTTAGAGAGGTTGTGGAGAAAAGGGAGCCCTCATTCGCTGCGGGTGGGAATGTCGACTGGTGCGGCCGCTATGGAGAGCAGCCTGGCGAGTCCTCCTAAAATTATGAATAGAGCTTCCATATGACCCAGCAATCCCTCCCCTGGGTATGTACCCGAAAAACTCGAAAACACGTATTCGCAAAGATTATGCACCCCTATGTTCATGGCAACATTATTCACTGTGGCCAAGCCATGGAGACAGCCCAAGTGTCCCGCGACAGAGGCCTGCACAGAGGAGATGTGGGACATGCACGCGGCGGACACTACTCGGCCACGAGGAAGGGCGAGATGCTGTCCCCCAAGAGCACGCACGCTCCTCGAGAGTAATAGTAATGCTAAGTGAAATAAGCCAGCCAGAAAAAGTGAAGAACCATATGATTTCACTCATGTGTGGGGTATAAAACTGAAACTTGTGGACACAAACAGCAGTGTGGTGGCTGCCAGAGGGAAGGGGTTGGGGGGGTCCGGGGGTCTTAATATATGGCGATGGGAGAAGGTATGACTTTGGGTGGTGCGCACACAGAACAATATACAGATCTTGTAACATAGAAACCCACACCTGAAACCTATATGTTCATATTGACCACTGTCACCCCAATACATTTAATTAAAAATATCCCTGAGCCCATTAATAACCTGGGGATGCTAATTAAGGCTACAGTGAGATGGCACTTTATGCCTACTAGATAAACAAAAATTAAAATTTCTGACAAAGATTATTATTGCCAGAATGTGGAGAAGCAAACATCTCTTGAGCTATTGGTGGGTATATAAATTGGTGCAACAGCTTTGGAAAACAACTTGGCATTACCTCGTAAAGTAAAAATATGTGTACTCTTAATACTAGCAGTTTCACTCCCAGACATGTACCCTAGAGAGAATCTTTCTTATCTGACCCTAGAAACATGTGAAAAATTTTTTGAGTATTTGTAATAGCAAGAAAATAGAAACAACACTGTTATAATTGACTGGAGAATGGATATAGAAAAGACAGCACAGGAGAATACCTAATCTGTGCTTCCGTTTAAATAAGGTATGTCACTGTATTAAGATCAGTGAAAATGAAGTACAGCTATATCCATCAATAATGGGTTACTGTTATAATACTGAGTAAAAAAGCAAGTTGCCAAAGAATGGACACAGTACAATTCTGTTTTTCAAATGTCCAAAAACATGTGAAGTAAAATAAAATTTTGTTTAGTAATGAGTAAAAATTTTGTTAAAAACACACAGCAAAATAAGAGAATGGTAAGCACAAAATTCAGGATAGTAGTTACCTCTGGGGTGGGGTAGGATACAAAGGGATCAGGCAGGGGCACTTGGGGAACTTCAGAGGTTTAGGTAATATTCTTTTTCTTAAGAAGGGTTGAAGTGTATGTTGATTATTTTATTATTTAAAGTGTATATCTTGTATACTCTTTTGTGCCTATGGCATATTTAATAAAATTATAGCACCCATGAGGGGAACAGTTCTTCTAGAACTCTGCTTTCCAGTATGGTAGTCCCTAGACACATGTGGCTATTTAAAATAAAATTACTTAAAATCGTACAAGATTAAACATTCAATTCTTCAGTTATTCTACCACATTACAAATGCTCAATAATCACACATGTCTTCTGGCTACCACACTGGACAGTGCAGACTATTGGGTAGCACTGTTTTAGAACATTCTTACTCCTTAGAGATAGATACTGTTTTTATCCACTTTTTATAAAATCAAGAAATTCATTGGATTTCTGCAAAACAAAACAAACAAAAAACATGCCTCCAGAATTCTGTCAATAACAGCAGTGGGAGATGAAGCAAAGATTTGCTTCCTATGGATTTTGTTGATCCTCATGGTTAAAGGAAATTCCATTAACAAATTTGTCAGGCTTCATATTTCAGTTCACTTAACTCATCAAATGCCAGCATGAGCCTGATTACTCTCTTGCTTCAGTGAGTTGAAGACTGTTTCCATGCAGCTTCTTGTGCCAACAAGATTGTGAGCAGAATTTCATCTGCCAAAAAATTTCATTGTGTGATTTCCAAAGTTAATAATATCCCAAGGTAGAATTCAGAAGTGGACTTCCAGAAAGAGATCTATAGGCTCAACAGAGAAAGGAGAGCTCTGCCTCCTTCCCACCTGCTTTCTAGGCCCTCTCCATAGCAGGCGTTGCTAGTCTGAGCGCTCGGATTCTAGTATTTTGGTGTGTGACCCTGTGTCAGAGGGCCAAGTACATGGGTTTAGTCCTATTTTCCCATGCCTCCATGGAGTAGAATCTGGCCATGGGCCCTGGCTTCCTTCCTTTTTTTCCCTATTTCACATACACTTGGATGCTCTAAAGGCTGGCCTCATATTCCTAATACATTTCCCATAAAGTTGTTAAAATGCTGAAGGTGGGGTTTGGGTTGAGGGGAGGGATGAACTCTCCCTCCTCGCATGAGTCTGAGGCACGGATTCTTGTCCAGTTGCCTAGAAAGCTCTACGTTGCAGTTTCGGGCATAGGCCCACTGAAGAGAAATGACGGTTCCCTTCCCTGCCATTGGCCACTGTGGGCACAGCGACTCGAAGCTTCCAGGAGAAGAGAAGGGCTGCATCAGGGTAAGGTTCAGTTGATGCCTTGTCCCTTGCTCAGAATTTCATGTAATTGCGCTTGAAGTCGCAGCATCGCCCCCAGAGCGCCTAGGTGGGGATTGGTGAGTCAGGGTGGAATGGTCAGCTAGAGGAGCAGCGCGGCTCTGCTGGGAGCTCGCAGCCCTCTCTGGACAGGTGTTGCCCTCTGCTGTGGGTTGTGACCATCCCATTAACACGAGAGGAGCATGGTTAGGGGCATCTAGTTCCCGCCACCCTCTCCAGGGCACATGGGCATGTCTATCCGTCCTGGCAAAGTTATACCTCAAAGCCATGAATCTTTGCATGGTCTGCAGTCCTGAATCCCTAAGAGAAAAACATCATAGCTAAAAATTACCTCTAAGAAGACTTATTTCATCTGATTGCTTTACTGACACAGTTTTTTTGAGACAAAAGCAACAAGTGTTCCTAAATGCATCACAGCTGTTCATAGCAGTAACATGAATTATCACAAAATATTTTCACATTTATCAACGAAAGTTATTGTAATTCCAGACTCAGCAGAGTTCTACTTTCTTCTCTCTGACTAATAAGTCCAGGTTGTTTTTCCCCCCACTTATTTATTTTTTATTTATTCGCCCATTTGTTTATTTGATAGCATTCATTGTCTAAGTCACTGGTTTCAAACCTGTGCATTGTAGACACTCAGGAACTCTAAGCACTATGCAAAAGGGCCCTTTAATCCCTCTGTTCACCTAGTAATGGCTGCACAATGAATAGAAACAAGTCTTTCTATATATGGACCTCTTTCCCCAGTGTCTGCAGGTGTTATGATCAATCAAATGCAAAATCATTTAAAATTGTTCTTAAAATCTAGTCATTTTTTGTTCTAGTACAAATATTTTCTCAATGAACTAATACTAGAATCAAATATAGTTATATGGTGATTTGGAGAGTTTCCCTTTTTTTATTGAATTTATTGGGGTGACATTGGTCAATAAAATTCTATAGGTTTCAGGTGTACAATTCTATAATACATCATCTGAATGTTGTATTGTGTGTTCAACACCCCAAGGAGATTTTTCTGATGTTATAAATGGATCCTCAAACTCATAAGGGTTAGAAAATTCTGGTCTAAGGCCTGCAGAGTTGGGTCCTCTCCCATTGTGAATTAATGTCAGCAAATGGACTTTCCAAATCCTTGGGCGACAGGAGCCACTGCTGATCAGTGACCACATAAGAATACGAATACTGCTGGAGCTGAGCCTGGGAAAGACACTTGGGATGCTAACGAAGGAAAACGAACGAAGCTCTCCCACAAGCGAGGAAAAAAACCCTTTGCTTATTGCAGGTGATTTTTCCCTTTCTCTTTCTGAAAAATCCTGTAACACCACGATTTCTTTCCAAACAAACGGGAATGAACAGAGGAAGCATGAGAAGTCAGGGACCCTAGGCATGCAGCCACCCAGTCTTTCACCCAGGCCTCCCCCGGCCTTGCTTTTGAGGTCCCCGGGTGTTCGTGGGCGGAGGCCGTGCCCAGCGATCCTTAGTCAGCGCCCCCCTTTCAGACAAGATGCGTCTCTCCTGAGGCGACTAAGCCGCCCGAGGCCCACGCTGAGGGCCAAGCGGCAGGGCGCCGAGTGCGCCGCAGCCCCTGCTACAGGGCCAGCGCTAGCTGTTCCCCCATTTAAGTCGGGGGGGGGGCGGGGGCGCGCGGGTACTAAAACTGGCAGTGCACCTGCCCCCCAGTCCCAGGATCAAGATAAGATTCAACAGCTAACTCACTTCTGATGAATTTTTCATAGAGAAATTAATTGGAAAGACAGTTAAAAGTATTACGTGATATGTATCTCTCGCTTAAAGTTTGAACAGCAGGGACAGGCGACTTTCCAAAAACTCCGTTCCTCTGTACAGTCATCTCCCGGCTCAGCTCCATGCCCACACTTCGCACCTCAGATTTCAGCTCCGCAGCTTGCCACGTGCATGTTCTTGGTACTGACTGGGAGCGGGAGGCTCTTTACAGCTGGCCCAAACGGAAACAGTGGAGGTTTCGTGCCCCTGACGCTAGATCATTAGTTTTAGCTGCCTGCGGAAGAACACCCACCGTGACGAGTGTTGGGGGGACTGTGGAGAAGTGCGAGGAGAGTGCGGAGGGAAAGCAGAAAACGTCATCGCCTCCTACTGCCCACGGGCTTCGTGCACATTTTCCAAAGCTGGCTCATCCCGCTTCAGGCGGGCGCCGCGATGGGCAGCGTCAGCATGCGGCACACTCTGCACACGATCAGCGCCCAATAAATGTTTATTAACAGCGTCTGACCCATTCGAGGCCAGTTTAGAAGACGCCTTCTGTCTTTTTGGCCAGTTTGCCAGTTTACTTTGATTTCAGCTCTCAGAATTCCTTTAACTAGCTTGAGACTGAGATTATAGTCAGAATAACTATTAAAGCTTACTTTACCTTAGTAGTATGCTCGGAAAACAGTATCTTTCCTGAGGGCAATGCACCACAAATAATTCTGCGCTTGCCTTTTCCTCATGTTTCCTGAATATTATTTTTTAAAACATTAATTATAAGGAAAATAAGAAATTGTCTTCATTTAAAAATGACTTTATTGTATGTGTTTCTTTCAAAATAGTTCAAAATAGAGTTGTGTCTTTTACCTACACTTCACAATACTATTTTATCACCTACAATTGTGAAAGGAGGGACGCATACTCTCCTGGAAGCTGGCAGTTTTGTTCACTGCTATTACTGAAGCCATGCTAGTCCTTTCTGGTTGAGGTTTAGATTTAGCTTTAGGGAAGTCTGTTCCTAAAAGAGTAATTAAGAGATAACACTCAGTAGAAATTTTCAAATATTGAGAAAGGCATCTCATTTCCTCTTCCCAACCTTTAAATTCAGCTTCATGATAAGTATAAGTTACTAGTCAGTGGTTCTTTTTTTAATCCGAAATTTATAAAGAACTCGGACAGCTCAACACCACAAGAACAAACAACGCAATTAAAAAATGGGCAGAAGACCTGAATAGACACTTCTCCAAAGGGAACATACAGATGCCAAGAGACACATGAGAAAATGCTCAATGTCGCTAATCATCAGAGGGATGCAAATTAGAGCCACGATGAGATACTATCTCACACCTGTCAGAATGGCTCCATCAGCAAATCAACAAACGACAAGTATTGAGGAGGGTGCGGGGAAAGGGGAGCCCTGGTGCACTGCTGAGGGAATGCAGACTGGGGCAGCCACTGTGGAAAGCAGTATCAAGGCTCCTCAAAAAATTAAAAAATGGAGCTGCCTTATGATCCACTGATTTTACTTATGGGAATATATCTGAAGAAACCCAAAACATTAATTCAAAAGAATATATGTACCCCCATGTTCATTGCAGCATTATTTAAAATAGCCAGGATATGAAAGCAGCCCAAGTGCCCATCAGTAGATGAGTGGATAGAAAAGCTGTGGGACATTCACACCATGGAATACTACGCAGCTGTAAAGGAGAGGGATCCCTTACCCTTTGAGACAGCATGGAGGGACCTGGAGAGTATTATGCTGAGTGAAATAAGCCAGTGATACCATATGGTTTCACTTACATGTGGGATCTAAAGAACAAAATAAACTAACAAAAGAAACAGACTCACAAATACAGAGAACAGACTGGTGGTGGCCAGAGGGGAGAAGGCTCGGGGACTGGGTGAAAAGGTGAAGGGACTGAGAACTACACATTGGTAGTTAGGGTACAGTCACAGAGACGTAAATTACAGCAGAGGGAATACAGTGGGTGGCTCTTAAGCTTCAGAACACATGAGAAGGCCTTGTGAAGCTTGGCAAGATACAGATTCCTGGGCCCATCACTAGAGTCTGATTCAGAGTTGCCTGAGCACTGGGATTTCTAGCAGGCTCCCCAGTGATGCGGATGCTGCTGGTCTTCAGGCCACATTTTCAGTAGCCTATTCTAATGGCCTGGAGAAGTTAATGGAGTCATTCAAAATACTTGACATCCTGGGGATTACGTGTGGGTTCAAGTAATCCTTCCTAATAAGTGAGGATAGATGTCAGTACTTGGACATCTTAAGACTTAAGCTCTTGCTATACCAGAGATAGTATGTTTTGAGACCAGCTCCAGTTTGACAAGTGTATTGTCACAGCTGATCATCATGGCCTGTTGTTAAGGGAGCCTAAGTGAGAGTGTGTGTACTCTAGGGGAAAGCCTGTTTCCTTACCCTAGAGCTACTGAGTCAAATCACTCCAGCAGGACTGTGCGAAGGGGAGAAAAGCACCATAGCAGATCCAGTGACTTTCTACGACAGCAGTTTAAAACACTGTAACCCACGAGGAACGGGTGAACTTGTATCTTTAGAAAGCAAAATGGGTTGACAGTCAGAAAACAAGCGTGGAGTACATTTTCAATGAACTCACGCAAGTTCTTTTGCCCACTTGAATTTTCTAGGAGCCTATCATACAGAATAGCAGGCTCTTGACAAACTGGGAGACATGATTCAAAGCAGAAGAGGTGTCCTTGAGTGTCACTGAGATGCATTCATCTCATCTGGAGTCGTCATGCTGTTAATGTTCCACTTGTTTGCTGTGCCATCTAAACCATAGTCTCTGAGGAACATACTAAAATTTGATTACAAAGGTATTGAAGACTTCTGGACTTGGCCAAGATGAAATAAGCACACTTACCTTATCCTCCCATGAATTACAACTGAAAACCCCGGGTAGAATACATAAAGCAGCTATCTGAGGATGGGAAATAAGCACATGAAAGTACATTCACCATCATTAGTCATTAGGAAATGTAAATTAAAACCACAATGAGATATCACTACCCAACTATCAGAATGGTTTATAAAATAATATGACATTACCAAGTGAGGACACAGAGCAACCAGAGCTGTCACACATTGCTGATGGGAACTTGAAATGGGACATTCTAGAAAACAATTTTACAGTTTCTCATAAAGGTAAACAAAACACCAAATGCACCAACACCCTCAAGTGATTATCCTAGAGAAAGGAAAACTTACATTCACACGCAAACCTGTACATGAGTGTTTATAGAAGCCTTAAAGTGAAAAAAGAAATGTCTTTCACCTCCCATGCTAAGTGCAGGGACTTGGTTTCCTACATCACTTCCACTGAACGCACTTTCAGCAGCACTTTCAAGAAAGTGATGAAACGAATGTCTTTCGGAGTCCTTGCTGCTGGACAGATTTGGCGGCACAATCAGGTCTCTACCCAGTAGGGCCCGAATGCCCAGAAAGAAGACACACATGGCCCAGCAACCCTTGAGTTTTCGCTGTAAGGTGGTTTCTCGCTCTAGGATTGTGGCTTTCATGTTTTTTTCTCTTATAATACGTGAACATCACTTAAAATATTCAATATAAAACAATTAAAACTTTTCTCCTTAAGAAAGGACCAAAGCATAATTTTTTTAAAAAAAAGAATGACTCTTTGCCTTATTTAATAATCATGCTGTTTGCACTTATAATTAGCAAATGATCTCAGCAAGGAGTGGAGAAACAAAGTGGCTGGATTATCTAAATGTTGCAGAAAATTATAATGCAGGCTAGTGGACAATGTGCTTGACTTTTAATCTGGTTTTCAGTGTCCTCCAAAGGAACCCAGCCACACCTCTACTTTGTTAGGTGATATAGGGTCCTACTGTAGCCTCTCAAAAAGCTGTCATGATTGGGATGAGAGCTAGAAGGGGGGTGGGGGGGAGAGAGAGCACAACACTACCAATAACAAGCTTATTGAGCACTAAGCACTTAATGAAATTTCTGGAGAGAGGTATCTATCTATCCTTATACATATATACACATATATCTATCACACACATATATATTTAATCCTCTCAACAGCCTTTGAGTGTAAAATTATCTGTTCTATAGACGAGAATCTAAGATCAAGAGAGATGAAATAATTTGCTTAAGTATACACAGAAAGCAGCAGAGAAAAAATGTCAGCCTTCTTTATGCCTGGTGATACCTCAGAGGCTTTATGATCACTGTGGGCCTGGGAAATAAAACAGCCCATTTTACAAAGAAGGACCTGAGCGGGAAGTTTTCAGGATAATTTTGTTTTAGATCATTCAAGAGAACTATGTAAACAAATGTAAGGCAGGTGTTCGTGAGCCTTCATGTCTGCAGGCGTGAGGAGTTCAGCGTGTTTGGGAAAGAAGAGATCAACCAGCCTGAGGGCAATGCGGGGCGCGCAGGGTGACGGCGAGGGAGCAAAAAGGAAGCTCGGATGGCTGGGGCTGGAGAGGGGCTTGGACCCCGGATACGGCCTGTTGGCTCAGGTGACCCAGATTTCCACCCTGGCATCAAGAGAGGTGACAGAAACCCAAATAAAGCCATTTTCATATTCTGTTCATGGCACTATATATGTTGTATCTTCAGTTTCTACTCCTTGAGGTGGCAGGTTTCTCTAAGAAAGATTAGCCACATTAGTCTGAGTCAATCACAAATGTTGGATTGGCCTCAGATAGAACTCAGATTGTTTTTCAATACCTCGATATGGTTTTCCTTAGTTTTCACTGCATTTATCACTACTTTATGTCCTTGAGATAATTATATAAACACAACTCACTCATCTATAACGCAAGTAGACAGTCCAATATCACTGTATTTGCCTTAGGATTTTGGAAATTGGAGATTTAACTGATCCCACTTTTCAACGTTATCTTCGTGCTAGAACCAAATTATTATAAATGTAACATATTTCCCAAGTGCATTTGTTCTAAAGGATGCAAACTGTTTTCTAGGTTCATTAATCCTCACAGTATGGGCCAGCGGGACCCACTGTCAAATTTCAGGCCCATTTTACAGATGGATATAAGCAGCTTAACAAAAGACATATTGGTCACATCCTCAGAGGAGTGAAGGTTCAGCCCAACCACAACCCTAGACCTACTGGCTCCTGGCTGTTGCTCTGTTTAGTAAAGAACGTAGCTCCTCTAGGCTCCCCTCTGTGCTGGTCTTCCTTTGGTTACTAGGCAACTTGAGCTGCCACAGCCAGGCCGGTTCAAAATATCAGAGCATCCAAGTCCTAGAAAAATGAGGCAAATCTCCCCATTGTACGCACGTTAAATTTAGTCTAGCACAGCGCCATTCCAGCCAGGAAAAACAAGAGGGGGTCGATGGGGAAAATGGGGGACATCTGTAATGCTTTCAACAATAAAGATCAATTTGAAAATAAATACATAGTCATATTGAAAAAGAAAAAGAAAAAAAAAAAGCTTTCAAGGGTGACCTAACACTGTGCATCTCATGGGTTTGTTTCGGTTTAATTTTAGGCTGACAATTATTACAGGTGCCTCAGAGTACAGAAGAGGGAAAGTAAAGTACAGCTGCTTGCTCTGCGGAGCTCAGAGCCCAAGGCCCCTGGACAAATACTTGCGCCACCTGGAGGGATGAGTCAAAGGGGGTGCTGGGGTGACGTGGGGTCAAGAGAGAAGGGAGAGCCCACGTGATACGCAGGGTGACCTGCGCTTTGCTCCGCTGAGCTGGCGGTCCCTGCGAAGCAGGAAAGCAAGGCGGTGGAGGCAGAGGGAGCGAACTCCCCGGCGACTCGTCTCCACGGCACATAAAGGCAGCCTCCGAGGGGTGAGAGGGGAGCAAGCCATATGCAGTCATTTATAACCTTCAGAGTGACTGCACGTGCGCTGGTTACGCCCAGTGGGTTTTGTCACTGGGGACAGAGAAGGCTGTGGGATGTGGACCCGGGCTTTGCAAACAACAGCAGAGCCACAAACCTGCAGCCCTCTCCCTGGGCACAGGGAGGGAGCGGCAAAGCCTCCAACTTCCCACTGGGCACAGGATATGTTGTGGGGAACATTTCACTTCACTTTGTTTAATGAGGGGGCATTTTGATCAGACCTAAAAAGTAAAAAAATCAATTTATCTTAGTTTTTAAAAATATCACTATAATTACTAAAAATTTGTGTTGGGCAATTAACCCCAGAAGTACTTGGCACCCTGCCCTGTGTGCTCCCTTCCCCTGCCCCCCATCAACCTCGCAGCAAGAAAGAACAACTCTGTCAAAACATGTCTCTTAAAATCCCTCTGATTTTTTTTATTTGTTCATTTGTTGCTTTCAGTTTTATATCCCACATATGAGTGAAATCATATGGCTTTTAACTTTTCCTGTTTGACTTATTTCACTTAGCATGATATTCTCAAGATCTTATATATTCTTATTAATTATTGTCACCCTAATAAATTTAATTAATTTTTTTTAAAAAAAACACCCCTCTGATTGCATGTGGTTCTGCTCAGGGAGTCACTCTGATCCAGCAATATTATCCTAAATAAGTCAGAGAGTAGGAGAGATCACGTGTAAAGTACCCCGTCCCAACTACAAATGTAACATAAACACTAGCCAACAGCATGCACTCTCTCAAGGTGTACCATTCTCATTCTTCAGGGTCCTAGCTAATGCAATAAGCCTTGAAATGTAAGACACATGTCAATATTGGAACACAGTCACATTATCCTGATTTGCAAATGATATGATGGTTTCCTAGAAAACTTAACAGGCACGATTAAACGTACATTCGGGTAGGGCAGGGGTTGGGTGGAGGGGGGCAGAAGGGAGGGAAAATCTGTAACAGCATCAACAATTAAAGGGGAGGGAGAGAGAGAGAGAGAGGGAGGGAGAGGGAGAGGGAGAGGGAGAGGGAGAGGGAGAGGGAGAGGGAGAGGGAGAGGGAGAGGGAGAGGGAGAGGGAGAGGGAGAGGGAGAGGGAGAGGGAGAGGGAGAGGGAGAGGGAGAGGGAGAGGGAGAGGGAGAGGGAGAGGGAGAGGGAGAGGGAGAGGGAGAGGGAGAGGGAGAGGGAGAGGGAGAGGGAGAGGGAGAGGGAGAGGGAGAGGGAGAGGGAGAGGGAGAGGGAGAGGGAGAGGGAGAGGGAGAGGGAGAGGGAGAGGGAGAGGGAGAGGGAGAGGGAGAGGGAGAGGGAGAGGGAGAGGGAGAGAGAGAAACGCTGATTGGTTGCCTCCTGCGAGTCCTGAGCAGCGATGATGCTCCAGCCAACTGAGCCACAGTGGCCAGGGCGACAGAGCTATAAATTTTGAGGGACACAAAACAAGACCATAATAAATGTAGAGACATAACATGCTCCTGAATTTAAAGTCTTAATATAATAAAAATTTTCATCTTTTCCAAATAAGTATATAAATTTCAAGTAATTTCAATTAGAAACACAACAGGCTTTCTTTTTAAATTGAAAAGAATGATTTAAGAATATATAGAAGAAAACAAAGTATGCAGAATAGCGAAGAATGTTTTTGAAAAGGTAGAAAATAAGGAGAGGTTTGTTATTAAAATAAAAAAACACACACACGACTGTATTCCAAAACCTTCCTCTCAACACCTGTTTCTGGGGAACTCAATGTGACACAGTCATGATCAATCAGTTTGTCACTCAACCATATTTCCATGGGGTTGTCAGAATTTGATTCCAATGCTGTAGTTTTTATCCAGATAGAAGAGTATGAAAGGAAAGTGGGTTTAAGCTTCTTAAAACTGAACCTCACTGCCACTTGGGTCTCAGCTGGGCTATGGATTCAGAAAGCATCCTTCACGATCACTTTCCCTTCAGGCTTTGCTTTCTAAACCTTGGCCTTGGCGGCCTGGGCCTTCTTGCCTGGATCATTTGGCTTATATCTCACCCAGTCCAACTCCTCCCTGTTTTGCTTGTAATTCTGCTGCTTGGCACCCCTCCTGGTGCTTTGTTCTGGCTTGGCCACCTTTATGCTCCACTTGGCTTTGGCCCAACAGCCAGCACATTTCCTCCCTCGCTCCATCCTTGCAGGCAGCTCCAGAATTCCAGATTACACATAGCCCCGCTCACGATTACACTGCTCCCTCCCCGAAGAAAGCTGCCTCCAGAAGGTTATGACAAGTGGCCAGACCCTGAGTGGTTTGGAGTCTTGGGCCACATCTTATTTATCAGGCAGGCATTAATACTCCAGTTGTATTCGTTTGCTAGGGCTTCCACAACAAAGTACCACAATCTAAGCAGCTCACACAACAGAAATTTATTTCCTCACAGTTCTAAAAGCCACAAGTCCAAGATCAAGGTGTTGGCAGAATTGCTTTCTGAGGGCCTCTCTCCTTGGCTTATAAATAGTCATCTTCTCCCTGTGTCTTCACATGGCCTTTCCCCTGTGCATGTTAGTATGCTAATCTCTTTTTATAAGGATACCAGTCATATTAGACTATATCCAACCCCAATGATCTTATTTAACCCAATTGCCTCTTTAAAGACCCTATGTCTAAACAGTCAAATTTTGAAGTACTGGGGGTGGATGGGGGTGGGTAGGACTTCAACATATGAATTTTGGAAGGGACACAATTCAGCTCATAACAGTGGTCAAACTACCTAAGTTAAAATATATATTAACCTCTTTCTAGCTGAGAGACTTTGAGCAAGTTTCTTCATTTCTTTGGGCCTCAGTAGTAATCCTCTCTGTAGAATAAAGAAGATAAGTGTTTGCCTCCTAAGACTATTGTAAGGATTAAATTATATCTATCATCTATCTATCTATCTATCTATCTATCTATCTATCTATCTATCTATCTATCTATCATCTATCTAATTTATCCATGTATCATCTATCTTGCCTGATTCATAGTCAGCACTCAATAAAGGTTAGCTATTTTTGGTATCTTTGAGGTTCCAGCACCAATACTGAATCCAATACAAATACACATAAAAATCTTTATATACATAAAATTATGCAAATATGAGATTTTTATTTAGCTTCTCATTTGCCTAACAAGTATTTATCGAGCACATATCCAGGCGATTCTCATTATTTGCAGCAGTTATGTTCCATAAAGTCACCATGAACACTGAATTAGTGAGTATTGAACCACTGCTCCTGGGGGAAATACAGGATTAGTGTCCAGAGAGTCTCTGGTGACAACATTTTCATCAAGCGATCAATACATAACCTTGCTTTATGTATGCTTATGTTTAAGGTACCGTATTTAATACACGTTGGTGGTTCATTAACATTGACCTCACGGCCAACATCATTCTAACTCAGGCCTGAACGAAGCTTGTGTAGCACATGTCTTTTCTCCGTAAGGCCCACCACAGAATTCTTGTGTTTGACAACACTAGACAGCACCTTAGCATTGTACTTGGGAGTCATTTTCAACAGTGAAGTCACCAACAAAAAGCACAAAATTTTTCCAAACATGGCACTGAAGTGAGCAGAAAAAGATACTTTTCCAGCATGAGAGCTGAAATAAGCAGGCAGAGCTCTGCCTTGCTCAGCCCCAGCTGGGCGCGTGCATGCGTTTTAGAACGTTGCATTTTTGTTGTCCTGCAAATGCACACAGATGACTTTGAAAGTCTGGCAAGTAACGATTTGGGGGTTACAAATAAATTTTAGTGAGTCGATGAATTTACAAATATGGATCCAGCGAATAAAAGGAACTGACTGGAAGTCAGGTACTGTACTAGGCTCCGGAGCACACTGTGGGAAAGGCGGTTTCTGTCTACCAGGGGACAGGGTGGTAGGGTGGCAAAAGTGGGGCTAATGAGTGACCTGCTGATGTGGACTTGGCAGGACTGCTCTGATTAATTGAATCCTTCTAGGAAGGAAGGTCATTCTAAGCATCTGCCTCCCAAGGGCACTCCAGCATCGCTCTGTATGCTGAATGAACCCTATCTCTTTCAGAGGGTACCATGGTTGGGGAAAGGCCAAACTAAAGTCCCAGCTGAGGCACGGAGTATGTCAGCATGACCGCGAGTGTTCCGTGTCTCCTGGGAAATGCTTGTACCTGAATTTCATGGGACTTGCATTCCTCTTACTCAAATCGTCTCTGGCTGCGACACTTTTCCTTTCCAGTGTGGCCAGGGCTCATCTTTCAGTGCTCTCTGCAATGGCCACAGCCAGCATTCTGAAAGGTGGCAGCACGGGGCAGTGGGCACGTCTCTGGTCTGGGACTCAATGGCATCGTCTGCTCCCAGCTCCGCCACTGAGCGTTCGAGCACGGGTTCTGGGCTGTGGCCGTGTGAGAACCACCTGGGACGGTGGCTTTTTACAAACCGTCAGTGCCAGGCTACATCGCTCACCAGCCATATTGGTTCTGCAAGGGGCCCGGGCATCTGTAGTTGCTAAAGCTCCCAGATAGATTTCATGTGCATCCAGAGTGGAGAACCCCCTTTTTGATCTCCTTCAGTCTCACTTTACTCATCTAGAAAATGATGCTGGTCCCTGATGAGTCCCAAGACAATGTGCTATGAGCTAAAATCGTAAATTCTGTTTCAAACCTACCAGGGCACTTCCCCCTCCAGTCTTTCTTCCACTGATGTAGCTTCTATAGGAAATACGTTAATTAATAGATTTTCTTCCCTGCAGCATGTTTACAACATAATTTATGTCTGTCTCCTTATTTATAACTTGGAAGGAAGTAAAGTGATTTTTTTTCTGCAAAACACGAAAATAGCAAAAATATGAATGGAAAGAAAAGCACCATGATCGTTCACATGTTAGCTGAACTTGAATGCTCTATAGCATGAATGTTGATGCCATTTCATGTCTCTAATGGCATCCCTTGAGCACTTAGGCCTGAGTGCCATCACTGGACCTGGAGGGAGCAGGAGAGATACAGAGCTGAGCCAAAGTATTTTTTTGTTTTGGAAAAAGAACATGTTTCAGACTCTGAAAAATAGTTCAGATCAGAATCGATGAGATAAGCCTAGAATAGATGTGAGTGGGCAGATGAACAGAGCAGAGGCCACAAGGCTCTCCCCACAGGCCAAATGCTGAGTGAAGCAACAGTCACACTTGGCAGGATTCTCATCAAGAGACACTAAAATTCCACACTTGAGTTACTTCGCAAAAACCCTCCTTGGATGATATGTAGCCAGTCTTCTTCAGCAAAACTAAATGGTGAGAATAATTTAGATACACCAATCAGCAGTGGTCCAAAGAGACTCCTTCTAAATGGAATAACAAACAGTATCCCCTGCTAACCTGGTAGGCCTAGGCACTCAGTTCAGGGACGACACAGAGGAATAAAATATATAGTTGGCCTCCACCAGCCAAGACATAATGTCTTCCCAAACTGTCAGCAGTGAAGTAAAAAGGTGATGGAAAGAAGCTGTGCAGACGTCTGAACTGGTGTCTAGGAGCCTCCAGAATGTCCCAGAAATTTGGCAGGACCGATTAAGAAAGCAGCGGTTACTGCAAATCACATGGACAGCAAGTGACAGTCAGTGACATCTTCTTCAATGACTACATGCAGTCAGGTCCTAGAGGGGAAAAATATCAAGGCTGGTAGAGGGTGTTGTCCATGACGGAGAGAAGCAAGCGGGCAGAACGCGTCCACACCGCTGTGAATCAGAAAGTGTGGGGTCGGGGAGCAGAAATGAGGAAGCCGAGCCTAAAGGTTGGCCCGAGAGCTTGAAGGGCTGTGAGGCTCTAAGGTAAGGCAGAAATGCACTCAGGCTTTCATCAGCAAAACAGTGTGACGGTGAACACGCAACACAGCGCACAGATGATGGGTTATAGAATTGCACACCTGAAACCTATGTAGTTCTGTGAAGCAGTGTCACCACAATAAATTCAATAAAAAAGAAAAAAACAACAAATAACAACAACAACAAAATGATCTTGGAATGAGGGGTTTCCTGATAGGGTGACCAGCCATCCTGGGACTTTCTCCGTCTTTGCACTCAGAGTCCTGAGCCCAGGGCGACCTCGCAGACCTGGGGACGCAGGGTCAGTAGGTTACCCTGCTGCTGTGGAATCCTCAGCCAACAGCAAACATTTTCTGAGGAAGGGGGGGCCGACTGAGAAGAAGATCATGAAAGGATACAGCTGATTTGAGGGGAGATGTCAGAGATGGGCTAGGGAACCAAGAATGCTCCTTATAATAGTATTCTAATTGGTTAAGTAGCTTAATGATTAGACAAACTAGCTGAAAAGTTTAGGTGCTACTACACCGCAGAGATGATACGCATATAACCACACGTGTATGCACACAGTGGGGGTACACTGAACTTCAAAGCCCAAATGAATAGAAACACATTTTCTGGCTAGCAGAAAAGAAACTTGTTTATCTTTCCTGCTTTATTCAAGCACGTACAGTAAAAGGGATTTTTAAAAATTATTTTATATTATTTTAGTTTTAATTGTGCTGTCATTCATGAAACAGCTGCTCTGCTTCTCTGTCAGAGGTGACAAGGGCTTTCTCAGCATCTAATTTATGTGTGAAATTTAGAAGAGTCAAGTTTTACTCCATTTTGTGTGGGGGAAAAAGCTCCTTATAGCCATCATATACAGCCACGGGATCTTCTAAATGTCCTTTCATCCCCTGGGAATTCAATTTCCTTAACTGGTACTAGAACATGACTTCTAATCATTTTTATTTTCCTCTTTTAAAAGCGGCAGAATCCTCCCCCAGCCGGTGTGGCTCAGCGGTTGAGCATCGACGCATGAGCCAGGAGATCACAGTTCGATTCCCAGTCGGGGCACCTGCCCGGGTTGCGGGCTCGATCCCCAGTAGGGGGCGCGCAGGAGGCAGCCGAGCAATGACTCTCTCATCATTGATCTCTCACTCTCTCCCTCTCCTTTCCTCTCTCTGAAATCAATAAAAACATATTTAAAAAATAAAATAAAAATCAAAGCAGCAGAATCCTTCCTTCAAATGAAATCTGGAATCTATATGCATAACCCATGGCCACAGACAACGGTGTGGTGAAGGCCTGGGGAGGGGAATGGGTGTGGGGTGGAGGGGGTCAATGAGGGAAAAAGGGACACCGGTAATATTGTGAACAATAAAAAAAACAAACCAACTTGTTATAAAAGAAGGCACTTGGAAACTTTCTCCTGAAGCCACAGAAATATTAATGAACCTATAAAGAAATGAAGAGGGGAGAAAGAAATCTTGCTCAGAAAGGAATATATACATGAGATACAGTAGAGCCGCCGTGCTGAGCCAGGTTGGGGGCCCATATAGCCTTGACCACTTTGCTGCACTCAGCCATTCCCAGGCAGCCCCTGCGGTATCTGTGCCAGACCTCCACAGCTCTGAGAAAGAGATTTTTAAAATTACCAACTGGATAACCTTCAAGCTGTCTCTGGGTCAGAAATCCCACAATACTTCAGCCATCTGCAACATTATCACTATTTTTCAGAAATGGATTAGCTGCCCCTGTTTTCAGAGCGCTGGCCTCAATATCTGGCCCTCTGTCCAACACACACACTGCTCAGAGTGCAGTCAGGGAGTCAGCTTGGCTGGGCTTTGCTTCCTCTCAGAGCCAAAGAATGTAAAGAAAACACTGACATGATCACTTCTGGGTCGTGGGAATATAGGTGACTGATTTTCCTGTAGTGTGTGTGTCTATTAGTGCTTTTCTATATTTTCTACAATGTGGATGACATATTTATTTGATCCTGTGCCAAACCCTGGGGCTTAGACATGGCCTCCTCTGCGACACCTGACCTGCCACCTCCTCTGCTCTGGCTCTTTTTTCTCGGCTCCACCCTTTCACCATTGCATACCTGCAATGCCCTTTTTTTTCATTTTTCATTTTCCACCTTGTATTTCTTCCTTCTACTTTAGCTTTCCACGTGAGTTTCTAATATTAGTTTTAATGTCACATGCTCCCAAGAGACTGATCTAGCCCTAAGACACCACCCTTTGTCTCCAGTGGGTCTGCCTCGGAGCTAATTCCCTGGTGAAGTCCTCTAATGTCCCTGCAAATAGCTGTAGTCACCCCGCACCCACCTCCCAGACTTAGGGGGTGATCTTCTCCCGTCTGTTGGCCCCAAGGGATGGGCTTCCCTGTGAAGATGATGTTGTGATAAAGAGGAGACAAGTCCTTGAATTTGATAACCCTGGATGATAAACCACTTGGTCTCTGAGGATAAAGACCCTCCAACTGAGCCTCAAACAGGGCCGAAGGCCATGTCCCTCCCTTTGCCATGTAAAAGTGAAGCTTTATGGACAGACATTGATGATCCTATCTCCTTGAAAGGATCAAGACAACTGAGTTCTAGTGAGACCCAGACAGTGCACTGGGAAGTGACAGAAGAATGAGGTCTTTGGTTGCTTTAGGAAAAAGGTTGATTAAGAAAAGCAAAATCCTTTATTCCATTTTTTTCCCACTGGAGTAGTTGCTTACAAGGAACACTCCACAGTCGAGCATCAAACCCAGCTTCAACCACTCATATCTTCAGTCACCTAGTACCTGACTCATGTCTGACCTGGTTCTCCTGCTGTTTAGCTTCTAGCATTAATTTATGACCTTGGGCTACCACATCTGATTCTACCTGATTTCATTTTCTATCAATAACCCTGCTCATCACAAACTATTCCACCTTGCTACTTTCTGATCCATAAGAAAAGATGGTGGTGGATAGATTTGCGTCAAGAAGAAAAACATTTTCCACCACTGATTGATTTTGTGACTTTCAACGTATTATCTAAACTCTAAATCTCATTTTTCATGTATAAAACAGAAGAGAAGAGCTGCCTCACAGGATTGTTGTAAAGACTAAAGTATGATATTTATAAAATATTTGGCATAATATCTGTCCCTCAAAAGGTGATGACTTTTATTGATATAAACCAAGGCTGCTCAAAGTGCAGTTCATGGACCAGTGCTAGTTGTTCCTTACTAGTCTATGATGAAAAAAATAAGTACAGAAGTTGAGAGTTTGCACCTAGAAACATTTAGACTGGAAATTTTCTTTAAAAAACTAGTCCTTTCCCAAACATACTTAGAGAAGCACTGATATAAATGGGACCTCAACTGAGGAAATGTGTGGGGTACAGCTTAGCATATATCACTTGGAAAGACATTCTTAACAAATATTCCAAATGGTTACCAGAGGGGAAGGGGCTGGAGGGCGAATGAAGAGGGAAAAGGGGGTCAAATACATGGTGACAGAAGGACAATAGACTTTGGGGGGTGAACACAAAATAGAGTATACAGATGCTGTATTATGAACTTGCACACCTGAAATTTATATAATGTTATTAACCAATGTTACCCCAATACATTTAATTGAAAAAGAAAAACAAACATTCCACGACCTCTCCCTTTCCTGCTGGCCAATTACCTTCCCGGTGTTGTCAATCCTTGAAGGTCGCCCAGTCACACCACAGCAGTCAGGAAGGGCCTCTTTCCCTGTTCTGTTCATCTGCTGGAGTCTGTTAAGAAACACAAATTAATGTTAACATTTATTCAAAACATAACTCTGAAAATCTGTTTCAAAAGCACGCAGGATGCATTCCAAAGCCAACTGGCATTTCTGGTTTGTGTTCCCCGTGCCATTTTCCAAAGCTGTCAGGGGATAATTAAAAGTCAGAGGGGAAAATTTAATTCTTTTCATGCTAAGGTATAGTGGCTGTAGTGGCAAGAAAGCATTAACATTTGGGGGGAGGGGAGTGCTTGATTAAATCTAAAGGAAACAGTCAACTGTGGGTATAAGCTGTGGTCACTTCATCCACTGTTTCAGGATGAGAGCGGCATTTGCAGCACAGTCTTTTCAAGGCCTTGGTGCCAGGCCATTCCTGAAGCACAGTCATTATGGAGACATTTAATTAGTGCATTTGCTTGACTGCCTATGGACACAGAAGGGGCAATGTGCCATCTAGCACTTTTAGGATTAAGTGATGGCTGGAGAGAAGGCCAGTCTGATAAGTCATGCTAAATTCTGTGAGGTTAGGGACTTCATATTACTTCCATTTTTAATATCCCCCACGCTCAGAATAGGGCCTGGAACATAGCAGGCACCCAATAAAAGATCTGTTGGCTGAATAAATGATTTCAAGGTCACCAAAGCTAGAATCCCTCTAGAAACCACGTTCCATCACTGCTTCAGTCCAGTATGCTCTGGTCCCAGTAAACGACAGACCGGGATTCAAACACAGACCCGCACAACTTCAGAGTTCAATGCTCATTCTCCAACAGCATGCTTCAGAGATGACACCAGAAGCAAACACCATGCCCCCCATAACTGGGGAGGCCCCAGAATGGCTGATCTGGGCCAAACCTCCCCAGACTCCATGGGGCTGAGTTACCCTCACTCATCTTTCCCCTCTCTCAAAAGGGACAGGGGTTCATAGTGGTACCTTAGGTAGATTATCAGGAAAATAAAAATGGACTCTTCTACTTGGGGCAAAGAAGTCCTCCCTCTCTCCGTCATCGTCTATGGAATGTGCTCGGGCCATGTCCCGAAGAGCCCAAGCTGGCCTTGGGTACAAGAGGAGACCGTAATGGATGGAAGCCCAGGTGGTCGCTGGCTCTAGAAGCCCACTCCAGCCTCACGTTTACTTACCCTGCCCGGTCCCGCGGCCTCGCCACAGCACACTACATAACCCTTCCGCATCCTTCACTTGATTTTTTAATACACTAAAAGAACTAACAACAGTGTTTAGTTTAAGTAAATATGATAGCGCTTTCCAAGGAAATTGACCTCCTTTCTCTGATCAGCCAACAAAAAAATTTAAGATGAGCTCTGTAGTGTGCCCTGAAGGCTGGAAAATTCAGACTTTGCTATACTGAGAGAGCAAAGGACTTTCAGATTCACAAGCTCAGAGTCCTTTGATTTGTCGTCAATAATCTAATTTAGTGGCTTTATAAGGGGGGCTCGGGAATGATAGGGTTATAAGAATTGGGTCCAGGAAAAAAATAGGGATGAAGGCATGGGCTAATATGGAAAGAAAATACAAAAGATTAGAAAGAGAAACAAAGCAAGCAATAATGAATTACAACTTCAAACCCAGCTCCTACCCAGCGCCTCTCCGTGGGCTGAAAGCTCTGAGAAGTACGAAGAATGGATTTCTGTGCCTTCTTTAGGTAAAATTATGTCTTACTCTTAACTGAATGATCACATGCCTTTCATGCAGCCCCCCGGCAGCCGTGGGTCTGTTCCATATATCCACGCCTCTGTTTCTATTTGTTCGTCGGCTGACTTTGTTCCTTAGATCCCACACATAGGTGCATATGCACTGACGGCAGTCACCACGCTGTACATTATATCCCCGGGACTTGTTTTATATCTGGAAGTTTGTGCCTTTTGACTCCCTTCACCCATTTCATTCGCCCCCACCTCTTGTCTCTGGCAGCTACCAATCTGTTCTCTGTATCTATGAGCTTGCTTTTTTTCTTTAATTCCACATATAAGTGAAATCATATGGTATTTTTCCTTCTCTGTCTGATTGATTTAACTTAGCATAATGCCCTCAAAGTCCATCCGTGTTGTCACAACTGGTAATATTTCTTTTTTATGGTTGAATAGTATTCCATCGTATATACCCCATCCATTTTTAATTGAGATATTATTCACACATCATAAAATTCACCCATTTAATATGTACAAATAAATGGCCTTAGTGTTTTCACAAAGCTTTGCAACCATCACCACTGTCTAATTCAAGGACACTTTTATCACCCACCAAACCCCATACCCATTAACAATCACTCCCTATTTCCTTCTCTCTGCAAGTCGCTGGAAACCATCAATCTATTTTCTGTCTTTGAATTTGCCTTTCAACAGAACAACAAAGCCTCTACCAAATTTCTGCTTAACCAGGAGGGAGCTGATGGAATGAATACTCCAGCTTCTCTGCGCTTCCCAGCCCGGCTCTCCTGCTGGTGCCCGCTGGCTGACCGCATCTCCAGGCCCAAGCGGTGTCAGTCAGCCTGCCCTCAGCCCCGGGGCACAGAGCGGGACGAACCTGCGGGGACTGGAAAGCCGAGTGCCCACGGCCCGCGGGCCGGATGAGAAGGCGGCAGGGAGGGGGCGGACGGCAGGCCGACCTGGAGAGTGGCCAGGGCGCGCAGGCGAAAGGGTGGCCCCGAGGAAAACGGGGCTATTCCACAGAACGGAGTCCAGGGGTCTAGTGGCCACAGGAGGAGTGTTTTCAAGGTCCTTATGTAACGAGAGATTAATCATGGCACCCTTTCATCTTAATTTTAAGTGGATTCCGGAGACCAAAGAAAATGATTCATCATCCATTATTCATATTTCGTTTTCCTTCTTATCTGTATCAATGTGACTTTGTATACATGACATTGAGAATTGGATTTATCCTTTCTTTATGCCACCCTATCAATAAATTTTAAAAGCTTATTTTCTAATTATGTGATGGAAGCCAGTACAACTACATTTGTCTAATATATTTACTTTAAAAACTGATTTCTTTTTGCAATACAATTTGGTCTTATCTTCAAGGACTTGTAAATCATAATAAAAACTTAAAAAAAATCGATTATTCTAATTCCATATTTATTATGAAACCTTTCTAGGCAGCATGTACCCAATACACTTATATGATGCTTGGCCTACATGGGTTACTTGGCAGCCGGGTAGCTATATTTTCATTCTGGTTTATATGTCAGGCTCTTAGGTATTATAGTTAGTATGTCATACCCCTGATTAGCAACATAGTTGGGACACTGACAAGATTAATTTTGTGAGCCTGCCAAGCTAAGAACCAGAGTTTAGACTGTGAATACATAGAATATATAGGCAAATGCCACATTTTGAAGCTCCTGGGTGTCGGTAAGCTGATCTCCCCAGATGATACCCTAACTTAGAGCCACACTTCTTTATTTATTTTTCTTATTATAATATGTAGACCATAAGTCATTAGAGGTAAGAAATAATGTTGTATTACTTTGCCTAATCTTCAGAGAAACACACATAGTAAATGCTCAATTAATATTTGAGTATATAGTGAATGCTCAATTAATGTTTGTTGACTGGTTGATTGGCAGGACTGTTGATTACATATACACTACTCTGTTAGCATCTATACTATGCTTTAGAACAGTAATAAAAACATTGTCATTAAATATAAAGAATGGAACTCCAGTTCAAGTACCAAGTGCTAGTGTATGCTTGCATGTAATTTTTTGGTTTGCTCATGAAAGTAAGGAGCTTATGAAATAGTTTTTTTTCCTGTGACTAAAATTTCCAGCTTGTAATTCCCAATAAGGACTGCTTCAACCTATTAATTAGTGCAAATGGAACCTGATTCACTAGGCTCAGAGGAAAATGCCAAATATCTTTATTTGCCAACCTCAGGCCATCCTCCTCTTTGAAGGCAGCTCTGAGATTAGTTTTGTGATGAAGACAGACTTGATTAAAGATGGGGTTAGGGCAGGATGACACTCGGCTGGGCAGGTGATGAAGTACAGAGGGTCCCGAAGGGCACTCACAATTATTGCTATTGTTCAAGTTAAACTAACTCCTTTTTTTTCAAAATCAGCTTCTTTTCAGCCTTCTGTGAACCAAGAAGAGGCATTTTATGGGAAAGGACAATAAACATTATTTAAATAAATAAATCAACTTTAATCTCTAAGAACTCTCCAGAAGAAATTTGCAGCAAGATATGATAATGAAGGCAGTTTTCATGTCAGTTGCAGAACCAAACCTAGGAGATTCTAAGAAGAGTGATACACAACAATCAATCACATTGTTATTCATTATTTTCATTTTTAGAACTGTAGCAGAGGAAGCTTTCTAATACTTTCAAGTGGTATTACATTTGCTTTACCCTCCAAATTAATGTTTAGCACTTGATGTTTATGAAAAGAAATGCTGCATTTCTCACTTAGTCAATAGAGAAGCAATCACTTGTATGAATCATCACTGGAAATAGAAATTTCTTCAAGTACTGGACACATATGTGGTCTGTGAACACTGAACACTAATAAGCAGAAGAGTTCCAATCCTAAAATGAGTTTTCTGGCTTCTCAGTAATTTCATACGGAAATGCTTTGGACAGACATCCAATTGTCCGCATGGACCTGGAGGAGTAATGATTTCACAATTTAGACCTCATAGCTTTGAAGCTTGCTGCTCTGCATGCTGAGCATCTTTATTCATCCCACAAGCTAAAGAGGAGAGGAGCAAACTGGATTTCAGAAAAGGAAAGCCAATAAATGCGGGTGACATCAGCTCTTTAGGCATGCTTGCTCTGTGGACAATGCTGGACATTGAAAACAGCTTTAAATTCATTACTAGTAGCACTTGTAGCAGCCCGCACAAATCAACATGCAGGAACTATGCTTCATTTTCATTCTTTCTTTTTAAATTCCTATCATCCTGGCAACTTATTTAATGCAACAGAGTGTGCTCTATAGTGTGTCTTTCATTTCCAGTACAGCCATTGCAAGGAGGTAAAGGAGATATGGATCAGTGGGTGGCCATGAAAGTTGAAAGCCATTTGTTGACTCTAGTGGTAGCTTAGAGATCTCAGATTTAAGAGATAGACTCTCTACCTGATCCCTGAGATATTATATATAGCCTAAAAATGGTAATCACTAATTATTAATCTCACAGGCCACATGTTTTAACAAATATAATGACCACATACCCTCATATCAGAGGGTTTTATCAACCAGAAATCTATTCTAACCTTGGGCCCAACAGTGAGAATAGCATCTCCTTGAGACAGGAGACTTTGTCCTAAAATTCAGAAGGTGCATTTTATCAAGATGAAATTGGCTCTACTGTTCCCTGTGAGGAAGCATCCTCAAGCAACCAAATATTTGGTAAAACAGTTTCTTGCCCTCTCCGATTTGCCTCAAAACACTGCTTCTTGGCTGGTGTCACTTATACATTAATAAGTCCCTTCTTAATCTCTACTTTATATGTGCAAGTGCTGAAATCCTGCCCATGTGTTAGGATGACCATGTCTGCAGGAAGGCCCGTAGCAGCTCGCGAGGAGGCCTGATGCAGTATGTTGATATATTGGGCACCTTTCAGCTCTTTCCCTGAGGAAACTGACTGAGCCTCTTAGTAATGGGCTTTCCGCTTGTCATTCGTGTGTATGTGGGACTCAACAGGATGGAGCCCAAAATGCCATCAAGAAAGGGCCACTTGCTGCAAAGGAATCATAAACATAGCTATTAAAAAATAGTGAGCATATACTAGGTTTTCAGTGACTTGAAAAATAGTATCGATCATACATATGACGAGGAATAAGTTTATTCACGTGGGTAATAAATATAAAAAGTATGACTCAGTCAGTTAATAAACATGAGGACTTGGGGAAATTGATCAACTTACAAGAATTTGAGATTCCTCATTGGGAAAATAATGAATTCCTCATTGGCAATTAATCATTGTCCTGCCTACCACATAGTGTGAGTATTTTGAAAACCGTAAAGCATTATGTATATATTAGAGGTTTATCACTGTCAGTAAATAATACTGATTTCAAATGATACTTTTGAACATAGAAAATGTCTGTATTTGTTTCTATTTATTTAGAATTTTTAAGTATTAGCATGGTATAGACTAAATATTGTGTATTGATCCTTATGACATTATAGGATGGGTCAGAATATTCTCATTTCTCTAATAAGAGTACAAAAACAAGGGTTATAATTTGGTGAATTGTAATTTGGTGAATTAGAAGCATAAGTGGATTCAACTTCAGGATTCTATTGCATTGCAAATAAGACCTTTCCAAGCTCTGAGGCTTACTGTACTTGCAAGTATAATCGTCCAAGGGACAAAATCAAAACATGAATTTTAGTAGTCAATAGATGTTAAGAACTAAGATTAAGAACCTAAAACACATCCCCAGCTTTGATTTAATATGACTTTCAAGAGTATTCCATATAGAAGCATTTTATGTAACAATATTACCACCTGCATTTTACATATTGCAAAAATGAGACTTGGTAGGATTAAATGACTTGCCTAATATCACATAATTGATTGGTGTTAAAGGTGGAATCTTAATCAATGACATCAGATTCATAGTCTCCTACTTGTATTTTCATCTCATGCTACAGACTCCTGAGTCACTGACTTTGATTTCCTTTCAAATAATCCTAGTTCTTAAATTTCATAACAAGAAATTTTTAACCGAACACATATTTAAGTATATTGTTTTGTTTAAGTAGTACTTCTGGGTGCGTTTTAAATACCATATCCTAATCAGCATCAATACCATTATGATTATTGTCATTCTCATTGAATGTATGAGGATACGACGGTGGACCAAAATGAAAGCTGTCCCTGTCCATTACAAAACTCATTACTAAGCAATTAATCACGCATGTGTACACATGCAATGACAAGCTCTTGGAATCACAGTTGCTGTGTACTAAGGAAGCATGTCATGGGGAGAGTTAATAGAGTCATGCACGTGATGTAAAGCCTTCTCGAAGAAATAACACTTGAGCAGAGGTTTGAAAAATAAGCTAAAGTTAACAAGACAAACTGGGAGGCATGAGCATTCCATGGGATTAAGCAACATGGCAAGAATGAGGGACTGAAAAGAGACCAACATGGCCAGAGGGGAAGAAGTCAGATGAGTAGGGGATGAGATGAAAGACGATGGACGCACAGGCAAGATCTTGTGGAACTTTTGGGTCATGCTAAGAAGTTTTCTTGTTCTATCCAAAGATCACTGGAGAGTCATGGTGGTAATCAGGGGGTGTGACATATCAGGTTTGGATTTTTGAAGTCATTCTGTGTAGAGAATGAGGCACAGGACGATCTGCTGTTGGCCCAGGTAGGTCAGTAAGGTAACTATCGCTGCAATATATGCAAGAAATAAACATAGCTCAGCTGTGGTCATGGAGGTGGAGATGGAGAGAGCGGACAGATCTGGGAAATAGTTGAGAGATAAAATCAATGGGGCTTGGTGAAGAACTGAATATGGTGGGCAGTGGAAAGGAGTCTCAGAGATGACACCTTGGCTTTTGGTTGGCGACAATGAAACAGGCACAGTAGAAGAGAAACAGCATTTGGAGGAAGAATTAAAGGTTTGGTTTTGAAATGTGGAGTTTGAGGAGCCTTTGAAACATTCAACTGGAATTATTTAGGAAGCAGTTAGATGTACAGGTCTGGAGAGAAATACATAATTGTGTGTCATCTGCATAAAAGGATATTGGGAGTTACGGATAGGCATGAAATTGTTTAAGTGGGTGCAGTGTAAGAAGAGAGGGCCTAGAATACAGCCTTCAGGAAACTCAACTTTCATAAGCCGGGCAGAGGATGATATGCCGGCCACTGAGACAGAACGGAGGCAAGCTGGGAGTGCACCGTGTCACAGGTGATGGAGGAAAGTGCTTTGAGAGCAGAATGGTGGTTGCTAGGCACAGAGCAGAGGGTGCCATGGGGAGCTATTAATCAATGTATAAAATTTCAGTGGTGCAAGATGAATAAGCTCTGGAGACCCACTGCATGATATTGTGCCCATAGTCACAATATTGTGACTTTGTACATTTAAAAATCCGTTGAGAAAGTAGACCTCAAGTTAAGCGTTCTTACCACAATAAAATGAAAATAAAACCTTTTTTTAAAAAGGGAAAAAAGACCGAGGTGTTCAGTGTCATGGAACTGTCAAGTAAGATGACAACAAAAAAATATCCTTTAGTTTTAGTGACATGGAATTCAGTGGCAGACTTAGCGAGAGCTCTTTCTGTGCATTGACAGAGCTGGAATCCAAACGGAGGAGAGCTGAGCAGTGAAATGAGGAGGCCAGTCTAGACCCTCTCTAAAGTCCTTCCAGCTCCGAAACAATAAACTTCATGCTGGTAGCCGGAGTATCCCTTTGTCACAGGTTTCCCTACCCACCCTACTCCTGGTTAATAACAAGATTGCTGTTGAAAGAAATTATTTGCAAAGACTATACTACTTTGAGCAACATTACAACCTCGAATAAATTTGGGACAACTAATTTTCTTCCACTTGTACACATACATATATTTTTTTCTTTTGGAAAGAATTGTGAGGAAAAAAAAAAAAATCTTGCATAATTTTCCCATAGCACCAATTGAAGAAATATATTTGTAGGAACTGATTTTATTTTGGGGTTCAGGACTGCAGGGATAAAATCAGGTCTAGAGTTTCCATGTGGGTGAATTTAGAAGTGAACAGATTTGAAGCTACAATCCAGGTGTGTGTCACACTACACTACACTGTCTTCCGTTTAAATGGAATCACTTTTTCTGGGCTTTGAGAGTTAAGAGAATACATCCAAAGAATTGATTTTGTATGTAAGCAGAATGCCTGGGCACTGCTGCTTTTCATTAAGGAGAAGTTCCTATAGTCTCACCGGCTTGGTGGGATAGAAATCCAATAAGAGGGTGTATGTATAGGTCATTGTTACTAAGAGTGTGATCAGTGGGCCACTAGCATCAACCTCAGCTAGGGACTTGTTAGAAATGCAGAATCTCAAGAACCACCTCAACCCCACTGATCAGAAACTGCAGTTCAACAAGATTCTCAAGTGATTTATATTGACATTAAAAGGTGAAAAGAACTCGCAACTGTTTTTCTCAGAAATTTTTTTCTACTTTTTAAAAACATAGAATTCTTTGTTACTCTGCTATGACATTTAAACTGATCAAAGGAAGATTCGTCATTTAGGGACTTAATTAATCACATTTTATTTTACAATTAAGACCTGCCGTGGAGTGCGAAGGTGACTAACAAGATAGACTTTGCAGGTAAAGAGGAGCTCACTCACCCTGCTCACGGCTCAGTGAGCATTTTGCATGTCCCCTTAGGAGGAGCTGCTACTTACTTGCACTGAACTATTTACCTCTCCCCTTTTATTATTAACAATATGAATAAATTTAACTCGAAACAGCGAGGCTGCCCGCCGTGCTGTCTCCTGTCTGGCGGCGGGTGCGGGACTGCCCCTGTGCAGGGCCCCGGGGTTAGCGCGGGCGGCGGAGGGGAGCCCGCCCGCTCGCCCGCCGTCCCCGGCCCGCCGACCCGCGCCGGGCCGGAGCAGCTCGCTGCCGCCCCCTTGCGGCCGCCGCGCCCTCCCGCTGCAAAGCGGCCGCGGGAGGCCCAGGGCTTGGAGCCCCCGGAGAAACTCGGCGGAAGGGGCTCCCTAGCAGAGGCAGGGGCCCTTTGGGGGCAGGCGGCTGGAGTCAGACGAAACGCCCAGGGGCGAGGGGGCCCGGGGGGCTCCCCCATTCTTCAGTCCCCACGGCTCTCCCGCACGCGGGCTTCCCTGCCCGCGGACTGTCCCCTCGCCTCCAGCACAGGACCCCCTTCGTGTCCAGCGTCCTCCGACACGGAGTGGACTGCCCGCCGCCCCGGGGCCATCTCAGCACCCCGGCCCGTTTCCCGCCCCCCGTTTCGGTTTCCCACGCCTACACCTGGTTCCCCTCTTTCCGCTTCGAGCTCCCGTCCCGCCCACCCGCCGGCAGCCTCGCGGTCCCGGGGCGCGGCCCCCGCCCCCCCGCAGCCCCTGCGGAGCGCCCGGGCGCCCGGCGGGAACGACGGGCGCGCCCCTCTCGGCGGCCCCCGCCCCGCCCCGCCCCGCCGAGCGCCGGGGAAACATGCGCACTCCGGAGCCAGGCGCTGTCCTGGTGCTGAAATTTCCAGGCTGGGGAAGAGCACGTCGCCGGCGCGGCGGCCTCATTCCAGCACAGGATCGCAGCCTTTGCGCCCTCGTCCCCCGCCCCACTCCCGCCCACACAGCCCTTTCTTCCCCCTCATTCACAACTTCTCTTAAACGGAGAACCTTTTCTAGAGAGAGGGGGTTTGCTGAACAGAAAGGACTCAAAAGCCACAGCAACCCGACTTCCAGCACAGCATTGTCACCAGCCCCTTCGCCTGCCGATGCGATTAAGGTGGCAGCATCTCTATCATTTAGGGAAGGCAGCTGGGGGACCCATCCGTTCCAAGGCTTTGTCTTTCCTGGGCTGACTGATGGTCCCGAGCCCCAGTCTGACCTGACCATGATGCCTAGGACTGGCACTTTTTGTTTTTTCTCAGCAAACTATACAAACCCAAATTTCTTTCTGATTTTCAAGGAAACTAGATTCCTGCCAGGTTTCGAATCTGGACAATAGATAGATACTTTGTCCTAGCTTCTTTCTGGAATCATTTCGGGGATATTTTCCACAAGCATCACAGAAACAGGAATGAACCGGCAGCTAGTGAATATTTTGACAGCCTTGTTTGCATTTTTCTTAGAGACAAACCACTTCAGGTAGGTGAAAAGACTTTGCATGTTGATGTTTTCCACCTGCAAACTGTTTGAGAGATAACATGTCATGCGATTTTTATCAATTTTCTATGCCCCAGACCATGCTATTTTAATTTGATGGAGGAGAGTTAGATTTCTTTTGTTCTTTTAAAAAGCTTAATTATGGTGGGAGGGTGGTGAATTTTCACAAAGGCAAGTTTTATGATGCATAACCCCACTCTATGCATTTGAACACATTTTCACAGCCAATGTGACATTAAAGTAGTCTGACGAGTTGCATGATCTTTACATTTCTATATAACGGTAATTTTTTTTTCCTTTCAAAGTCTCCTGGAAGTGATTTAAAGGGATTATTGAATGCAATACTTTTCATATGGTGGAAGTGATTGGATTAATTTGCTAAGATCATGCTCACTTTATACAGGATATAAAAAACCCTAATTCTTAGCCAACTTGGGACTTCTATTGTATTTCAGCAACTAGATGCATACTATGAGGAATACAATTTAGGAAATTTCTTGAAACATCAGAAACATTTCAAATCTCATTTTGCCACTATATTCTACTGTTCTGTATATTTGAAATTGATTGCCTACCAAAATGTAATTAAAATGACATCTTTGTATTTATGTATGCATGAAAAATAGACTATGAATAATTAAAATAAGTGAGAAATCATTACTTGTATGCTTACATTTTATGCCTAATTTACAAATTGTCAAATAAACTGATACTTCAAAATATCAGTTTATTACCAGTAAGTGAAATAACCAACCTAATGAAAGAGGTTCTAAGACAAGATAGATAAGAGATGTTCATACAACAAAGTGTAGAACTCTTTATTTAATTTTATGGTAAATTAAATTTTATGGTATTTTTTCACAGAACCAAGAGAAACGAAACATATAGCAGCAATGCTATGAGTACTGGGAAAACCCACTATGTTCCTTTCAGGTTCACACCTCCTACTATGATTAAGAAAAATTGTAGGCTGGGTTTTATAGAATCATCATCATCATCATCATCATCTTCACCTTCACCACCACCACCACCACCACCACCACCACCACCATCATCATAATCAAACAGTACTTGATTAATCAGATGATTCTGCATATGGAAATGTGAGTATTTCTAGATGATCATATCAGTTTTTTTAACTCCTACCAAATGTTTATATCATCTTTGCACTTATATTTAATACTACCTCTTTGAAAAAACTGGAAAGAATGTGATATTTTTTAGTTATAAAATTAACAAGATTATTAAACTATTAAAAACAAAGCTTGTAAAATATATACTTCAGGGTAGAAATCAACATTCAGTCACCACTATATATTGTGGAAGAATTCATTTTCACTACAAACTTAATATGCTCTTTTTATAAGCCCTTTAAGGAAAATAAAAATCTGAAAAATTTTCCAAGTAACATTGAGTATTTTTGATAATTTAAAAGATAAAATAATTTAGAAGTTCTTTTCTGTGAATACTTTATTGGCGTCAACAATTTAAATGCTAATGTATAAATAACTGATACAACAATAGAAGTACAAACATACTCATTGTTGACCTATTTTAGAATGAAGTTAAATTTCCAAGTGAAGATTTTCTTTTAGACATCACATTGAAAAGTATTAATGGTTGATAGTTGGAGTAGAATCTAGCAGGTGAGAAAATAAGCAATGGAATAATTAATTCATGCTTACTTTGTTCTGCCCATCTCATTACATATTTCTTATAAAAAGTAGAGGAGTTATTTTAAGAGCTAAAATGCTGCAAGAATTTTCTGAAATTCATGGGGAAATGATTTTGATAACCACCTATATTTTAGAAGTTATCATCTTCATTTCTCTGATGACTCTAGAAAGAAATAGCCTCAACTATACATCCATTAAATCTACAATCTAAAACTATGCATGTTGTTTCATCTTCAATATCTTACGTGTGGCTAAAGTTTGAAAACTTAGGAGATACGACTCAGGATTTGTACCTCTCTTCATTTAAAGTTAACTCTAGACTATGAACAATTTCAGAAGTTGACCAAAGAGTTTGCAATTTTCTTTTTCTTCTTAGTAACATATCAAGTATATTTTGCAAAACATGTTAAACATTCTGTGAGCATTAGCACTCAAGCAATAAGAATGGAATTATTGCTAAAAGAATTAATGGTGTGTTTAGGGCAAGTTTCTGCAAAGACCATGACTCCAGGTCTGGAAAACAGCCTTCGCAGACCCTATCTCCTTCAGATTTCTTGGACAAATTAATGGGAAGGACATCAGGATACGATGCAAGAATCAGACCAAATTTTAAAGGTAGGTTTCACTTAAACTTATGTTAAGCCTATGGGAAATCTTCTAGACATTTAAATATTCTGAAAAAAGTTTTCAGGTCTTTTTATTATAAAATAGAAACAAGTATAGTATTAATTTCATGTTGGCATTCTTTTGAACTAGTCTACTCAATAGCTTAAATTTTACATGCTGTTTGCCACTTTTGAAAACTTTACTCATTTGTGTTCTATTCCACAAAGAAACTGTCAGAGATTATTGCCACATTCCCTAATTTATCTTAAGTAGGAGTGTGACTGGAAATGAAATCAAGAGCAAATGATGGGCTTCACTTGTATGAATGCCTACCAGGGCTCATGCAAGATTCAATGGCTATGCCAAAATCCTTGGTTTGGGCTTTAAATATTATTTTTATTCTGAATCAGAAAAATACTACAGTAAGATCCAACTATTAATAATTGAATTATTTTTAATGTTTTAATTTTTAAATGCATATTTTAAATGCTTTAATTTTTAAATACATATTTTAAATGACAATTGCATTTTATCTTGTCATTTAATGCATTGTGAAGTGTTTATAATATTTTATGAGGTGAAACCTATAATATTCCAGATGTTATGTCACAGTCTATGCATTGCTTTAGTTTTGCTTATTAGCAATTTTTTTTTGCTTTCCTTGAGTTTTAATTTTTATTATTGGCAAATATGAGCATGAAAACTGAATTCTAAATTCATTTCTTCTTTAAATGCTATACCTCTGAATATACCCAGCTAAGGGCACATTTTATAAAGAAATATATCAGAATTCTGCAAAAACATGTTTTTGATTTATAGAGTATTTCCAAAAGAGACAACAGAACTAAGTTCAAAGCTTGATTTTCATGCAAACAATTTTCATATTCATCCCATTTCATATTAATTTTGTGATCATTGCTTTGGAAGTCAACATTTGAAACAAAATCCTATGAGTAACAAGTCAAGAATCAGCTTTCAGTGGGATTGCTCATTCATACATTTATTCATTTAGCCATTCAATAACTCTGGAGTCTGAACTATATGCAAAATACTAATCACTGCATGCTTTGAAAAGTGCAAAGATGTCACAGGTTTTGGTGCTACCATCAAAAATTTCGGTAAGGAAGATGGATGTGACATGAATAGTTATAAGATATAATAATATAAAGCACATATTATTATATAGAAATAAAGTCATTAAGAGTTAAGTAACATTAAGAAGTATAGATAAAATACTACAGGATTCCAACAAATGAAGAGATAATTTCCTATTAAGCTATTCATGGAAAGCTTCATAGAGAAGGTCCAGAGATGAAAAATTGTTTTAAGTTCATGAGCATCCTGTTTAATAGCAGTTATTATTCATTATTTTCTAGGAATAATACTTCAAAAGGAGATAAAAGTACAAAGAGTAATAAAACATCCATGTTGCCACTGCTACTCTAAGTGACCATATAGAATGAACAATCATTTCCATACACAGCTTTTTTTCCGGGTTCTTTGGGGGACGTCACCCTTTGGAAATGACATTTCTCATGATTCTAAAGAATAAATAAATGAGGAGAATATCAAGTATAGCAAAGTATGGCCATATTTTGAGATCTATTCACTACTTGAAGACCTGAGCACAGGATATTTAAAGACTTATAAAGGGGAAATGGGGTGGATATTATTTCAGACTCTAATATTAATGGACTTCACTGAGTTTGTCTTCTTCTCCTTTTAACTCCCCACTTTAATGAATCCTGATACTCTTTCATAAATTTTATTTACACAGACCATTTATAAAAGATCAATTACCTAACAGCTCCCACAATTCTCTTTATTCTCAGGATCTTGGCTTTTCCTGGATATGAAACATTCTCCATTATTTTAGAAACAATTTTCTCTTCTTGGTGTTACCATAAAACTTTATATGTTTAATATGGTCCTCTTGTATATTTATGTTTCATTAACCCACCCACATACCACATCTGAGAGGGCAGTGAGGTACCTTATTTTATTCATACACACACACACACACACACACACACCACACATATACTTGTATATATATAATTTATATATTTTATGTATATCATATAGGGAAAGGAAGCTATATTTTTCTCCAGAATGAGAAAATAAGAACTGAGAAAGGAAAATGCAGATCAGTTATTGAGATTAGTATGCCCAATTAGTTGCAGTAGAAATTGAGGATGGGAGCATTTGAGGGACCACCAGTAGTCGCAGTGGCTAGCAAAGACGATCTTGCTGAGCTGAGCAGAAAGAAATAAAGAGATAACAAGGAACTTGTAACAGTGGCGAGGCTAGAAGAACACTATATTACTCACTATAGTTGATTAGCAACGTAGCAATGAGAAACTATATAGTAGGTAGAAATGAATGGTGGCTAGGAAATGTGACTGTGTCTAGAATAGCGACAGGCTCCCTGTAAATACCAAAAAACAAACTATGATAACAATAAACAAGATGATGATGATGATGATGATGATGATGAAAATGACAATGATAATGATTACTAAGAAGACAAAAGGGCAAGATTTGGCCACAAGAATAAAAGCAAGAGCCAGATATGGGCTGCTGAGGCAAGGGAATGGCTTTTCTAGAAGTCTTACTAAGTAATAGCACATTTCTGTTTCCTTGCTGCCATGCATTGGCAAGGGAGAAAGAAATGCATATGCATCATTTTTCTTATTGGAAGGCATTTTTCCTGCATACTTTCAAGTCAGTAAAATATTTCATGTCTATTCCATGTTCCTGATAGACTCTGAAAGATGTCATGATGGGGATATATACAAGGAGGAAGATGGAAGGAAGCTAGAAAAGGGAACCAGAAATGATTCAGACTTAGGTCTGTAATTGAGAGCCATTCTTAGAAGCTATAGGAAAAAATAGCTTTTCTGATGTGAAGCACAAGTGTATAAACAAAGTCATGAGTCAGAGTTGCCAATTGCATTACATCTATAAGATCCATAGAGACCTAGGCCAGATCTTGTTAAAACATAAATTTTCAAAATCTTCTGTTCAGATAAAAACATCAGCAATATTTATTCATGATTACCTGTTCGAAACTACGGTAAATGTCAATTTTATGTCAGCCGAGGAGTCTCTTTCCCCACTTGGGCGTATTGTCTCGTTGTCAGTTGATTTATCATGGTGTTATTCTATCATTCTATCAGCTACTCCTTTGTTAGTGTTACTGTATCTTGAAAATGCCACTTTAAACATTAGGCTTTTAAAGAAGCCAAATGAAATGCTCAAACTTGGGCAAAATGCATTAGTTCTAATTTTCTATCTTTGAAACAAAGCCTTTATCTATTGTACTAAAATTTGCTTTTAAAATAAAATTAACTTAGAGTGATATCCTAAGTTTCATCCCAATATGAATAAATACATTTCACTATAACATTCACTTTGGGATAGGATCTGGAAAAGATAATGCCAGGAGATAATTATTCACTCCACTTCTTTGTGCATGCCATGCACACTATTTTTTTCCCATGTCTGGAGACCTAAATTTGAAGGTGTGATGTGTGACATTAAAACCTAAATTTGCATGCAATATGGCTTCCTTCATTTCCCAAGGAGTTCTCAGCTCGAGAGGTGTTTCAGATATAAGTAGAAATAGATACCCTTCCAAAAACCTAGAGGTCTTGAGGTTTCTCCCCTTAGAAATTCTCGTCTGTAGCCATGCAAAGCTCAAGCTCAAATGTGTTTAGCAATCCCTGGAGGGTGTGGCTTGAGCACAAATGTCCATCTAGCAGGGACACTGGGAAAGGGTAATTTTCTCAGTGATAATGCAGCCCCAGCGTGAGCACTTCTTTGATCACCCTGGTGGGCGTGGGCATCACGTGTCACCATGAAGAGGAGAATGCTTGCAAGTATCACAAGTATGTGACCTGAGTACAGAAAGTAGCAGAAGCCTTCGGGCACCTGAAAGGGTAGACATTTTAGAGCAAGACAACAGGAGATAAAGGGGGGGAAGGTAAATGAAAGGAAAGGCTGTGGGTAACGAAGGGAAATTTACACATCTATCCAGATATATTTGTGCCAGTTTTGTTCGGGGATGAGACTGATGGAGATTTTGAAGACCTGAAATCCACTGTCACAATTTATTTTAGCTTTTGTGTGCTGTATGGACACCAACTAACACATTAGTACATACTAGGCTACTACTATGGGCCTACCCAGGACTGTCAAGGACCTGAGGTGGCATCGAGGACGCAGCATCTGCAGCCTTCTACCACTCTGGTAAAGTATATTCCAGTACGGTCACCTTCCTGGGACATATCTTCATTTCACATTGACAGAGTCGTACGGTGGAAACAGTCCTGGACTTAGATCGCCAAAACCCAGGCTCATGCCCTGGTTCAGCCAGTTTTGAGAAAAGGTGTCTTCACCTCTCCAAGTCTCAGTTTTCTTCGGCCCTGGTTACCTCATTTGGGTTGTGCTGAGCATGAAAGGAGATCGTGCACCTGAATGATTTGTTTTGAACTAGGAAGATTATCAGAAATAATTTGAATTACTAGTCCTCCATTTCTCACTTATAACTGACACTGACTGTATTTTATCAAAGCTTACCCTTCGTGGCAATTGCGTCTTTATAACTGTTTGATTTTTAAAAAATACCTTTTTATGGGTTTTAGAGAGAGAGGAAGGGAGAGGGGAAGAGACAGAAACATCAATGAGAGAGAAGCATTGATCGCTGCTCTCCACATGCCCCCTACTGGGGATCAAGCCCGAAACCCAGGCATGTGCCCTGACCGGGAATGGAACCGGCGACCGTTCAGTGCACAAGACAATGCTCATCCAACTGAGCCACACCAGCCAGGGCATTGATTTTTTTTTTCTATAATTGCATTACTTTTATTTTTGGGGGGCAGGGTATTTATTTAAATTTCTCTTTATTGTTGAAAGTATTACAAATGTCCCATTCTTTCCCCCATTGACCCCTCCCCCTGCACCCCTTCCCCCAGGCCTTCACCACACTATTGTCTGTGTCCATGGGTTATGCATATAAGTTCTTAGGTTAATCTCTCCCCACCCACTCCCCCTCCCTGCCTTCCCTCTGAGATTAGTCAGTCAGTTCCATGCTTCTGTCTCTGGATCTATTTTGTTCATTGGTTTATTTTGTTCATTAGATTCCACATATGAGTGACATCATGTGACACTTGTCTTTCTCTGACTGCCTTATTCCGCTTAGTATAATACTCTCCAGTTCCCTCCATGCTGTCTCAGAGGGTAAGGGACCCTTCTTTTTTACAGCTGCATAGTATTCCATGGTATGAATGTCCAAGAAGATGCCTGATATGATTTCAATCTTCTTGAACTTGTAGAGACTTATTTCGTGTCCTAACATGTGGTCTGTCTTTGAGAATGTCCCATGTGCACTTGAGGAGACTGCCTATTCTGCAGGTTTGGGATGAAATGTTCTGTAAATGTCAATTAAATCCATCTGACCTAGTGTGTCATTTAGAGTCACTGTTTCCTTGTTGATTTTTTGTCTGGAAGATCTATCCAGTAAAGTCAGTGGGGTATTAAAGTCCCTACTATGACTGTATTGCTGTCAATCTCTCCTTTAAAGTCCTCCGGGAGTTTTTGTGTGTGTGTGTGTTGTTTTTCCAGCCAGTGTGAGTTTTGTTCTGAGGTGGGTCTGTTGTAGACAGCATATATTTGAGTCTTGTTTTCTTATCCATTCAGCTACCCTACATTTTTTGATTGGGTGTTTGCTTTTTTAATGAAAAAAAGTAACATGTCAAAGAAGTTCTAGCCTCTTAGAGTTCAACTGCAGTAACAAGAATATAGGTAACAGGTGTCTCAGCTAGTTCTCCTTCTATTAGTCTGATGAGAAAGTTTTCAACCCAAAAGGGCTATTTCTGGTCCTAAATATGAAACAAAGAGGAAGCCATTTATGGGAAGGAATTATCTTTGGTCATTCAAATTGTATCCCTGAATATTTTCTGTGACTCTTTTTAAATGAACAAAGTAAAAGACATGGAACTAATTTTACTTGGTCCTAGAAAGAACCCTAAATTTAACTTAAGATATATGACTGTCATTTCTGATGTATTTTCTTGTCCAGTTACCACAGTTGCAAGGGTCATTGCACAAATATGCTGAATTTATTTCCTATTTTAGAATAAGTATTTTTAAAAGAACATTTGGTCTCTATAACATGGCAGGTTAAGAGCACTGAAAATGGGAGCCCATAATTTAGTTCTTAAGAATGGATTGTATTGCTCCTTAGTTGATTCTGGGTGACTTCGCATCTTTAGTTTTCATTATTGAAAGAGCTTGAACATTTTATTCTGAATTCTATACTGCTTGCTGTTCCTCCCCATCCTGAAAGACAATTCAGCCAATTTAGCTGATAATCTGATACTTCATTTTTTAAAAAAAAGATAATGGCATAGATATCAGGATATCTTGGTCCTTAATGACTGCATATTATGATATATCCACCTGGGGCAATCCAGTTTAGAGTGACAAAAACTAGTCATTGGGCTTATTCTTGGTGGTGTTGGATATTTTTCTTGGTGTGTTAGATCAGACACATTTGGACTAGGGTATTAACAATGAAAATAGAGTTGATTGAGCCTCATAGCAACAAGGTCATCATAAGCATTCTGGGTTCTCCCTGGAATTAACACCTCTTATAAGAGGCTGTCCTGACGGTGGTATTCAGCATTTGCTCATTGACTTTTTTGAGGGCTACTCTGGACACTTGTGACTGATTGCAGACACATTTAGCTACATAAAACCCACTAAAGGAAGAGCATGACCAAAAGGAATAGGTCTCCAAGCAGTGCTCTTAAGTGTGCAAGACCCTTAAGAATAAAGTCTTGGAGTCTAATCTGTCTAGCCAACCAATGTGGTCATGGGGCAAGTACAAGAAGGATGCTGGACACTCTCTCTGACTCCTGCCCTGGCTCATGTGCTTACCATTCCCTATGCACATCAATACACCAAATGGTGGCTGTGTTTTATTAACACATTCATCCAAGAGGGCAAAACAGAATCCTGAATTGAGTCAAAATATGGAAACTCAATAGGCATTTATCCCGAATGTGACTGGATAAGTCTTGTTTTCTATTTCATCTTTTTCCCTGATGGGAGGGGGTTCACATTCTCTTGAGGAAAAACAATCTACTTGCCCATGCACTGTCAAAGCAATAGAATAAATTTTTGTCACAGAGAACACATGTGGGCACAAAAAATTATATATAAATTTTTATATCTTTATATTTGAGTCTAAATACACAATTCATTGGTTATTCCTTTAATAATTAGTGAACAATTGCTACGTGTCAGGTGCCATGTTACTTGCTAAGTATACAATGCTAAACAGAAATTTAAGCTTTATTTATTTATTTTAAAAAATTATAAGACAAGAACTCCCTTTATTATTTAGTGTTTCCATAAAACAAGCACTTTACAGAAATATGCTTTATTATTCATGAAACCAGAACTAAATTTACCAGATTTTAGAGACACAGAACCTAAAACTTGCCGTGATATGATTTGACTAATGTTATAATGCAGCTCTATCAAATTGGGAATTTAGAACATCAAGAACCTGAATAGTCATGACTTTTTTGTTTTCTTTTGTTGTTTTTTTTATGTCATTTTCAGTTACAGTTGATATTCAATATTATTTTGTATTAGTTTCAGGTGTAAGATATACAGCATAGTGGTTAGACATTAATATACTTTACAAAGTGTTCTCCCTGATATTTCCAGTACCCACCTGGTTCCATACAAAGTTAATATTATTGACTATATTCCCTATGCTGTACTTTACATTCCTGTGATTATTTTGAAACTACCAATTTGTACTTAATCCTTTCATCTTTTTCACCCAGTCCCCCAACGCCCCTCCCCTCTCGCAACTGTCAGTCTGTTCTCTGAATCTATGAGTCTATTTCTATTTTGTTTGCTCATTTACTTTGTTCTTTAGATTCCACATATAAGTGAAATCATATGGTATTTGTCTTCCTCTGACTTATTTCACTTAGCATAATACCCTCTAGGTCCACCGATAGTGTTGCAAATGGTAAGATTTCATTCTTTTTTATGGCTGAGTAATATTCCATTGTGTATATATACAACCGCTTTTTTATCCACTGGTCTGTTGATGGGCACTTGGGTTGCTTCCATATCTTAGCTATTGTAAATGAAGGTGCAATGAACATAGGGGTGCATATATTCTTTTGAACTAATGTTTTAGGTTTCTTTGGATATATACCCAGAAGTGGATTCACTGGCTCATAAAGCCATTTAGTTTTTAATTTTTTTAGCAACCTCCATATTGTTTTCCATAGTGGCTACACCAATCTGCATTCCTACCAACAGTGCATGAGGATTCCCCTTCCTCCACACCCTCGCCAACACTTGTTGATTTATTGATGGAGCCATTCTGACAGGTGTGTGGTAATATCTCACTGTGGTTTTAATTTGCATCTCTCTGATGATTAGTGACATTGAACATCTTTTCATATGTCTCTTGGCCATCTGTATGTCCTCTTTGGAGAACTGTCTACTCAAGTCCTCCACCCATTTTAATTGGATTATTTTGGGGGTTTTGGTGTTGAGTTGTATGAGTTTTTTATAAATATTATATATTAACCCCTTATAGGATGTGTCATTAGTGATTATGTTCTCCCACTTGGTAGGTTGTCTTTTCATTCTGTTGATGTTTCCTTTGCTGTGCAAAACCTTTTAGTTTGATGTAGTCCCATTTGTTTTTCTTTTGTTTCCCTTGCCCAAGCAGATAGATCAGAAAAAATATTATTAAGAGAAATAACAGAGACTTTACTGTCTATGTTTTCTTCTAGGATTTTTATGGTTTCGAATCCTATATTTAAGTCTTTAATCAATTTTGAGTTTGTTCTTGTATATGGTATAAGAGGGTGGTCTAGTTTCATTTTTTTTTGCATGTATCAGTCCAACTGTCCCAACATCATTTAGTGACTAGGCTATCTTTACCCTATTGTATGTTCTTGCCTCCTTTGTCATATAGCAATTGACCATATAAGTGTAGGTTTATTTCTGGGCTCTCTATTTTGTTACATTGATCTATGAGTCTGTTTTTATGCCAGTATCATGCTGATTTTATTATTACAGCCTTATAGTATAGTTTGATATCAGGAAGCATGATAACTCCAACTTTGTTAATGTTTCTCAAGATTGCTGTGGCTATTCAGGGTCTTCTGTGGGTCCATATACATTTTTGGATTATTTGTTCTAGTTCTGTGAAAAACACCATTGGTATTTGCATTGAATCTATAGATTGCTTTGGGTAGTATTGACATTTTAATGATGTTAATTCTTCCTATCAATGAATATGGTATATGCCTCCATTTACTTATCCTTTCAAAGAAATCTAAGCTTTTAAATGTCAGTTCTCACTTTACTAGAAACTGGAATATAATTTCTAAGTTGAATGCTATATCATCCAGGATCTTTGCAGGAAAGAAGTGGCGCACTCCAGTGGGGTATGGCAGGACTTGGAAAACCAATCTCTAGAGGGAGAGTATAGTACTCTGGGATTATCAACAGTAGACCTGAGAGGCAAGGGAGAGAGTGGCTACCAGAACCTAGAGAAGGTGGCTATATAGAGAGGCCACCTAGTGAGATCTGTAGAGCAATGTAGTTAATCTGTGCCATTTTAGCAGGGAAGAAGATAGGGAATAAATAGTCTGACCTCACTCTCCTCCTGCTTTCCATTTTCTTGTGGGAGCTTCTCATTGGCCAAATACAACTAGAAGTCAGAGGGCAAGCTCAGTGATGCAAACCCAGAAGGTCAGCTTCCCAAGGTACAACAAAGAACAGAACAGAAAAGAGAGTGTCTCAGGGAGTAAACGGAAGACAATCAGCACAAAGTCAACTTATGAGCAAAGTCACCCATCAGCCTTTGGGTGGTCAAGCAGATAGCTCCAAAACTCATGATCAGTTCAAAAAGCCTTCATTTACCAGACTTGAGAAAGGATGGAAGTGAGAAAGTCATATCATTTGGATATATTATCCAAATAGATACATGATACCTCCAAGAGCAGAGAAGAGAGAGGAAGATGATGTAACATGATAGTCTTGTATCCTAAACAGACAGCTGGAAGAGGTACAACCAATGGACTGCTGGTGGTGGGTGGTTCTTCCTGTGGAGTATATGAAAATAATTAATATAATTTCCTTTCTATCTGATTTAATGTGCTTATAAGCTTGCTAATATCATTGACCTTGCCCCACAGTAATCCCCTCCAGGATCCACATACTGGGATGTAGGAGCTTAGATTTGTGCACAAGACTTAACACCATCTCTTTGGGGCAGCACCACTGAGACACATTCTTTCCCTCCTTGCTTTTCTGTTCTACCCAGAGCTAAAGAAGGAGTGTTAGAAGAAGAAAAGACTGGGTGTGTGAGGGGGTGGTTAGAGGAGCATGAAGACTGGAGAAGAGTAGTGTGCATTTCAAGAAAATGGCGAGGCTGAGGAACAGTTGCTTGTTTTCCACTCCTTGGCTGCTTTGATTACTGCACCTGAAATACAGCTACTTATAATAATTCTGCTTCTTTAGGAAAATCTCAGAACTACTTCACCACATAATTTTCTTTCATTTTTAAAACCCAAGCATACATAGAAGATAATATAATTTATCTCCTTCTGATTTATTTACATTTAAGTATTTCAAGATGTTGATTCCTAAGAACCACTTCTTGTCCAACAAGGCAGTTGAGATTTCTTTTATCAGGCTTCCTCTTAGAAAAAGCATTCTTTTCCCTAAAAAAGAATGTTTTCAGAAAACAAGGGGTCTATTTATTTAGCTTTGAACCTTGAAGTCTCTCAATAGTGAATGAATGATTCACACATTTGGAAAACCACACTGTAACAAGTTAAATGATGAGATTCAGAATAAGTTATAAATATACTGTACAATGTTCACAGATTTCTTATATTCTACTTTCCCTTTTAATTAACTTTGGTTTTAGTACTTGAGCATTGTATAGAGTATGCAAAATTAAAGGACTTAGGATTTAATAATAAACCAAATTAGCAACCAACCAGATGTGTTTCTCAAACAAGTTTTTCAGAATACTTGCTTCAGAACCATCTGAGAGTCCTGTTAAAAAGGCACATACCACCTGGCAGGCGTGGCTCAGCGGCTGAGCATCGACCTAGGATCCAAGGGATCGGGGTTCGATTCCCGGTCGGGGCACAGGCCCGGGTTGCGGGCTCGATCCCCAGTCGGGGGCATGCAGGAGGCAGTTGATAAATGACTCTCATCATTGATGTTTCTCTCTCTCCCTCTCTCTCCCTTCCTCTCTCTGAAATCAATAAAGATATATTAAAAAAAAAAAAAAGGCACATACCCGAGTACCACACTTCTCCAGCTCTACCTCTCCAGAATCACTGAATGGTGGGAGCTTGAAATAGTCACTATAACAAATCCATTAATCCGTGCGGTTTAAGAACGACAGGACTAGAATGAGAAAATTTCCCCCCTTTATCTGAAGGGTAATAAGTTCCTTATAGCATTTTCCCCAAGATACTGTGTGCTAGTATTGAGTTATCCAAAAAAGAGGAAAAAAAATCCCAAATGAGATAAATATACCTAAACTGAGACTCATGAGACATGGTTTTAACTCCAGTTTTGCCAGCTGCAATCTGGAGCATGCCACCATACCTCTCTAGGATTCATTCTTGTCATCTCTAAAATAAAGGACTTGTACCAAGATGTCTCTCTATGTGACCTTCCACTTTGATAGCCCCTGCCTTTATAGTGTATAACAATATCTTTGGCTACGTCCTTTTGTAAATTATTGATTCTCCCACAGAAAAGCTTGGATGCATCCAACATCCCTAGAGAATCGGCCTCTCCTTTGAGAAATTCTTAATTCTGTTCAGAATTTTTTTGTAGTTGCTCGTAATTTATTTCAACTCCCAGTATTTCAAGAATGATCATTATACTCTGGGGAGACTGGAAACTTATGAGGGGATTACTGAAGAAATCTGCCATTTAAAAATTTTGCCTTGCTTTTGGTCTGGAGGTAGCAAATCCATGTACACAGGGTGTCTGGGAAAAGCAGCTACCATGCTTTATTAGTTTAGCATCTGGCCAAAGATGTTTCTCAAAACACCAATCCCATGAAATGTTCTCAGATATAAGGTTGAAAAAGTGCAATAAGAATGGGAAATTCTACAAAGCATCCTCTGAGAGAGTCCCAATATTTATTAGCATATTAAAAGGTTTTGAGAAAACCTGCAGTAAAAATACACAAATATTTAAAAAACTTTTTTACACAGGGGCTTATCCTGTACTTATTTGATCATAGATTCTTTAAATCAGTAACATTAGGAGGAATTGGTGTTTTATGGAATACACTTTAGAAAATGTAGTCTTGGTGAACTCCATAAATCTAAAAATTTTTCCCATGAAAATATACAAAGATGATGGGAAACCTAACTATACATAATATACGATGATCTTCTAGCAAGATAATAATCGTAAGAGAGAGCAGGCCCACGCATTCAGTAAATGGGGCTTTCTTACTGATACATGGCGAACATTAGCATTCCAATGCCACAAGAGAATTACTCTACAAGTTAGATTATCATTGCAGGCGATTTATCTCCTGTTTCATTTGCATGAATAAATAAGCACACTGTGGCGCTATGAAAAAAAAATATTGAAGACCAAAGAAAAGATATTAGTCAAACTTTGATCTGATAATCACCTTCTGTTTTAGTCTTTATAATTCTTGAAGAAGGCTGAGTGACAAAACCAAGTGACCTTTGACAAACTACAGACATTTCTTTAGCAGAACACGACAAAATTTTATGCCTATATGAAGAATTTCCTTTTAATTTAATTTTTAAATTTTTTAAAATTTTAGGTGATTTCATAGAGTAGTACATGCATTGCATCTCTTTGGCATATGTTTCAATCTTTGATGTAATACACATGTTTATTATTATGTAGAATGCTGATATCTTCTGTATTTTTTTTATTGTTCAAAATATTACAGATGGCCCTTTTTCTCCCCACTGACCCTTCCACACCACCCCCGCCCTCCTCCCCAGTCCCTCTCCACTACTGTCTGTGTCCTTGGGTTATACATATATGCATATAAATGATTTGGTTAATCTCCCCCCCACCTTCCTTCTGAGATTCACCAGTCTGATCCATGCTTCCATGTCACTGAAACTATTTTGTTCATCAGAATTTCCTTTTAGATTGACATCTTCTCTTTCATGAATAAATCTTGTGGTTGTGTAATTTCCATTCAAGCATTTGTTAAAAAATTTTTCCCATGACTTCCTTCAAATGAAATTTAAAAAATCTGAATCCATACTAAAAAAACTCATTTAAAATTGAAATTATGCAATATTCATCTTAAGTAACTTATGTAGATTTAAGATTAGGTCTTTATTTATTAGTATTAAAATATATTCTAAGTTGGTCTACTCAAAATTGATTGTTTCACATACTTAAATATATAAGTTCCTAGAAAAAATACAGATGGATACAGAAAGAGAAATATCTTTGAAATATCACTAAATGTCTTGGGAAAATGTTTTGTGTGTGTGTGTGTGTGTGTGTGTGTGTGTGTATAAACTTCTTTATTACTAGTTCTTTCCCCATGCTTCCTCTGAAAGAGTTTGTCAAATAAGCAAGTATGACCTTTTCTTCCTGTTTCTTACTCCAGTGTCTTAGGAAAGAATACAAAACAAGGTAGGAGGTGAGGAAATATGAAAGCCATCGTAGACTTAATGAATGGCCCATGACCATGTCATTTGTTACATACAATAGATGAAGATGCAGTGACGGTGAAGCCACTGCACATTCTGCATCAGACTAGTCCTTTATTTGAAGCACTGCTTCATGGTACCCACAGTGATGCCACTAGAGTTGCCCACATTCCACCGCATGACGTGCAGATGAACGAATACCAGCTTTTAAGCTTTTTTGGTGATTGAGGGTTGGCAGTCTTAGATATACCAGACCTTGAAGAAGAACCAAGTGAAGATTAACTCTAAAGAAGTTATTTAGCATGCACACAGTTTGCTTACTTTGTCTCTGAATTTTGTTTTATATAGTCTGGGTGCCTGATTCAGATTCCTTGTTATCACTTGCTTCTGATATCACTGCTGCTTCTCCATTTCTACAAGGCAGACAGTGACATTAGATATTGGGGGACAGGGAGATGGCTCTGCTGAATCCTTATAGAAGTCATGGAATACAACAAGAGGATAACAATTTTTCCAGGACTATAAGATTTGCTTTCAAAGTGAAGTATATAGTATCTTCTGAAAATATAAAAAATGTAAGGAGCTCATTCTTGTTTGAAATGAAGTGCTGCATAGGCTTAATGCCATGCCTTGTGAATAGGAAGCCTTGGCACCAAAAATTGCATTTTAGCAGGATTTTTTATAGATAAAATGCCATTATGCTTATTGACATAGCTAATTAGCAACCAAGTTGCTATACTATTCAGTATTTATTTTCTCTGGAATATCCCTATTTCATTTTCAGGAGTTAGTGACCACTCTGTGAGCAGTGGCATACTTCACGTGATCCTTACCAAATGAATTCTATATTATCAGACATCTTTTCTCTAGCTGTTCAAAAATAACAGGAATTACCCACCATCTTGGCTATGTGTTCCTTTTTTTATTTTCCCCAAGCACCTACATTTCCAATATTCACATTTGTTTATCATGCCTCATTTAAGCTCATCCTTTATTCAAATTTTCTGAGCAAATATTCCCCCTTAAGACCCAGCAGGAGGTTTCCTGCACCATAGATTTCCTGGTGCCAAGCAAGTTTATAACTTGCAGGGCTTTCAGCAAAGTGTATAAATTTGTGACTTGGGGCAAATATCCCAAAGCCCATTAAAAAGCAGGATTTCCTCAGCAAGAGAACAGACTTATCTCAAGGAAAAAATTCCACACTTCTACCTGTCAACCAGACTCTGCAAATAGCATGCTTACATGCACATTTTTTTATTTCCTGTCTAATTTTGAAACTGGGTTTAAGTAGGGCCCCTGGGTAAAAAACCTTTCATAATGCCCACTCACCCCAATTGAGTTTATTTAAGAGGTGTCAACGTATAGTTAACAAAAATACAGCTCGGGTGAAGGAACGTTTGTGGAGCTCAGGGGAAATGGATTGTCATGTGAAGCTCCCATGATTGAGTTATGAGTACTTTGCCATGGGAACTTTCTCGCCCCTTCACACATTGAAAGAAGAGAATTATTATATAAGAATCTGGAGCCAGGTGCTAACAATATGTGCCATAACAAACTGCATCGGTAAAGTCTCAAGTGGGGAGGTATCCCCTCAGCATTGAACTTTTCATATAAATGTCAGAATAAATTATGTACTTCAGAGATAGAGTAAATCAGTTGAGGGTGTTAACAAAAAGTGTCCATCAATGACATCGTGCGATATGCCACATAAATCACAGAATGACACCTTTGGAAAAAAAAGTAATTCACTTCTGAGGGGTGATGAGGCAGGTGCAAAGAAGGCAAGGAAATATAGAGTGGATAATAAATAGATCCCAAAGGAAAGCTAAGATCAGAAATAAACTCCTATACTTTTTTTAGAAAATCCATAGTGCAGCTGCTCTGGGGTGCCTGATTGGCTATATCTTTATTCAAATGCACAGGAAGAGCAAGCTGAGCTGTCACCCAAGGGAGTGCAGAGCTCAAAATACTAGTATCCTTGTCATTCTGGGCCTCTCAGGACTCTTGAAACTCTCCTAGGACTTCTTATCACTTTCTGATAAAGTTCATATACCTGCAAATAGCTTACAAGGGTGTTGGTGATTAGGTTTTTTACTATATCTATCTGAGGTTGGGTTTCTGAGAAGCAGACCCTGTGTGCAAGTGATTTATTAAGGATAAGAGAGAAGGGGAGGAGGCATATAAGAAAGTGATAAAATCAGACAAGGATGGGAAAGCCCAGTAAGGGGGTGGTCTCAGGACAAGTCCAACAGAGGGTGGGTTCGACCTAATCCCTCAGGGGAACTCTGGAGTGTAAGCTACATCCCAGAACTGTCCTGAATGGAGGCAAGAAAGTTTGCTTTTCAGATTCTCCTCTGTCAATTATTGGGTAAAGACTCCCCTCAGGGTGTGTGTGGCTGGGTGGGAGAGGAAATTCTGAGATGCTTCTCTCTCTTCATGTGGGCAAAGTGAGCTCCAGTAGCCCTAGAACTGTCCTCTGTGAAAGACCACATGTGACGGCTATTGGAAGCAAAAGCACACTGAGGTGAGAGGCACAAGATGGTAAATGGTGTCCCAGGAATCGGGTGGAGCATCAGCATTGTCCACATTAACATCATCATTCCACATCTCTCGTCATGCCTTCCCACTCTGTTCCAGCCTCAATGCCCTGCTTCTTGTTTCTCAAACCGTTCACTTCTGGTGCTTTGCATTTTCTTTTCCCTTCACTAGACCTGCTTTTCTACCAGCCTAATGCCTGCTCATTCTAGAGACCTCAGCATCAACATTATTTTGTCTAGAAAGCCTCCTTTAAACTACGAAGTCCATCCTTTCCTCTATGCTCAGTGTGCAATCTCTCTTGTGATTGGATGCTTGCCTGCCTCTTTCCCTCCTAGATCAGTTCCAGGAGGCCAGACAGAGGGCTTATCTTATTGTCCATTGTACCTCCACCATCTGACAGTAGGTAGGCAGCCAATAAACATTTATCAAGTGAATAGGAAAATGTATAATACTAATCTTTTTTCTCTTTTATTGAGAAATAATTGACATGTATCACTGCATAAGTTAAGGTATACAGTATGATGATTTGAATTATATATATCGTACAATGATTACCACAGTAACTTCAGTGAACATCCATCTTCTAATAAAGTACAATTAAAAGAAGGAAAAAATTTCTTTGTGATGAGAATTCTTACATTTATTCCTTTAACAAATTTTCTATATAGCATATGGCAGTGTTAACTATAGTCATCATGTTATATGTTACATCCCGAGTACTTATAACTGAAAGTCTGTACCTTTTGAGCACCTCCAACAATTCCTTTCACCACCCGTGTGTAGGCATGGGTTATTTCTGGGCTCTTGACCCTCTTCGATTGGTCTATTTGTCTGTTTTTATGCGAGTACCATACTGTTTTTATGACTACAGCTTTGTAGTATAAGTTGAAATTGGGACGTGTGATGCCTCCAGCACTGTTTTTTTCTCAGGATTTCTTTGACTATTCATGGTCTTTTGTGGCTTCATTTAAATTTTAGAAGTGTTTTTTCTACTTCTGTATAAAATGCCATTTGAATCTTGATAGGGATTGCATTGAATCTATAGATAGATTTTTGGTAGTATTGACATTTTAACAATATTAATTCTTCCAATCCATGAACATGGGATAACTTTCCATTTATTTGTGTCTTCTTTGATCTCTTTGTCAATGTCTTATAGTTTGCAGAGTTTACCTCCTTAGTTAAATGTATTCCTAAGTGTTTTATTGTTTTTGGCGCTATTTTAAATGGGATCAACTTCTTTACTTCTTATTCGAGAAATTCATTAGTGGATAGAAAAAATGCTGCTTTTTTATATGCTAATTTTGTACAAGACTATTATTTAAATCCCAGAATCTGTACTAATGTAAAATGGCATATGAGCAACTGAACTAAAAAAGTAAATTATTATCTGCTAATACTTGCTATTCTTTCAAAATACATGCTATCTCATTTGACTTCTTATGTATTTCTCAGAATGGAAAACAACTGCAATTTTGTTTACCATTCTTGTTATTTAGGGGGAAGAAAAAGTTATTTTTCTGACAGACACAGCTTAGACCAACACTACCTTTCCATCTAGAGAATGTTGACAAGGACACTCATTCTTGATCTCCAATACTTTAGTGACTGCATTTTTTCGCATAGCTATCCCACTTTTCTATGACAGGGTGAGGCCAATTTATCTTTGAAGTCCCAGGTTTTTGTGCACTTCCTGTCTTTGTAGAAGCTTAATGAATTTTTAATGCTCAGTGAGTGGATTCATTCATATGCAGATATCTATCAACCATTTAATATGCATATGGCACTGCAGTAGGCACCAAGTAGAGGAGAATTTTAAAAAATTCTTAACATACCAGCATTCTAAACTCCAACAATTCTATGCCCCTCCTTCTACTTTACCACTATTCTCAGGCCAGCATCACATATATAAAAAGTTTTATATTCAATAACCAATACTGAACAGATCCTGGGGGCAGGCAGTAGCTGAGGAAAGCAGAAGGGATACAGTGACTGCTGCCTTCATGGGTTACACAGTCAGTGATTTTGCCTCCAACTAATGGCATTTTGTAGTCATTCCTTTACAACTTCTTTCAGTACAAATCTGTGATACAGTTAAATATATTCCAGGAAAATGCTGACTATGACATACCAAAAGCATGCCCTTCCATCTGGCATTTTCTCGTCTTGTAGTCTACTTCCTAGTGTGGTTTACTACCTGGGCTCTGGAATGTTTTCATTCAGTAATTTCAGTCATTTGGGCATAGTGGGAGAAAATGCCAAGTCTGAGGCCTGAAGTCTGTGATTTGATTCTCTTTATGATTACTTTACAATGTATATGAAAAAGCCCAAGCTTGAAAAGTGAACAAGGGAGGGAAGGTTTTGAGTGCTGCTTGCTGGGGCAGGGTTCTTTAAGAACCAAGGGGACTGCTCTCTGCAATAACATATGTGGATTTTTCTTAAGTAAAGGAAGCACTTGCTGCTTATGTACAAAGTCAAGTTTACTTTGTAGCAAGGTACAAATTAATCACAAAGTACTTCAAAGAAACACTTATGATGTGCCTAAGTTGCAGTGACTTAGGAAACTTACTGAAAGCAGTAACAGATAACCCCTTTCTTCTAGCAATGTATTATGTTGCTGAACAAATGAAATAACACACTGAAAAGAAGTCTGAGCAACATGAGACAATTTCTGTCTATATAAACATGCAGCTATTTATGGAATTATGTCACAGAGGCTAGAAGTTCTGAGTACGGGGAGTTGATCATAGCTGGAGTAGAAGGAAAAGGTAGAAAATAAGTGAGGACTTGAAGTATGAGTGGGGTTTAGAGAGACAATGTGTGCCTCATGACATGCCAGGTAACATGTTAAGTGTGTTACATGTCTGATCTCATTTATTCCCTACAATATTGGTAAGTACTATTGTTACCAATTCTCTTTTTCACATCCAGAAGCTAATATTCAGAATCCTTACAGCTGGCACAGTTGTGAGAGGCCAAGCAGCTGGTCAGATCCAGGCTATGTGGTGCTGGAGCTCACATACCCACAGCACTGCTCCTTGCGATGGCCTAGGCAGGCTATGAGTGCTCATGTTTGCAAATGCCCAGCACATCTCACTGGAAGGGGCCTTTTGGAGAGTCAGGCATCAACCCAGGCTAAACCCCAGAAAGAAGACTCTCTTGAGAAGACTGTTGTCTTATTTTAACTTGGGAGATTTTCTATTTCCATTACCTGAGAGTTTGAATGGGGCCATTTCTCATCAAAGGACTTTCTTTTCTCCAAAGCTGCTCTACTGTGTTTGGTACAACACACAAAATTAGAGCCTTCTTTACTCTTAGAGGAACAGCTCTACTCAGCTCAGCATCAGAGATCCTGTGACACTCATATGGAGGTGGTTATATATATTAAATCCAGACATAGGAAAGTTCCTCTACAACTTTAAAAAATCTCAAGCAATGGAAACTTTGGGGGCCTTTAAATTTCAGGGAGGATATGCAATAAAAAGTGCAATAATACCGTTTCAACCTTCAATTGCTGATTACACTTAGGCTAGTAATACATACTTTTTATAAAATAGAGTCATATCTTCCCCCTCCTCTGTACATAAAGAAATACATCAACCTCCCTACAAAGAACCTCTCCTATCTTTTCCTTTTCTCCTTTCCTATGCAAAATTTGTTGCCATATTTGTTATATTCCCTTAAAATGTTAGATTCCTATCACATTATATTATAGTTGAATTTGTCTTTCTGCCATGACAGACTATGAATTTATTGAATGCAAGGATCGAATACAGTTTGGTATTCCCAGCATCTTACAGGCTGGGCATCAGTGCCCAACCCACATCCCCAATTCTTTACCACATCAGTGAATCATCTGACTTTCTAATGCCAGCAGTTGCATTTCTTTGCTTGAGGGCTTTCTCTGATCCACGCCACCTTATCCACCCTTGTGGCAAACCAGAAGTGAAGATGAATTAATGCCCCCTGAGAATACTCTCATCTAATGACCAATGGGAGGTGATGTAAAATACCCCAGCTCCTTCTGCCCTTGGGCAGAATAGCTCAGATGAGGGTGTCTTCCAGAGTTGCCCATGGGAAAAGCTTCATTTGCCCCCAGGAGATAATGAACTTGCTAAAGTACCTTTTCTTGGTTTCCTTCCCTACCCTGTCTCTGTTCCCCACTTCCCAACTAGGGTATTGTTCACTTCCCTAATAAACTACTTTCACTTGAATCCTTGACTCAAAGGTAACCCAAACTAAGCAACCAACCAATACAGAGAAGTCCAATAAATGTCCTTTTAATTAAACTGAGTTACAGAGATGCATAGTGTAGCATGAGACATGAGGCATGAAAACACAACAAGCATCATCATTTCAGGGTTTCCCTCTGCAGTAGGGAAGCAGCCGTCCTAGTTGTTAGAGAAGAGTGTATGTCAGGAACTCTAGCTTCTATTTTTAGATCTCTTGCTGACACAGAAAACCTGTTTCCTTACAGTGCAATAGTGACCTTCCTACCCTCACAGAAATGGTGCAGAATGGCTAATGAGGAAACAAGTCCCCATTTGCGGAAGCCACAGAGGAGCAGAGGAGGGAAATGAGAGCTTTGGTACTACTCATTGGCAGAGATGGTGCTCTAAGATCTCTTTTGTCAGCAAAACATCAAGTGCTGAGTTGCCCAGCAGTGCACTGGCCTTCAACAGGATTTAGGTCTCCAAGCTTCCAAAACCTGGCTCTGAGTCTAACTCTTCCAAAGGGTAATACTTTCTTTAAAAAAAAGAAACACACACACAAAAAACTCACATTAAAAGATAATTTAAAAAAACCCCAAAATGTAAAATCATGACTCTCATGCAGATATAAAATGAATATGTGTTAAAGATTTTGTTGAACTCATTAATCAATAAGCAAATCAGACAGATGGTATAACCAGTTCAAAAGAAAGGCTGAAAAACAGGCACATTTATAGATCAAGAATATTGAAATAAATCCTCAAATGGAGGCAAAACTCGTCTCTTCTAGTGGGGGAGGGAAGTCACTTGAACCTCAACAGGACAGGACAGAATTGGCAAAAATAAGCAAGAGATATATTACAGTACTATCCACTATACAACTTATAAAGTTGGAAAATAGCTCTCATAGAACCACAATCAGATAATGTGGAAGGGTATACTATAGACAATGCATAGTTTTCCACTAAAGTACAATTATTCTCTATACTCATGATTGTGAGATTTAATAACACAATCCATTGCCATTTTTTCCCTAGAACCTATTTATACTTTCAAGATCCAGGTCTTTTTCTTAACACTGTGAGCAGAGGTAAGAGTAATAAAATGTAGGACAGAGATATGTGCTTGAGAAAAGTACATCTGATCATTAAATAAAGGGGAAAATCTCAAGGTTTAGGAGGGACATCCTTCCTTGGAAGGGGAAGGAGATCGAAAGAGAGAAGAAATAGATGTATTTCACACACATTATCACAGCCAGCCCTCCCAATGACCCTGAGAGTTAGTTGAATATATTTCTCCTTTTATAGATGGGGAAACTGGGGAAACTGGAGCCCAGAGTGATTAAATAACCTACAGAGGGTCACACAAATTGCACAAGTAGAACCAGGATTTAAATCCAGTACTTCTAGCTCTGAAGTTTATGACTTTTTCCATTATTCCATGCTTCACTGGTCAGGGGTAATGTCAGGAGGGAGGGAAACAGTTGAGAAGTTTCCCAATCGCCTCCTTGAAGAGGACAACTCAGTAGCAGTTTCAAAGGGCCATGTTGCAATGCTGCTCATTGGTGATTGTCATGTTTTTGTCATAATTTTATTATTCTGTTGAGTGCTCTAGAAAGATAAACAGAATTCAATTCTAATTTCACAGGCTGAGATGAGACAATTGATTTAAATGAACAACCTTTTCAAAGAAACACCCTTTGAACCTGAAGGGAAGGAGGCTAACTGATGGGGCTAGAATGCCTTGTATTGCAAGTTGCTCTGAAATGAAATGGAAATGCACCGATTTCTTGGGATACCACTGGCATTCCCTTACCCGAGGAGGCTTATATTCTGATCAGTCAGATTCACTGGGCATTTACTGAATGTCTACTATGTGCTCAGTAGTATACTGAAATGCCTTGGGAAACATTACAGTGAATCAGATCTGAACCACACCCTGTCCAGAGCATTTGAAAAATTTACTGTAATATAACATGACAAGGGTTATGGGGCTATAAAAGTGCCAAAAAGATAATATTCAACTTAAAATCATAGAAAAATTCATTGAATAGGTATCATTTAAACTAGACTTTGAAAGATGAGAAGATTTTAACTTGGAAACATATGTATATATGTGTGGATTGCACCCAATTCCATTATTATAACCCCAAATGTAGCATAGTTCCTCCTTTTAAAATTATTAATGGAAAAAATCTATTTTCAGTTTGTCAGAACCTAACAAGTTTATGAACCTGCTATTCATTTAGCAATGTAGTGGAGGATTCAATTAACATGAGAAAAAGTCATGTTCAATTCTATTTTTGTTACTTCCTAAAATGAAAGGAAATATCATTTCAAAACTAATTCCAAAAGGCATTTAAAATTGTCTTCTTCTAAGGTCAAATGGACCTTTATATATTATCCACCCCAACCCCAAGGGAGCAAGAATCTCAAGTTCTCCAGCATTTCTCCGTGTGATGACATTTTATTATGACATAAATAGAAATATATGTAGATTACACTTATAAATCACTCCAACATGAAGGTCTCCCTTTAGCCTGAGATCTTTAAAATGGGAAATGAACCTTGTCACCACAAGCAAAGGGCCCTAAATCTCCAAGAACATAAACTGCACACTTCAAGGTTCCTCTGATCCTGCAATGAACAAAAAAGCAGCAATTCACCTGTATTAGAAAGAGGCCTAACAAAATGTCCTCTCCATGAGTACACATTTTTTGTTTCATTTGACATTTCTTGCAGAATGACTGAAGGGCCTTTTAGAAAATTGTCCTTAATTCCTGATTTTCTTATATTTAGTCCCACGATTCACTATATCATTATAAATGATCATTAGAAGACCAAGCATATACTATATACATAATGGGTACTGAATAAATGTTTGCTGATTTAATGAATGGCTAAAGATTTATAAGATGAAAATGTATAGAATTCTGCAAATACTTTCTAAGAGAAAGCAAATTAAATTTTTAATGAACAAACCTAAGAAATGCATATAAGTTCAATAATGCTACCATGTTTTCACCCAAAGTATGTCTAAATATTTTTAAAATCTACATTATTTGTTGAAATATATGAGATAACTTTCTTATGAGAAAGTCATATGACAAATATTTTAATATAATATTTAATATTATATTAATAATCTTTTTGGCTGAGCGCAATAATCTAAAGCTATTTAATTATTACATAACATATAATCCATGTTGAATAACCTTTCTACTTATCCTGCCATTTTTATCTTCTTTTTACAATTTAATGGTTCTCAAACAGGGGTGATATTTTGTCCCCCAGGGGACATTTAGCTATGTCTAGATGCATTTTTAGTTGTCACAACAGAGGCCATGGGAGGTAGGGTGCTAATGGCATCTAGTGAGTGGAGACCAAAGAAACTGCTGAACATCCTATCATGCACAGGACAAGTTCCCACAACAAAGAATGATTTGGCCCAAAATGCCAATAATCCTGAGGTTGAGAAACCCATTTTAAATAAAGATGCTAGTAGCAATGATCTCCAACCCATGATGCTACATGGTTGTTCAGACATGAAGGATGTTTATGCATCATTCCTGAAAGCAAGAAAGTTATAAAAGGTGGTTTGATCCTGCTAAAACATTTTACAGAGCTGAGAACAAAACAGAGTTTACAGAGAGAAGAGAAGAAAAATTGGATGAGATGGGCATTATTTCAGTAAAGATTAGTATAGAAAATGTTGGGAGATCTAAGTTATAATCTCAACATTTCAGTTAATCTTATATTAAAATGTGTTTAATGATGGACCTCCTACATAGGCTATTTTGATAATCCAATGAACTTGTAATAATGATAGTAATACTACTACTATTCCTATAAAGAAACTATAATTTATTGAGCAACTATTATGGGATTTCCATACACTAGTACTAATTATCACAATTAGCATCAAGGAAAGCATCATTATAGTCATTCTACATAAGAATTAACAGACTCAGAGAGTTTCTGTAATCTGTTTAAAGTTCACAGGTGGTAATATGCAGAACTAGTGCAAAAAACAGACAGACTAGTAGTTGCCCTACTTCAAATACATCTTTGAATAGTTTGACACATGTCCAGGTTTTCTCAGGATAGTCCTGGTTTATGCCTGGTGTTCCTGTGTAATTATTAACAGCACCCACTTTCTCTCATAAAAGTGATTCTCCTATATAAGATAATGGCCCCTGTCTTATTCCTTTTCTTTGAATCATGAAGAAATCCATAGCATGCAAAGATAGAAATTTGCCCGCATCCTCAAAGCCCTTTGATATGGATCTGAGCTGGGTACACCTGTCCATTCACTCATCCTTGTGTGAGAACAGTTGATAACTGGTAGCTATTAGTAGGAAGGACTCACAGAGCAAAGGACTCACAGAGGCTGCTGTTTGGTTCTTTATATTTAAGCTGCCTTAGGTGCTAATTAATCTCTGTCTGGCATTTTCATCATTTTATCAACATGACTGGTTCAAAGCAAATGGTTTGCTGGACAATCTCACCAGGCTGTGAGAATCAGTAAATGTCCAATTTCTTTATTTCCCTGAATATTTTGCTTTTTGCACAGACCTGGATGTCAGCAACCACACTGAAAGTTGTAGGACTGGTAAAACCATTTTGACCTTGTGTTGGTCCAAAGAATCAATGACATATAATTCATTTGTGGTGAATTTTCAAGATTATTAAAATAATTTAATGGGTTAGTTTTTGTGACTATTTCTAATCACCATCATGACGTTTAAAAAAACTCTCCATTCTTTCAGATCGATGCCTCAAATCACCCCTCACAAACGGAGTATCACCATAAAAAGCCATTCCCTCTGCTTGCAGTCCTCCCAGCCTCCAAGGCTCTCTCTTTCATGGGCATCAAAGCACCACGTGACACAGAAAGCCGTCATAAGAAACAGTGCCCCCCACGTTCACGCAGCAAGGCTCTGACCCTCACTACACATCTTCTTGCTTCCTCTTTGTGCTTCATTTCCCCCCTTTATCTCTTGAGTTAATGGCAAGAATCTTTCCGCTGGACAAAAATCTCCTTATGCCAAAGGAGATTTAATTTCTATATAAATCAGGCACATATATTTAACACTCTATTCTCATCCAAGGGCCCCATACTAAAGCAACTGTGTTACTTGAGGACACATTAAATTATTTACGAGGAATAAAATACAAAATGAAAATGCCATTCTTGACTATTTGTGACAAGAGAGGAAAAAAATAACATTTTCATCTTGGAACTGAAAGAATGTCCTCTGCTTTTATCTTTTGCCTTAAAATGATGCTGGAAAATAACATTAACTGAGGCAAAACTAACAAATAGTGATTAACTGTTTTGGTATTATACAAGATCCCCTATTTTTTCCTAATGCTCATTTTTTTTCATCTTTGCTGCAGCCCTCATTTGAATTGTTTTACCGCTTTACTGAGATATAATTGACATATAACATTGTGTAAGTTTAAGGTGTACAATGTGCCAATTAATACACTTTTATGTTGCAAAATAATTACCACCATAACATTAATATTACAAATAATTACCACTGTAGTGTTAGCTAACACCTCCATCCATCGCGTAGTTACAATTTCTTTTTGTAGTGAGAACATTTAAGATCTACTCACTTAACAACTTTCAAGTATATAATACAATATTGTTAACTACTGTTACTATAACTTACTCATCAGATAACTGAAAGTCTTACCCTTTGACCAACATCTCCCCATTTCCTTCACCTCCCACTACTCTGCTCTCTGTTTCTACTAGTTCAGCTTTTTTAGAATATTGTATAACACAAATAAGTGTTATGCAATATTAGTCTCTGATGCTTATTTTTAAACTGAATCCATCCTGAAGCTTTTTAAAAATAATATTTACTGTTAACTTAGAAAGTTTTGGTATTTATATGCTTATTTTAATACAGTCACTAGGAACAATAGATAAATTTTTCATTACCATGGCAGAAGTTATAAAAATTGGTTCCAAGTTTTAAATATGCAAGAACCTGAATGCTCTTACCATTGATTCCTTTTATGAGCAATGTCTGAGACATATGAATTATAATGACTGAGTCCAATATGTTAAATATTTGTTGTCCATATTATCTGGCCTGGTCCCATTTAACTTATGTACTGCCTCCTAGTTCTTGTGATAACAACTGTCAAATTCACTCTTGATGGTTTCACCTGGGCCCACTATAGTGCAGCTGCCCCAAAGGACTTCATTTAACATCCAACCTTTCTACCAACGTGTATTTTGTTCGTTCCACAAAGCACAATATCAAACTCATTGTAGATAGTCTTACAGATAGTCCCTATGTTTCTCTATGTCCATGGCTAATCCTTGCTTCCAGGTATGGAAAGATTGTGGAATTCCAGAAAAATTTCGTTGTTCTCCTACCTCCTAATCTAAGAGTCAATAGCAGGGCTCAGCAAACTTGTCCATGGGACACACTCATTCATTTAGATACTGTCTATGGCTACTTTCACTACACAGATATAATTGGGTAGTTGTGACAGAGACTTTGTGGCCCACAAAGCCTAAAATATTTACTATCTGGCACCTTTACGAAAAATATTGCTGACCCATCATTTAGAGCACTGAATTTTTAAAAGAACACATCCAGGAATCAATATATGTGTCAAATCTGATTACTAACAGAGTTTTTCATTTGTATCCAAGAGTTATATCTCTAGACTACAACTACATTTAGTCTTAGACAAATAAATTGGAAAGGTTAAACTGATCTTTACTGATTCTTTGCTCCTACCCTGCAGCCTCCAATTAAACATTCTTTCCTTGGCAGGACCACAGGGTTGTATAACGACCCTATAATTATCTGCAGTCTTATTCATAGTTCTATTATTATCATTTAATAAATTTATTGTCCAATAAGAATTTGTTAATTGAATTAATAATGTGGATCAGCATTTTCAAAATCTTTTTTTTTTGAAGAATGCTTACCATCTTTGTAATGTGCTTCCTGAAAAGGATGGTCTATTTAAAAAATCTCCTGTAGTCAAATAAGTTTAGAAAACAACACATTCTATGTTCTCCCCTTCAGGAGCACCATAACTCACATAAGTGAACTTAAGTTGTGGGGACAAGGTGGCTGATGTCAACAAAATAGCAGGGTAGCCAGCTCTAAGCTCGTTCCCCCCAGAAATACCAAAAGTAAGTATGAGCTGTCAGAACTAACTGGGTTAGAAATCTGGAAAACAGTCAAAAGCTCATAGCCACCGAGAGACCACTGAATCAAGAAAAAGCCAACCTTAAAATGGTACGCAAGTTCTGTGCTGTTTTGACTTGCCATTGTCCCATCCTCTGCCAGCAGGGGTTTTGGTTTTGAATTAGTGACAAGTCTACATTCTCAGTGTGGAACCCTGGTCGTTGGGCCTGAAGGGGGCAGAAAACAATTACTCACAAATTATTTTGTTTGTCTATTCTGACATATCTGTGTGCCACCAGAAGGACTGATGCAAGGCACTGTATTAGTTTGCTATGGCTGCCATAAGAAAATACCACAGATTTGCTGGCTTAAATAACAGAAATTTATTTTCTCACATTCTGAAGACTAGAAGCTCAAGATCCAGGTGTCAGATACAGTCCCCCTCATGACTCTCTCCCTGTCTTGCACATTGCCACCTTTTACTCTGTCCTCAAATGGTATTTCCTCTGTGCACATATATCCCTGGTATCTCTTTCCTCTTCTTCTTATAAGGACATCATTTGTATCAGATTAGAGCCTACTCTCATGACCTCATTTAATCCTAGTTACCTCTTTAAAGACATTATCTCCAAATATGATTACATTTTGAGTTGCCAGGGGTTAGGAATTCAACATATGAATTTAGGGGACACAATTCAACCCATAAAAGTGCTCCCCTCTGTTCCACCTAACTTGGAACTCAGGATGGAAAAACAGAAGGTACTGGATCAAAACACTGCAAAAACACTAAAAACATTCACATGCCTGAGGCAACAGATAACAGTTGAAATACACAGTAGACCATCTAAATCCTGCAAGCAAAAACTGAGGAGAGTTTCTTAGGGAAATGAGGCAATTCAAAATCAGCCATGTATGCAGGGGAATTTAGAAAGCCACATTCACTCTCAAGGCAAGATGAATGCTTAGAAAACATCTGAGCGGATCCTAGGATTTCACCTGAGGGTGATCCCTAGTTCAGTTCAAGACTGGCTAAGTATTGAAGGAATGCTCCCGCACAGAGACAATCTACAAACACTGGGAAAGGTGTGCTTTGTCTGCCTGTCTGTCAGTTTGGTTGGTTTGTTGGTTGATATTTTAGCCTTTGGTGTTCAAGAAAATCTCTGTCCAAACCCTAGTTCAACACAAGCTGAGGAATATAGACTACAATAGTCACACATAGGAAGAAATATAGTCTTTGAAAAAAATAGTTTGGGAAAGTCACTGAAGAGATCTCCTGTTATAGCCTTTAACAATCAAAACACATCCAGCAAACTCTGGGGAATGGGGAGAATCTGACTTCCAAAGTTATCATATTATAATATTCAAATACCCAATTATTAACAAAAGTTGCAAACATACAAAGAAACAGGAAAGTATGACCCATTCTGAGGAAGAAAATAAATGTACAGAAATCATCCCTGAGGAAGCCTAGACATTGGACTTACTAGAAAAAATGTTGAAACAACTATCTTTAAAAAAAAAAAAAAAATATATATATATATATATATCTTTATTGACTTCAGAGAGAGGAAGGGAGAGGGAGAGAGAGAGAGGAACATCAATGACGAGAGAGTCATTGGTCGGCTGCCTCCTCCACACCCCGTACTGGGGACTGAGCCCAAAACCCGGGCATGTGCCCTGACCGGGAATCGAACTTCAGTCTCCTGGATCATAGGTTGATGTTCAACTGCTGAGCCATGCTGGCCAGGCAGAACAACTATCTTAAATACACTTAAAGATATAAAGGCAAGCGAGGACAAACAATGAAAGGAAATCAGGAAAGTAATGTATGAATAACATGAGAATATCAATAAAGAGACAGAAATTATCTAAAAGAACAAAAAGAAATTCTGGAGCTGAAAATTATAACAGAAATGGAAAACTAACTAGAAGAATTCAATGATAGATTTGAGTAGGCAGAAGAAAGAATTGGTGAACGTGAAGATGGGACAATTTAATTTTTTGAATCTGAGGAGTATAAAGGAAACAGAATAAGTTTAGCTAAACAGAGCCTAAGGGATCAATGATACACCATCAAATGAATCATGATACACATTCTGGGAGTCCCAGAAAGAGAAGAAAGAAAAAGGTGCAAAGAATATTTGAATAAAATATTTACAGAAATAACGGTTTCCCAAATTTGATGAAATTCATAAATCTTCAAATCCAAAAACATCAATGAAGTCCAATTAGGAAAATACAAAGAGATTCACACTGAGAAACTTTATAATCAAACTGTTGAAAGCCAAGGAAAATGGGATAATTTTTAAAACAGTAAGAGAAAAAAGACTTGTTACTTGTGTGGGATCCCCAATAAGATCATTAGCCAATTTCTCAGTAGAAACCTTGGAGAACAGAAGACAGTGGGATATGTTTAAAGTGCTGAAAATGAAAAACAAAAAACAGAAAACTGTACCTGAGAGTTTATATCCAGCAAACTGTCTTTCACAAATGAAGGTGAAATTAAGACATTCCCATGTGAATAAAATCTGAGGGAGTTCATTACAACTAGACCTGCCCTACATGAAATTATAAAATGAGTCCTTGAGGTTGAGATAAAAGGATGCTAGACAGTAACTCAAAGCCTAATGAAGAAATAAAGGTCTCTGGTAAAGGAAAATACATTGGCAAATATAAAATAGTATTATTGTATTTTTGGTTTGTAACTATAGTTTCTATCTCCTACAGGATATAAAAGACAATGTTTTTAAAAGTTATTAATCTATGCTATTAAGCACACAATGAATAAATATATAATTTGTAACAACAACATAAAGGGGGAAGACTGTAGTTGTTTACGAGTGGAGTTTCCATATGTTATTTAAGTTAAGTTGGTATCAATTTGAAGTAGATTGTTATCAATTTAGGGTGTTAAATGTAATCCCCATGGTAGCCACAAAGAAAAAAGTATACTGAAAAGGAAATGAAAGAGAATAAAAATGGTTCACTGTGAAAAAAAAACACAAAAGAGGTGAATGATAGAAAAAATGAGAAACAAAAGAAACTGTAAGACACATAGAGATCAAGTACCAAATGGCAGAAATAAGTCATTCCTTATCAGCAATTAGTTTAAATGTAAATGGACTAAGCTCCCTAATCAAAAGACATAGATTAGAAGAATGGATAAAACAAACTGTGAGTTAACTATATGCTATCTACTAGAGACTCATTTAGATCCAAAGACACAAGTAGAGCGACAGTGAAAGGATGGAAAAATATATTCTATGCAAACAGTAACCAAAAGAGAGCTGAGGTGGCTATACTAATATGAGACAAAATATACTTAAAGTCAAAATCTCTTAAAAGATCATTAGCTGTCTCTAGTCAAGTACAATCATAGACCTTCCAGAGAGATGTGGTGGAACAATTATTTTGATAGATTTTGCTTTCTCTATTCTTTGCTATATCTGTGCCTGTCTTCCTATCTGTCCTCACCAAAAGTCAAGGCAGATGACTATATACTATGGGTTGTAATGCAAATGATCAAGGCCAGGGAGGTTCACACTGGATCCAGACAGTCCAAAGAAAACTGTGGAGCTGAAGGAGGATGAGCTATATCTTCATTCAACTGATGGTGGGGCTGACCGTACACAAGAAACAGCCCGTCTCTTCCCAGTGGCAGCCAGGTGGGCATGCATGGGGGACAAATCATACCCCGCACCTCAGAAAGTCTGGGCCGGTCTTACAGGGCCCAGAACAATAGTGGCTCTCAGCTAAGGATGGGTCAGACATTAGTCAACCAACAAAGCATCTGTTATGACTATGCTATATCATGTTTACATAACCGGGGCCTTCGCTGGGACATGGTGAGAAAGCCTGTGTTTTCAATTTCCCCATAGGGTCAATCACCCACAGTAACTGAAAAAGCAAACCAGGCAGTATGTGTCCACTTTTCAATAAAGAACAATATTTTAAAGGGAAAAAATCTCTTAAAAGACACAAAGAATGACATTATATATTGATAAAATGGTCAAATCACCAAGATGGTATAACAATTCTAAAAATATATACAACAAACTACAAACACCCAAAATACATGAAGCAAACATTGGCAGAGTTGATGGGAGAAATAACACTTCTACAACAATAGTTGAAAACTTTAATAAACCATTTTCAATAGTGAATAGGAACATCTATAGAGATCAGTAAGGAAAGGCAGGATGTGAACAACACTATAAACCAACTAGATCTAACAAACACATATAGAATGTTCTGCCCCAAAACAGCAGAATACACATTCTTCTCAAGTACATGGAACATTTCCCAGGATAGACCATATATTGGGCTATAAGACAAATCTTAATAAATTTTAAAATATTAAAATCATTAAAAGTATCTTTTCCAACCATTGTGGAAAGAAGCTACAAATCAACAATAAAAGGAAACCCAGAACATTCAAATATTTGGAAATTAACACACTCTTAAATAACCAATGGGTCAAAGATGAAATTACAAGGGAAATTAGAGATGAATAAAAATCAAAATACAACATACCAAAACTTATTGGATGCAGAGGGAATTTAAAATGTAAATGCCTGCATTAAAAAAGAAGACAGACCTCAAACCAATAACCTAATTTTACAACTTGAGGCACTAGTAAAAGAAGAGAAAACTAAACCCAAAGTTCTTAGAGAAAGTAAATAATAAAGGTTAGAGTGAAGAAAAATAAAAAGAAAATAGAAAAGCAATTAGAGAATCAACAAATCCAAAAGTTGGTTCTTTTAAAAGATCAAAAATTACAAACCTTTAGCTAGACTGACAGAGAAAAAAAGAGAAGACTCATAACTAAAATCAGAAATGAAAGTGAACACATTACTACTGATCTTACAGAAATAAAAAGGATTGCAAAAGAAGATGATAAACAAATTAGATAACCTAGATAAAAGGAACAAATATCCAGAAACACACAAATTACCTAAACTGACTAAAACTGAAATGGAACATTTTAACAGACCTGAAGCAAGTAAAGAGATTGAATGAGTAATCAAAAACCTTGCAAAAAGGAAAAATTCAGGACCAGATGGCTTCACTGGTGAATTCTTCCAAACATTTAAATGAGAATTACCACAAATCCTTTTCAAACTTTTCCAAGAAATAAAAGAGGGAAGAATACTTCCTAACTCATTCTATGAGGCCAGCATTACTCTGATATTAAAGCCAGATAAAGACATTACAAGTAAAGAAAATCACAGACCAATATCCTTTATAAATATAGATGCAAAAATCCTCAACAAAATGTTAGCAAAAGAAATCCAACAGCATAGTACAAGAATTATACACCACGGCCAACTGGGATTTATCCCAGCAATACCAAGGTGGTTCAATATAGTAAAATCAAAGTAATACCCCACAATAATAGAATGAAGAAAAGAAAACATATGATAATTTCAATTGATTCAGAAAAAGCAGTTGACAATGTCCAATACCCTTTCACAATAGAAAAACTACTCAGCAAACTAGGAATAGGAGAAGACTTCTTCGACATGATAAAGAACATTTACGAAAAATTCTAAGCTAACAGCGTGACCCAACTATATGCTATCAACAGAAAGCATACTCAATGGTAAAAGACTAAAAGATTTCTTCCCAAGATCAGAAACAAGATAAGGATGCCTGCTTTCACTACTGCTTTTTGACACTGTACTGCAACTTTTTAAAAAATAATTTATCTTTATTGTTGAAAGCACTACAGGTGTCCCATTTCCCCCCCCAATTGACCCCCTCCACCTCGCTCCCACCCCCTCCCCAGGCCTTCACCCCGTCATTGTCTGCATCCGTGGGTTATGCATATATGCATATAACTTCTTTGGTTAATCTCTTCCCACCTTTCACCCCCCTTCCCTCTTTCCTCTTTCCTCTGAAATATGATCGTCTGTTGCCTGCGTCAGTGTCTCTGGATCTATTTAGTTCATCAGATTCTTTTGTTCATCAGCTTCTTCTTAAAGAAGACCCTTCAACATTTCCTGCAGTGCTGGTCTGGTGGTGATGAACTCCTTTAGCTTTTCCTTGTCTGAGAAGCTCTTTATCTCACCTTCAGTTCTAAATGTATTGCAACTTTTATACAGAGCAATTAGACAAGAAAAAGGAATAAAAAGTATGCGAATTTGAAAGGAAGAAATAAAACTACATTTGCTGATGACATGGTCCTATATATTTAAAACCCCAAATAATTCCAAAGAAAACTAGTAGGGATAATAAATGAATTTAGAAAAATTGCAGCATTTCAGATCAATACACAAAAATGAGTTGTGTTTTTACACAATTACAATGAACAATCTGAAAAGGAGATTCAGAAAACAATTCCATTTACAATGGCATCTACAAGAATAAAATACCAAAGAATAAATTAAACCAAAGAGGTGAAAGATTTGTAGCTTCTATCATTGTAATTCTATTGGCCTCAGACATTTTACTCCTGTAGTTAAAAAAAGGGTCTTTAAGGGTAGCCAATTTCTGCCTCTTATAAATTCTATGACCTTGAAAAAAGCAGTTAACCACCTTTGTGCCTTCTTTACCTTATCTATAGAATGGGGGACATGGTAGCACCTAACTACTGAAGAATGAAATAAGGCACTAAATGGCACACAACAAGGTTTTAATATGTGTCAGCTCTTATTATATGCATGTTCTAATCCCTCACAAAATACGTATTTTGTCTCTTGGTTTTATATCTAAATGCAAATGAACCTTGAGACCATGCTCAAGATTGAAGAGGCCAGATGTAAAGAATTGATTGGTGTTATTATTCTGGTTTCTAATTGCCATCTCAAATAAATGCATTATGAAGATTAAAAAAAGAATAAAGTTATCAAAGAAATGTACAAACCAATGGAAAATACCATGGTTGGTGTAGCAGAAGGGAGAGAAGATACTGTGTAATGAATGTAGTGAGCAAAGAGGTTCAGAGTTTAGGTTTGGGGGATCAGAATGATGACACACCAAGTCTCTGCTTTTCTAACTACTGGGGCATGACTTTAAGCAAGTTACTTAACCTCTCTAACCCCCAGTTTCCTCATTTGAAAACATTTACTGGAACAGTAAAACAATTCCTCTTTTGTAAGGATTAAATTAGATAATTTTTAATATGCTTAGTACAGTGTGTCAATACATAGTAGCTTTAAAAATATTTTTAGTTCCAGCAGTATACTCACACTGCCATTTACTAGGAAGATAAAAACAAAATGTATGATGCTATGACCCAGACCTCTAAATTCTTCACAGACAGACACTGTGCAGTACAAGACAATCCTCCTGTTAGATGACATTTCTCTTTTCTTGTTTCGTTCCCCCATCATTTGTTTTCTATATATCTTGCATATAAAAATTCATGAAAGTTTTCCATCCTGAATTAGATTGTCTAAAAGAAAATATTTCATTGTAAAAATAACAAAAGAGCAAACATACACAATTTCTCATGACTTGCCTCCACCTTGTGTAATTTATTTCTTATTAGCAGAAAAAAATAGTGGTTATAGAAGAGAATTTTATGGTCAAAAAAGAGACTCATTTTTATTTTGTTTTGTTTTGAGTTATCAAAAATTAAAACCAAAATCAAGCAGAGTAGGGAGTGACCATGGAGAAGTCATCTTGGCAGATGCTGAAATAAGGGGAGGGGATGAACTACAAGACTTGGAGGCTGAGAAATGTTTTGGTAATATGGTGGTGCCTATGATTCCATGTCTACAAACTTATTTTTTAAAGAAACACTTTTTATCAGAAAAGTTAGTTATACTAAAAAGAAAAACAGCTTAACACATCTCTTTAACCGAAACTCCTTACTCCTTCTTTTACTCAAGGTCCTTGCCTGGGGATTTAAATTAGCTATTTAGCCCAAGTTTCCTTTCCTCATTTTGAGAAGCCAACGCAGATTTGTAGAGTTTAAGGACATGGTGCTCAAGTGCCACCCAGCTGGGTTTTCCTACTAGCCACCGAGGGAGGCCTCACGCCAGACTCCTCCTCATTCAGATCCTACCAGCTAACTGGGTAGAGAGCCAGCTGGGTGTCGCTTGCATCAGGCTGCTGAGCCTGTTTTGAGTGAAGACAGACAAATTTCCACTGGGAAAAGCAAAGAAAGTTCACAGCAATATGCTCTTATCTCAGAAAGCACCAGGGGGAAACTATACGAGGGCAATAAACATATTCCTCAGCAAAACATGAAACTGAAAACCATCAGGGAGTGATTTACCTATTGTCAAAAGCAAAGAGTCCGTGGCCATACCCCTCTGAATGCACGCGATCTGCTCTGATCCCTGAGCAGAGTCTGGCCAGGCTGGTGCCTGGATGGAAGTCAAAGGGCGAGGGCAAAGAGAGTAGCTAGTCCCTGGGTCTCTGGAGAAAAGACAGGATCTTTGTTCAAAGTACGTCTACCATTAACTCTTGCTTTACATTGTATTTACTGAGGCAACAATCTGGAAATTAATTGACATCTCTCTGTGTGATTTTTTTTCTTAAAATGAGCTAATTTTCTTTGTTTTTATATTTCTGTACATCATTTTTCATTGTGAGGTTGTCAAAGGATTATAGAAAAATTGGGTAAATTCAGAGGCATCAAGAGAATCAAACTAGACCTACTGATTTAAAGGGTGTCATGCGAAAGGAGGTGACTCCTGACTCATGCACCGTTCAAACTGCAGCTCCATTTAAAATCATGACTCTGGCTTATTTCATCACATGGGGTGCCAACTATTGACACCTACAGTATTGTTGAGCCTAAGGTCAAAGAAATCCACCTACCCAAAAGGCTATTTTGATAGCAATTATTGAAAATGAATTCAGTTTAAGAGTCTTCAGCTTATATTTTTCAAGTCCAAAATTCTTCAGGGTAACTTATCATTGCTTAACTGTCATTATTTGAAATCCTAGTGGGAATGTTATCACTATAAACCTCTGGGTAAAACATTTTTTTTGCAATCTCACCATCATTTTAATTTTGTTTCCATCTCTAGTCATTTGCACAGATGTTGATGGAGCTGTATTTTTGCTTCAATGTGTATTGCAATATTCTTATTGCGTTCTGCAGGTCCTCCAGTAAACGTTACTTGCAATATTTTTATCAACAGTTTTGGATCAGTCACAGAAACCACCATGGTAAGTGCTTCAATGCCACTGGCAAGAGAAAACTTGACTAGATTATGCCATGAACAAAACCTGTCAAATTTTCTATTTATTGTTCAACTTGCAGGGCCTCCTGTAAATGTTACCTGCAACATATTTATCAACAGCTTTGGGTCAGTAGCAGAAACTACAATGGTGAGTGGGACTGAACATTGAAGCCATGGTGTGAAGGAAGGGGATATGGGATCGGAGGGCACCGTTGTATATTTGTGGAACATTTACTGAATGCCAATTTCCAAGTTCTTTCACCTCTAGAAAGTAATTATTTATACTCTTCCACTTTAGAAAGTCATTACACATGTGTTCATTACTTAAGATTCAATAATCTTACCCATCATGCCAAAGAAATTTTGGAAACACTTGATGTTGAGTCATATTTAGGTAAAATAATCAGTAAAAAGCATGGTGTATAGTTAAGGATATTTAAATATTTGCATCTCTGGCATTTCAGAAATATAAGTTTCAAAGTTTGGGGAATATTTTTATAGCCATTCTTTTTCATAGAGTGTAAGTTTTAACATAGTCAAACCTTGTATATGCAACATGTAAGACATATGCCAAGGGGCTGACTTAACAATACACACACACACACACACACACACACACACACACACACAATTTTGTTGGCAAGAAGTCCTGAGTCCATAGCAATTGCATTACATGAATGGCTTTTTAAAAAACACACAAAAACATGCAAACATGTTTCACGTACATGAAAAATATTTTAGATACTATAAAATGGTCCCCATACAATTTCTTTTATGTCCTAAGTGAATTGGCTGGTTTTAATTTCCATGACTACGTAAAGTATACAGCCATATTACTGGATGAGATCAAAATAAAATATAGTTGAGCTCGACCAAGTATTATGATAGCTGATGTACTAGAAACACTCAAGAAGCCAGATAACCAAATTTCTGTACTTTTTGGTATCCTTGATACTAGAAAGAAATAATTTATCTTTTACCACTCCTTTCCACTGTCAAAATTAGGTTAGTCAACCCCACTATCCACATTGTAATATTATTCTGGCACAGCACTGTCCAGAAATAAGACGGCTTTGACAGGACGTAGTACAAAAATAATTTTACCCAAATAAGATAGTTTTGATAGGCTTATTAAATGACTCATAAGAAAAGCGGAACATGGAAAGAATAATGAAACTCTGAGCTTGGCATTCAGTTTTTGTCTCCCCCCCTTGGTTTTATCCTGATAAGTCTTCCAGCAGCCCAAATCACTGTCACCAGCTTTACACGATGGCATTCAATGACAATATTTGCACGACCTAATGCTAATTACATTAATTAGTCTCCTAAGTTGCTTTGATTAAATCTCCTCATTGCATTTTACCCTCAATCAGAAATGTAAATGTGCACCTTTTTGATGCTCATTAATGCAAGAAAAATCTTAATATTTAAGGAGATGAAAATGGAAACTACGGATATCCTTGTTTTCCTGTGTCTCTAACAGCTACTGAAGGTGTTTAATCAGGGGGCTGCTTTGGCGCTTCCTGGTCACTTATTAAGGCGTTCTTTGTCATGTTTCCTATGAGAAAATTTGGAAATCGTTGCTCAAGGGTAATATCAATGACCTGTCTATTCTGCTGTACGAGATGTATTGAATCACATGGTCAGAAGAGTGACATGTATTATACTTCTATTTTATTTCTTAGCTTCTGATGTAATGACAAACTTCACTTGGTTTTTAAAAAGTTCCTTTATTTTCTTCAATATGGCTTTTGTGTGAAGCTAAAAAATAGTTTTAAAAATTCTATCATGCTTAAATCAAGAATAAATCCTCATGCCATGTAGGGTAGGGACCAGTAAAATTTTTTCTATAAAAGGCCATTCCATAGATATTTAAGACTTTGAGGGCCAGACAGTCTCTATAACAACCCAATTCTGCCCTTTTGGCATGAAAGTAGTCATAAACAATAGTAAGAAATAGGTGTGGCTGTACTCCAAAAAAATTTTTACTTACAAAAACCGGCTGTGGCTAAATTTGGCCCATAGGTCATAGGTTGCCCCCCCCCCCATCTAAAGCATCAATATTTAAATATTCAGATGCTCATAAGAATGTGTGAATCGCTACACCCTGAAGGGTCTCATCTTCCCACATCCCGAAGGCCTGTCTGGGAACCTACCCGATGCACCTACAGAGTGTCATCACAGCCTCAACTTCCTTGCTCAAAGCCCTGAGATTCTACCACCCATGAATTTACCCACACTTGCATAAAATTCGACTCTAAAAAACTGGTTTAAAATGTTAAACAGAATCAGATTCTCCCCTGAACTGTCTTCAGTTGGAGGGAGAACATCAGACCCTTAGCTTTCAAGCACAGTAATGGATGTGATCATTGAGGACACAGATTAGTGCTATTTGGGGGATAATAGTTTTGCTTTCTCTAAATTTCCTGGAATACAGTTTTACAAGAATATCTCAGAATTTTGAGTTTCTAAACAAGATTTTCCTCTCTCCTCATGTGCCACTCTCACCCCACAGCCCTGATAGCACCATTGTCGGATTTAGTTTAGGTGTTTGTTTGTTTCTAAATAAGAGGCAATGATTATTTTTAAGAACTCTACCTGACTTTCTTTTGGTGCTATCCAGTCTGCCCTCTTATGTTGGATGAAATCCCATAATCTGGTTGATGAAATGCCAAATAATTGTTGGCACTACCTGCCCACAAAGTATAGGCTTGCCTATAGACCCAATATGGCCTTTAACTCACTCCTTTGATATGTTATTGTTGGCTATGTGTGCTCACAGGGCAACATATTTGTGTTATTCTAAGGAATATTTTCATGGGATCATTATGATGCCATACATTATACCAAAATACACAATTTTGTTCAGTAAGAGGCACAGGAGTCTGTTGATGGTCATTGCTAATGGACCCTGTGTTAAGAGTATTCAGTGGAACAATTTTTCGTGTGGTTTCAAATGACTAGTGAGGGATGCATAGAGAGACAGATTATACATTGTTTGTAGAATGTGAGTTTACCATTTCCTTTTCTTTCTTTCCCCCTTTTCTTTAGCAGCTGATGGCAAGTGAATTTATAGGACGGGGAGTGTATTTGCAAACCCCTCTTTACTGATTTAAAGGCATAGTTTGGAAATATTAATAATGTAGAAAAGGTCAAGAGCATTCGCATGCCATCTGCATGCAACTCCCTCCAGGGCTAGGCCACGAGCAAATGGAAAAGGACAGTCTCCTCAAAGCTTCCTAATGACGGCCCGCAAGGCTGTGGCTAGGCAGCGTGGCTTGGACCTGTGGGGCTGGCACACTACCCCTGCCACAGCATCAGATCCTCCCCTCCCCCCTAAACAGATTTGGGGAAGGGAAGGAGCAAGAGCTGCAAGTGTGCAAAATGTGTCCACCCAGCGAGCATCTTCACAATATGATCCTGGCTCCCCAAACTCTGCCCCAGAGGATAAATTCCACATGCCCTGCTGATTACGGCTGCAGGGTAAAGAGCTGTTTTATCTCTGATCTGAAATCATGGTCCTGAGGAACTGGGTAAGAGGCAGACAGCTCCTTATAGGGACGCACGCTGTGTTGTAACTGCTAGGATGACACTGTGGGCTCCCTTTCATTCTATAGCTGCATAAGCGATTCATAAGGAGATGCTAACTTATCAGAAACAGCAGGTAACTACAATTCTTATTTCTGAGTTTTTAAGGAAGAACTAAGAACCTACCATGAGCCCGGCATTTTGTTAAACTGGATACAAGGTGACCTTAGTCTCTAAATTAACAACATGATGTTAAAGCCTGAATTCATCATAAAGTAAGTGCTGCCTCATAATTTTAAATTCAAGGCTAACTTGCTCTATCAAAGCCAGCACAGACTCAAGGTGATGAAAACTGTACTGCTGTGCAGCCAGAGGTTAAAACCAAAGTGCCACATAGGCACTGTGGGGAACCAACAAAGTCTACCCTTGTCTTTGATAATGTTATAACATAAATGATTTAAAAATGTATATGCATAAAAATAATAAGAGTAATGGTAAGGTTTAATAAGAGTTTGTATAAGGCAGAATGGCAATATCTACATACAAATGCCAGACTAAATATAATATTACCAAAATAATTCAATTTAAGGAAACAATCTTTGTGGCATGGGTATCGGATTAGAAGTTACCAGAAAAAGTGAAACTTTAGAAATTCTCAATTTTATATGAAATAACAGTATGGAATATAGGTACTTATATTACCTGTGTTAATAATATAATAAATATTGCCCGGCCGGGCGTGGCTCAGCGGTTGAGCGTCCACCTAGGATCCAGGCGATCAGGGTTCGATTCTTGGTCAGGGCACATGCCCGGGTTGCAGGCTGCAGCTGATCAATGACTTTCTCATCATTGATGTTTCTATCTCTCTCTCTCCCTCTCCTTTCCTCTCTCTGAAATCAATAAAGATATATTAAAATATATATATAATAAATATTATGTGACTTACACATAGCTTTTGAAAAAAACAAAATATTTGTGTATGTATTTATATACACACACGTATATACATATATATTATTTTAATTTGAATGTTTTCATTACCTAATCCAATATCCAGATAATTATAGGAAAGCAAAATTTTTTTTAATATGTCTTTATTGATTTCAGAGAGAGGAAGAGAGAGAGAAAGAGAGAGAGAGAGAGAGAAAGGGAGAGAGAGAGAGAGATAGAAACATCAATGATGAGTCATGGATCGGCTGCCTCCTGCAGGCCCCTGACTGGGGATGGAGCCCCCAACCTGGGGATGTGCCCTGACCAGGAATCGAACCCTGATCGCCTGGATCCTAGGTCAATGCTCAACCACTGAGCCATGCTGGCTGGGTAGAAGACAAATTTTAACACAAAGAGAGACTACAGAACAATATAAGTATCTCCTGTGGTTTGGAATATCGTGAGAGAATAAACCTATCTGTAAACAAACAGAGATGATGCACAGATAAACCACACACGTCAAATGTCTACCCTACATTGATAATGATAGAGAACTGAAAAAATTACAGAGGCACAGCCCCAGAAAATCTTTTCTTTGGCTATCTACTTCTCTAGATCCTTAGGTGTCTTTTTCTATTCAGTAGGTTTAAGGGTTGCTATTTATTTTAGAATAGTGTATGTCATCATAAACAAAGTTATGGAAAATTTTAATACCTATATAACATAAGGAACAAACACTTACAAAAAATCTAATAAAGGCCTTATTTCACATAATTCCTGTAATTGTGGCATAAAATATATTTTCTCTTCTTAGTTTCCAATTATCCTTGTTTACAAATAGGAAGATCAATTTATTTTAAATTAACTGTTAGGTATTTAATGTTTCTACTGTGACATAATAGATTCAGTGATCTTTTAAAGTTCTAATATTGGGAGAATCTATTTTATTATCTTCCCCCTATATAAAATTCAAAATAAAAACCAGGAAACACTGGAGAATACTCGTGGGAAAGACTTTTTAAAAGGTACATTAGCTGTGAAAATTTATATTGAGATTTTTTTAAAGGTCAATGTTCTCATATTGTATGTCACTAATGTAATATTCTCTAGAGCCTCTCAATAAGCATCTTTAAATCGTTCTCAGGTTCAAGGGAGGATTGCAACAACTTCTCTTGGTGATTTTGTGCCCCATACTCTCTATCTGGCTTCTTATGTCCTCTCCCATCCTATGATTACTTCCTGGGGTCCCTTGTTGGCCTCTCGATGGCCTAAAATATTTAACCCATTCACTTCTGTTATCCCCAGCTGTCATTAACATCCCATAGTCAGGGTTTCTCTACCTCCAGAATTGGTTAAGGGATGAGATCTTCTTCCCTCCTGATTCCTATTGAAACAAGCTCAGACCCCATGCAAAAACAAAAACAAAAACAAAAACAAAAACAAAAAAAAAACAAAGAAAGAAATTGTTACGGATAACTGGTTTTCACTCTAAAGCAAATAAAAGGGGTGGATGTTAAACACTGGAGAAGTTTCATTTTTTCCCCTTCAGGAAACCTTAAAAAAATCTCATAGCTGATGTATCTGAGGGTACCTACATTGAATTATTACATTTTCAACACCTCCTTTTTTTTATTTTCCACAAATCACACCTTCCGCTCTTTACTCACACAAAACTTCGAAGCTTTCAGTAACTCCTGTTCCCAATGAAACACAGACCTCGCCATCTCTTCCCAGTTATGACCATCTGGTCCCTTTAGACAATTCCAAAATACAGGATGAGGAACACATTGAGGTTCTGCCATTCCTTTGGTTCAGTCATTGAGGGGAGGGGGCGGTGCATACACAGTGAGCACAGGGGATGGGATGGAAGTATGGCTGGGCCCAGAAGACCATTCTCTTAGGTCTGAGAATTTGCTGCGCAAGCCTGGTATAATTTCAAATAAAAGTCAGCTGATACACTTTCCCAAGTGAGAAAGTCCTTAGTTTGTACAATTGAGAAGTTTAGGTTCTTTCTTTTAATATTTCAGCCTTTCCAAATGAGCAGGGTTTTGATGACTGATTTTCAGAAGTTAGTAACTATTTCATTATTAGCATTCTTTAGGCTGACTACATTGGGCACTCACTCTAAAAACTGCCACCTTCCAAAGGCTCTATCGGCCTGATCATCAGGATAGCCATATTTGAAAAGAAGTCACGGGAATTTGGATAGTTTAGTAATAGGTAGAAGGAACTGGATTGAAACTCTTTTCTGTACACTCTGATCTTTATCACTTAGTCATTTTTTTTTTCTTTTGGCCCTAAGGGTAATTAACCAAACTGACCAACCTGAGGTGGTCTCCATTATACCTGGTAGAGTAACTAATCATCCTAATTTTGCCTGGGATTGAGTGGGTTCTCTGAATGTGGGACTTTGGGGGCTAAAACTGGGAAGTTCTCAGGCAAATTAGGACAAGTTGGTTACCATCAGAGGGACGTAACCAATGACCCAAAGTCCAGGTGCCCAAGATATGGAAATAAAGCAAATGAGAGTAAAAAAGGTACAGGAAAGAAAGAAAGAATGAGTATATATCGCCCTAAATGGCCACAAGTGGCAGAAATGGGCAACTATCAGCTCTAAACCATAGCCCACTTGACTAGGGAATACTGTGGAGACCTCTATCAGGGTCCACTCTATCAAGCAAAGGACAAGTTTCCATGGCCCTAAACCTTTGAGTAGAAATCCCCGGGAGAGCAGTCACTGCCCCGAGCTGATCCGCTGTCACAGAAGGAAATTCCCAGACCACGTGGGAATAACAGGGTGTACAGGAGGTTCCCCCAGGGAGGAACACCTTAGTCAGAAGGTGCTCAGATGAGAATAACATGAAAAGATCTCTGTTCTAATGAAGCATCAAGTTGGCTACTATAGATACAACCCATTCATAGATATAAATTATTTAAGACTTTCAAAAGTAAGTTGCTGTGAGGGAATTATCTTGTCAACATGAAGCATCTTAAAAATATTTATGTTGATGAATTAAAAAAATGTTGCCCTGTATCTAAGAGTTTTATAATAAGATTTTCACTACCAAAAGTATGGAGTGGGTTTGTTTCTGCCCAGAGCATCTGAGCAGAATGAGGAAAGAGATCATGTCATTTCTGATTTGGAAAATGAATGTCTTACCTGACAATCTGCCATCACACACTGACTTCTATACTCATTGTTAACTTTGTCTATAGCAAAATCAGCTGGAGTTGGTATTATTTCCTCCTGGAATGAACAATTTAAACATAAAGAAATTCAGCCAAGTCTATCTGGTTTGGTTGAGTTTTCTTACTTTGCCCCCTCTGTTCCCACTCCTCACAGAGCTGAGTGGTTTATTTTTGACCAAGATATACGCAGCCTGCTTTCCTCAGACACCAACAAGCACCACATCAGGGGGAAGAGTGAGGGGAAACGCAGATGGCCCCACGCGCCAGAGCGGGTGATAAGTGGCTCCTTTCCGTGCTGTTTCCGTAGGATTACCGAGTGAACATCTTTCTGAGACAACAGTGGAATGACTCGAGGCTGGCATACAGCGAGTACCCTGATGATTCCCTGGACTTGGACCCGTCGATGCTGGACTCCATTTGGAAACCAGATTTGTTCTTTGCCAATGAGAAGGGTGCCAACTTCCACGATGTCACCACTGACAACAAATTGCTTCGGATTTCAAAAAATGGCAAAGTGCTTTACAGTATTAGGTAAGCTGCTTTGGGCTGCACCTGTTCACTTCTCCATTTTTCTCCTGGCCTAGAGCTGCCTAATTCTGCATGGGGAGATGTATGTGAATATTGGACTTTTGAGGTTCTTGTTTATCATTTAAATCTTAAACTTGGTGAGAGTGCCAGAGGTTCTCATGGTCTCAGAAATGTGATTCTCTACAACAAAAATATATTTGGTAGGTGGATGGATGATGGTATTGGGTAAATACTTGCACAAATGTATTATTGACTGATTCAATAAAGGAAGTAGAGGCCCTTTAGTTCAATTACAATTGAACAAAATGTACAAAGACTCATTTCAAATAATTCTGTCATTCCATAACCCTAACCCTAACCCTACCCCCCTCCCCATACACATGCAGAAATTCAACTGCTCATCATGGTCGCTGATAGCATACTTAAGGCTGGGTGAGTGGAAAACTGGTTCTAACCCCAGCTCTGCTTCTAACTAAACATGTAAACTTAATCTCTCAACTTTTGTTGAACTTGAGCTTGGGATAGACAATTCCTAAGATCCATTTTAGCTTTTATATTTGAACATAATCTCCAGAATCTTTATCACTCCAGGCTCAAAAAAATCTCTCTTTTCTGAATTATAGTAACAGTTTCCCTGTGAATCTGTAAAGCTCTTATTTCTTCCTACCTCACAGTTTGGCTATTTCTGTACATGGATATAGCATAAGAACATGGATTTTTGATACAACAAATCTAAAATCAAATCCAAGCTTTGCCACTTATTAACATAACCTATAACCCTCAGGTACCTTAACAATAAAATAGCAAACATTATATTTATTTCTGGGTATTCTTGTGAGACTGGATGATATAGGGCAAATATTCTTTGTAAAGGGCCAGATAGTAAGTATTTTAGTTTTGCAAGCCCGACTGTCTCAACTCTGTCACAACTAAACTGTGCCATTGTAGTGCAAAAGCAGCCATAGACAACACTCAACTGGGTGTGGCTGCATTTCAATAAAACTTTATGTACAAAAACAGGTGGAGGACTAGATCTGACCCCTTGGCCATAGTTTGCTGACCCCTGATATAGAATACATACACATGCTTGCCACTGCCCTGGTCAGTGTGGCTCAGTTGGTTGAGCACTCTCCTGTACTCTGAGAGGTCGGCAGTTCAATTACCAGTCAGGGCACATGCCCAGGTTGTGGGTTCAATCCCCAGTCAAGGTGTATATGGGAGATAACTGATCAATGTTTCACTCCCACATCAATGTTTCTCTCTCTCTGTCTCCCTCTCCCTTCTTCTCTCTCTAAAATCATTATAAAACATATTTTTAAAAAATACTTGCCACAATAAATGACAGAGAAGATGTGATCAATAAATAAAATGATGGCTGTCTGTATTTTAAAGTTAACATTCTTTCTAATTAGTAAATTCTTTATAGCCAAGATATTTGGATTTTGCATCTTCTGAAAACCCTCCCAAAGGCCCTAGACAATGTATTGTATATTAGAGATATCTAATACTTTGAATAAATATTGACATTTTAAAGATCCTTTATAAAATTCTTCCTCTTTCTATAATATTATTATCCCCCAAAAGTAGACAGCTAGTGTCTTTGCAAATAATTTTCACAAGTTTACAGATTCACCACCATTAAAACCTCATTTCACAACTCTATATTCAATTTAGGTCTATATTGTACATTCCATTCTTATCCTGGTAATTTCACAGCTTACTGATAGCTGACAGCCCCGATGTCTTGTGGAACAAAAGAGACTACTCATTTGTAAAAAGTAGCAAAGTCACTGCTTACACAAAGAGCCAGGAAATTCCCTTATTTTTAAGGAACTTTACTTTTATTCTTATAAAATGTTTAAGGAAACAGAGTGTTTCACATGTGATGCATTTGGTGTAAAATGCAGTACTGGGCACAGCCTAAGTTGGTGTGACCTGATGAAATGGGACACATGCAGAGCGTGGTACAAGGAAGAAGAGTTATAAAAAGCAGCACAGGGCATCAGCTGCTCCGCCAGCCCTCTGGGCTCTGGGCGGCATTTGCTCTAGTAAATACCTGGCATCTTGCACCACTGAAATACAACCGGGGAAGTTTTTCTTTTGTTCCATGAAATCCTTTCTATTCTAGAACCACAAAGCATGTAATGTTCCTCAGACCTAGATCTTGAGGCAATTCTTCTATCTCTGGTTCCAACTGTAGCATATTACAGGCCCTGAGAGGCCCTAACGATTGTTTTGGATAGAGTAGAGTTTGTCCTGTGGCAGGCTAGTTTAGCTTTTCCTTCACTGTTGGTATTTGTGAGATTAGAGGGAAAGATCCTTGGGGTAGGAGAACTGGACATGTCATTTTAGGGAAACACAGCTCTCGGCCGATTTGAACTGCAGGAATCTAATTATGTGCCTGGAAAGGTTTTTGATAAGCCAGACACTGCGCTGGGCCTAGAGATCCAGAGTTGAGTAAGATGTGCTACTTGCCCTGGAAGGGCTCCAGTCTAACAAGGCAGGCAAATGAGATAAATTAAATAATAGGAATAAATAGAAAACAAGGAAAAGAAAGGTGCCTCTAACTTTGCAAATGAATTGTGTTACTCAAATATTGTTAGAATGTGGGTGTTGGCACCCACACTTCTATTTACTTGAGTCACTGCACTCAGTTTAACTAGAGGGCATAGAGTAATTAGTGCTAATATATGCCAAGGTGCATATGCCCAGGTCCAACCCAAGTGTACGGTTAAGTGGGCTATAGTTTCTGGTGTCTTAAAGGTACTAGAAAGTCCCTGCTGACATTCCATTAGGAAACTTTCCCTCTCCCGTCAGGTTTACAATGCATATACCCCTATGAGAGGATATTCACTGGCCTAAATTCATACTAAGCTGTAAAGAGCTGATATGAAAATTTCTTTCTGGTAGTAGGTTTGATGTACATGAAGGACAGTGAGAATGAGCATGTTGGATACCTGAGAGGAGAAATCAGATAGGACAAAGAGAGTTAAGAAAGGTACAAGGAAAGGATACAACAGAAGTACCAAAGATAAACTCATGTAAACTCATGAAGTGCCTCCATCCTACACATTTAAATAATTTCTTGAACAATGGTCCACATTAAAAAATATTCTTTAGTGATGTTTTATATTTGCATATTCCTAAAACCTAAAGCAAATGGATGACAGCATTTCATCTGGGAATAATTTCTTGCTTTCTTAGCTTTGTAGGAGCAGAGGTAGAATTAACTGTGCATGGAAACCAGAGCCCAAGGATTTGATGGCCAAACAAAACACAAAGAGATCTGTGCAATCCATTGACTTCAAAACAAGCAAGAACACACTTCACAAGATTTTATACATCTTTTTCCCAAAAGGCATGAGTTTAAACAAAAGAGGGAACAGTAGACCAGAACTCCATAATAGTCCTCCAGGTTCAAACTTGGGGTACCTTAGTAAAATTCAAACAAATCTTTTAAAAAGAAATCGAAGATCTTAGCTGTTACAAAGTTTCTAATCCAGTGATGCAGGACAGCCTTAATTGATGAAAAAGTATCAAATCTATTTCTGTGATTTCTATCTCTTCTGACTTTTCCTTTAATATGCATTTCATGAATATAACACATATTCACGTTTGATCTCACTCCATGTTTTTTGTAAGTTTTTGTTGACCCATCCTATTAAGTATTCATCATTCCTGATCAGAGTATAAACCAGGACACATATCTTGCTTTGTACACCCTCCTCAGAGACAAATTCTAAATTTATATTATTAAAAAAGGCCTGAATCCATAGTGGAATAGTGAGACTTGTGTCTTGTACATATTATTGCTCAAACAGTATTTGTTGAATTGAATATAATAAATTGCAGTAGAAGTCAGGGCATCGTGGCATATGGTGTGCAATATGAAAGAGAAAAGGAGAAGGTGAGCATTTTTGGAAAGCAGCAGCTTGTCTCACGTGTCCACAATGTCTGGTAATATTTGTTTTTTCCTTTATTTCTCACTTCTAAGAATTTTCTGCCGGACTCCTGACTTTTATAGAAGCATAAGATTCTTTTTAAAAAAATATGTATATTTATTGATTTCAGAGAGAGGAAGGGAGAGGGAGAGAGAAAGATAGAAACATCTTAAGATTTTAAAATTTGATATTACCTTGTAGAATACCTAATCTAACACCCTTGTTTTATGAATGAGGAAGTGACTTCTTTCAGAAATTAGGAGAGCTAAAGTAATGGAGCCTATAAATAGGAAAGTTAGGACAAGAAGCACAGTCTTTACTTCTATTTCAGTGCTATCATGTCCTCCACCACATTAATTTTTTATTTACTTCAACTCAACTCCAAAGACACAAACAAAGACATGTCATTTTGGAACCAACCTTTTTGGGACTCATTTTTAAAATGACTATTGGAGGAAGAAGGTAACATTTAGGATGAGAATATAAAGTATCTTCAAATTTTGCAAATGTCTGAAAAGACTGTTTAAATTCAAGATGCAACAATTGATTTTCAAAATGGAAAATCTATTTGGTACTTTTATATAGCACTTGTAGCTTACATAGTATATCCACTTTCTGAAATATTTTACTATCACAGGGATCAAAGGGCTGAAGAGACTCATTAAGCCAACTCCTTACCTTCAGGCAACCTGTTGAAAACTCATTTTATTTTCAAAGACCATCAGAGAAGGAGATTTTATATTCTTTATATTCTTCCTTTGGATCCTATAGTAATAATGTTACTCTAACATGGTGCAGAAATTCTTCCTTATCTTAAATCACATTTGTTACAACTTAAATTAGTCACTTTTCCCTACATTTAACAAATGGCCCGTTTTTTGGAAAGAGGAGAGGTTATGTCATTGCTTCACTCTCACACATTCCCGTCCCATCAGAGTTAGGGAATGATGTTTGCCCCCCAACACTATGTTGCTGATCTAATTTTGCCGCATGTTCTGCTTCAGCACCAAGGGCTCTTCATCTAGCAATTTTCAGCTTGTAGTGCAGTTCAGGGCCTATTCTGAGCATTATGTTGAATGCTAGCCTGGTTACTTCTGACACTATAGTAGACATGGGTTTTAGAGTCACATGCACTTGGGCTCTAGTCTCTGGCTTCAGAACTAGCTGTGTGACCCAGGGAAATTTATCATGTCTCTGAACCTCTATTTCCTGAGCTTTGAAAGAGAGATGATTGTTATATGGATAGTCAAAAGTGGCATTGCCATACACTCTAGGGCCCCTGGGTATTTTCTTGTAATTTGATGATTGTGCTTTCTGTGCCAGCCTCTAAGACAATGAATAAACTGACCAAGACAGATCCCTATAAACTCCAGACATTAAGGATGGCACTGACCCACTCCTGGAGGGGTGCTTAATCTGAGGGCTAGGTGAAAACTCCAGGGGTCCTTAAATCCCCCTAAAACTGAATGCATCTTTCGTGTATTAGGTTAAACTCCTTTTTGTTTGTTTGTTTAGAGGAAAAGGCCATTATCTTTCTAAGGAAGCTATGACTTTCCAACTGTTAACAATTGCTTCAAGGTTTACTGCAGGCCTCCAGTATGGGTGTGGCCATAGCAATGTTGTTAAGGAAATACTATTTGCCTTCAGTGTCTTCTTATCTGACTGATAGGTACCTGGGGGCCTTTGTGACCCTCCAACTGCAGAAAGTCCTCCAAACCATAAATAATTATAGGATTGTTCCTCCACAACAGCACCTCGTATCATCAAGGTATCTGCTATACTCATCATGAAACTTTATCTGAACTAAAACATATTCATTTATGATGTTGGAGGTGATTTGCTTGTTAATCCCTTTTGATGCCATTCATAATTCCAGGTATTGATGACTCAGCCTTCCAAGCAGTACTTGAGTTGTATAGAGAACTTTTGGGGATTGACTTGCCTTCTCCCTCTAATGATAGGTTACAGGCACCATTGAGAGTAGGTGGAATGTAGATTTCTAGTCAGATATCCAATGGTGCTCTCCAAACAATCCTATCTAATGACCAACTCTACCTACACACATGAAAGGACGTTTTTCACATAGCCTCCCATCCTTGACTCATTGTAAGATCTGATGCAAGAACTTCAAAAGATTCTAACGTTAGTTATAGAATGATTTTTAAGGTAAAGGAAAAAAGAACATTCCCTATTTAGATGTCAGAGCCGAAAATAAGCTGCACAGTGAACTAAACCGTTTAAATGTTACCAACGGTGATACTTTGATTTTCTTACTCTCAGTTTTGATGATACACATAAGCCCATATTTTCTGTTAGAAAGCAGCTATAAAAAGCTGTGATTTCTTCTCTCTGTGCTTATTTGGACCATGTTTACCTTTATATTCTATAATCCAGGCAAAATGACATTCTCATTTTCTAAATCTATGTCCAAATGCTCATCAGTTTTGTGACTTAACTTAATGCAGTAATTAATGACTGTAACATAAGAGCCCACATCGGAATTAAGTAGTGAGGCTTCGGAGAAGTGCTGGGAAATGCCATGGAAACCACGATGATTCCATTCTTCCTAGAGGCAAGCAAGGCTGGGAAGGTGGGAGGCACTAGAATGCTCATACGCTGGTGGATTCAGCAGGAGCTGAGCTACATGGTGCAGAGGGAGGATTTTTGGAGAGTAGTTTTCAAAAAAGGCATGGCTGAGGGTAGAAGTATTAAAGTCTAGAAAGTGTGTTCTGTACACGATGGACTCAGCCCGGCCGGCGTGGCTCAGTGGTTGAGCATCGACCTAGGATCCAGGCGATCGGGGTTCGATTCCTGGTCAGGGGGTTGCGGGCTCGATCCCCAGCAGGGGGCATGCAGGAGGCAGACGATCAGTGACTCTCATCATTGATGTTTCTCTCTCTCTCTCCCTCTCCTTTTCTCTCTCTAAAATCAATAAAGATATATTTTTTTAAAAAGTGGTGCAAAGAACAATACTGAGAAGGTAGTTCAAGGCATCAGGAGCTCCACATTTCCATCATATACTGTATCCTCCAGGCTTATAGAACAGCCTCTATAACCCCAGTAACTTATTTTGAGTCTCAGTTTTCTTATCTATAAAATGAGTTTGAACCAGGAGATCAGATGAAGTCTGAGGCTCCTTTAGCTGTATCATAAGTTTATAGCTCAAAATGATCTCTTCCTTCCCAAACCACAGAATTCCTTCTGAGGAATTAAGAGTGGGTTCCTCATGTCCCTCAGATCTGGGGAGTCATCAAAAGGAGGTTTTAAATTTAAGGTACCTATCTCAAAGTACTTCGAGATCTTTGAACCTTGCTCTCCCAAACTGAATATCCAATTCCTGAGGAGAGGAGCCTGATTTTGGCTTGGGGTAGCGAAGACTGGACTACCTATAGTTTAAGAGGCAGCCTAACATTCAACATGTAGTTTATACAACTACAAGTACTCAATACTGAACTCTCTAAGGAGAAATTTCCCAATTGCCAATTAGATCATTTATACCCTCTGATTCAATCAGCAGCAGTATCCATGAGATACTATTTTTGAATGTGTTAATGAATTATAGGCTTATATACTTTTACACAATTATACAAAAGTGGTTGGCTGAGACAATTATTATCTGGATATGTAGGCTAAAGGAAATCACATGGCAGATTTGAGCCAGCAGAGTTGAAGGGCTAATCTGCTATTACTCATTACCTGAATTTTCTTGTGGCAGGAAGCCAAAGGAAATTCAGAGGTCCTGGTGAGCCTGCTCAACTTATGTTGACAAGGGCTTCTCCCTGGCCCACAGTGCTGCTTTTGAAAGGCTCCCTGGATGGCATCAATCCCAAAATAAACACACATAATATCACTATGGTTCTCGTGAGACACATGAATTACTTTAGCACATTCTCATAGCACATAACCCAAAGGAAAGGTGTTCCATTTTAAAATGGGAAAAAATTGTCCATTCTCAAAGCTCAGATATCCTTGCTTGTGGCCTTTAAAATTATAAACCAGGATCTCGTACCCTTTGGGACAGCATGGAAGGGCCTGGAGATGATAATGCCAAGCGAAATAAGCCAGGCAGAGAAAGACAAATATCACATGATCTCACTCATATGTGGAATCTAAAGAGCATAATAAATGGATGAACAAAATAGACTCAGTGACACAGAAGCATAGAACAGACTGACGACTCTCGGAGGGAAGGTGGGGGTGGGGGAGTGGGTGGGGGGAGAGTAACCAAAGAACTTACATGCATATATGCACAACCCACGGACACAGGCAACAGTGTGCTGGAGGCCTGGGGGAGGGGGAGTGGGGGGAGGGGTCAACGGGGAAAGGGGACATCTGTAATACTTTCAACAATAAAGATAAATTTTTTAAAAATTACAAACCAGCATCTATCCTGAAGACGATACAACATTTATCATCGGACAGTCACTGAAAGGCAGTTACGGACATAGATAATTATGGGAAGCTCCACACGTGACATACACTCAGAGCCAGCCCATCCAGTATCTGATTGATCATTTCTTTCAAAGGACAATAAAACAGATGTTTTATTTGATGTTTCTCTTTGCATAGTTCTCCCTAGTCTTCCTAACCCATACATAGGACATTTCTTTTTCAGTATGTGGTACACTCGGGCTCCGCTCCCCTTCCATGCTTAGTCCCAAGCAGATGGGTGCCTTGCCTTGGGTTTCCTCCCTTTGGGAGGCATGCAGCTCATAGCAGAAGCGATAGTTGCATCTTCTTTTACATAATGGCTTGGGCCTCCTCTTTAGCTGCTTATTAAGAGTAAACTGAGGAATGGTGCCTAATTTCAATGTGTTATCTAACCAAGGATGGACCATCCTACCGTCTGACCAGGACGCTGTTTTCTCTCCAACCTTTGCCACCAGAAACACGGCCACAACTCTGCCAGTTACCACACTAGAAGTATTAATGCAGCCAAAGACCAGCAAAGTAACACAATCTTACCCTCAGCTGTCAGCAGACATAAAGTTACTTTAGTTTTCTTAAAACCATATTTTCAATGCACAAGTGCTTGTTCTCTTTCTGTTTTGCCGGTAAAATAATACCAAATAAAATGTTAAGAAAATTGCTGTACAGTGCTTTTCTCTCTTTCTTCACCTCAATGTCACCATTCAATACCTGTGAACTTAGACACATAGTGACCATGGGATGGACAAGTCAGTCCTCACTATTTTAATGTGCAGGATAATGACATTTTAGTTTCATGAATGTTTGGGTGTATAAATAATACTAGAAATAAAATGACTTTGAAATTTTAAATGTAACTAAAATGTGGGCAGTATTGGTGATTTGAATCTTTGGTACTTTGAGCTCTTCATTCTGGTAGTGTTCAATTTAGCCCCCTCCAATTTAACACCTTCAAAAGATTTTGTTCAGGAAACATCAGAGCATTTGGAAAAGTTTTAGCTGCAGATTTATCAGTTGTGCTCCAAGTTGAATCCTATCCATATTTGGGCTTAATTAACATGGGCAAACCATATGTGTGCACATTTTCTGAAGGGACCAGGCACAGATGGGAAAAGATACTGTATTTCTGTCCTTCTCAGCTAGTATTTCTCAATGTATACGGATATTTTCTGCAGTAGCTTTATAATGTTTGGTAAACATGGGCCTTCCTAGTCAGCCACTGGCATTTTAGTCAGGGGAAAGGAGTAGAACAGCTGATGAATCAGCAGTGTTGCCATTCATGTTCTCCAAATCCCAAGGTCAATGGGGAAAAACAGGTCTTACACTTTCTTATTTGGAATTAACGAAGATGATAGAGTCTAACCATACAGCTTAGGACCAACCTAGGGCTTAGGTTCAGCCCTAGACAATAATGAAAAAAATAATTTATCTCTGGTTCCATTGCCACACTGTTCTGAACCCTGTTTTCCATCCAGTATCACCCTTCTGTTTGCTACTCTCAGTATCAAAGTGTGCTGTTGGGAATATCGGTAGGGAATCTGGGAATCTATTAACTCATATACACAAAGGAAGTCATGACTAACAGTACTTGAAATAGAATTCTCTCCATAGATTTAACAGTCATGGGAGCTTTTAGCTAAATGTCTATTAGTTGATGTATAGCAGCTAAGAGTTGAAAGGTGTTTGAGCAAGGACAGGCATTGGGATCTTCCTGGAACTCCTAAATAATTTACACAGCATGCATTTTCAACCATTACTTATGCGGAAAGCCTTCCCAGGTGCTGCCACATCTCTGCCTGTCTATGGGCCAGGTGAACAGCTCAGGGCTGGAGCGATCAGAACCTGCTCTATGCTCTATGATGAGTGGCTTCAAAGAAGTCATTTAACTACAGAGCTTTCAGAAGATGACAAAATTTTTCATTTCTTGCCTCTCTAGCCAAACTTGGTTTTTGCTCTCCATGGATCAAAACCTTCCCTGATAAACCCAAAGGGCTCTCTAAGGATCTAGGTCTGTAAGGGTAGATTATCTACTTACTCGATCACTGTCAGCACTTATGTAGGCGCCAAGGGAGTAATTAAAAGTCTTTTTCTCGATTCAGTTCATGTGTGTCTTTTTTACATAATCAGGAAGGCTTCTTTAAATGGGGATTTAGAAACAATGCTAAAGAGTTGAAGAATAAATGTGCAACTACTGAGATACATTCCATTAAAATAATATATTAACATATATCTTAATAATATATTAATGATATTAAATTATGATCTCCTTCCTGAGAGAAATTGTTCTTTCAAGTATCTGATATGCATGGGGTCCAATAAATGCTTGCCAAAAATTGCTGAATGGATGTACTAGATTATAACTCAGGCAGAGTTCTGTTTAACACGAATTCCTCTCACTAAAGACCTAGAACTGGTCCTGCTGCGAATTCTGCCCTCGTCCCTGACCAGTACTATGAGCTTTCGTAAATTTTTAGTTGAGGCTAATCCAATGCATGTGGCAGCCACCTCCCCAACTTCCTCTCAAGTTTGTCCATAGCTGATTTTCCAGTCAGAGATCAGAGACAGTGTCCTGACACAGTGCCACCAGCCTAAGTAGAGTACCATTGCCTACCTTTGCACCTTCGCGTGTGTTAACAGGCATGCTGGTCTGGTTTCCTCTCGGTGGCACCTGGAAACTGTCCTCCCACCTCTCTTAGCAGCTATCCCAGTTTTCTAGCCACACCTACCATTTTCTTGGTTGCCAGTGGACTAACCTTGGTTTCACTGTCCTGACTTTACCTGCATGCCTCTCCATTGTGACCAAGGCCCCTGATTAATCCCCTCTGTCATTAACCCTGGTCCAGTCACTTGAGCCTAATTGTCCTGCACTGGTTTCGAGGAGAAAGTAGTATTTCCCAAGACAGTGCTAGTGCTACTGAAAAATTGCAGAGCCTTTTCTCAATCTTCTTTCCTATTTCCCTTTTAAGATTTTCTTCTTTTAGTCTGTCATGTAGACCAGCAATTCTCAACTGGTGTGACACAAGAAGTACATCATTGTGCCACGAGAATGTTTAAAACATGCAATACCTGACCATTCAGGCAGGGGCACCGACCTCTTTTCCCTGAGATTGTCAAGTGAAAAAATGACAACAGCCAACACAACAATAGCCATCTGGTATAAATGAATCAAAATTATACCTTTTTTTGTCAGATCAGTAAAAAATATAATTTTACTAATTAGTTTATGTGTGTATGAGATGAAAAAGTTGAAAATCGCTGATGTAGACAGTAATTAAAGTCATCCCTTAGAACATGCTGAAACAGTGCTTCTTAAAATGTGCTCCAGGACACCGGCATTGGTACTACCTGGGCTGCTAATCAAGAGGGCCAGAGAATCTGCATTCCCACCTCACCCCTCAGATGGCACTTATGTCCACAAGAGTTTGAAACCCACTGTGTTAAAGGATATGTTGATCAGACAACCAGCCTAGCAGTGTCTTTTAATCCACTGACTCCCTAACTCCCACCCCTCTTCCCACGTATGGGTTATATTAATGATGCACTTTTAACTTGACTTCTAACTTGCCCCCAGGCTAATTTCACTTAAGGTCTAGATGGATTAAGATGACACTCTTGTTCAATACTTGATGCATCCTGTCAAATCTCTCTGACGTTAGCATGTGACATGGTTCAGAAATTTTAAGTTACAACTGAGAGGAAAGATTCAACAGACCTACATTGCAGAGAAAGGCTGTCCTTATGTTCTTGGGGAAGGAGTAGAATGTGTTACAGGATGATGGATGCCAAAGCCATATCGGGACAATAAACATCTCACCTATATACCCAGAGTGCCAGAAAGTTCCTACTTTAAGAAGCATTATAACTTGCACTTAAGGCTTTCATCATACTCAAGCATGTAAATTCACCAGTAAGAGGAAATCCTTTAAGCTGGTCACCTTCACTCACAGTTTAGAATCAGAGAAATTTTGAACAGCATGGGGTTTTGGGTGGAGAATGAGGCCCAGGGATTTAGTCAAGGTTGAACAGCTATTTATGGGTAAGCTGGGTCAACCACCCAGTTCCCTGGATCCATAGTCAATGATGCTTCCACTCTGTGAGGCTGCTGGGGAAGGGTGGAGGGTTTTTTTAAAAGGACAGGTAATGAGAAGTCTAAATGTCTGAAGAAAAATGAAAGGGGTATCTCTGAGCAGGTACAAGGCAATTAAGGAGTCTACAACCCACTCTGCTGGCTTCACAGATAAAAGAGGATGATCAATTAGTAATAGATTATTTTTCTAAGGAGGAAATGTGGTAGAGTGGAACATAATAAATGAACTTTGACATCAGTTAAAGTTGAGTTCATATCTAACTTTGGTCACTTACTAGTTTTTTGACTTTGGGAAAATGGCTTAACCTCTTTAATTTTATCTCAAAAGCAGTGAGAATGCTATCTGCCTTTGTGATGGTACTCCATGATTGTAAAATAATGACAGTGCTTGGCCTATAGCAGGTATCATCATCATCATCATCATCATCATCATCATCATCACTTTTTAGAATCTTTTAATTTTTCCTTATTAAGTATTTTAATCCTAAAAAAGCACCATAGGTTCTACACCCTCTGATTTACCTGCAAACTGCTAAGGGTTTGTAGTATGCTGCATAGAATGTGTTAAATGTGGTCCTCAAACAAAGAAACAATAGCAATATACTTGAGACTCTCTTGCTTCTCCTGAAAAACACAGAAATATCCCCTTGTGCTCACTTTCCAAACAAGACAGACTACTTTAACCATTAGAATTAACTCTCCTAAAATAGTACACGGGCAATCTTTGCTTCAGGCAAGCAGATCATTAAAATTTGTATTTCTATCTGAAAATTTGTTTTCTCTTCAGATGGTTTTCTTTTCCCCAATAATATTTCACGGGGAACAGACTCCCAATTCTAATACTACTGAGTTTCTTATGAACCAGTAGTTCCTTTATAAATCAAGGTGCCTTTGTACACCATAATGTTGTAAACTTAAGTAATTAATTTGACCCCTTCTGGCAATGTGAAAACAGTGCCAGCCATGGACCCAGCTACCTGACCAAGGCTCAAAGACAGGTGGCCCAAGCTTCCTGGCTTTCCTTCAGCATGATTTGCTTTATTTCTAGTGGGAATATGCTAGCGACATACAGAAGGGAACAGGCAAGTTTAGAGGGCTTCCTTTGCCTGCCTTGTAATCTGGCAACACCTTATGGGCTTTGATGCCCAGGCTCCACTCTTCTAAACCCCTTATCCTTTCCCGTTTCTGCAGGATAAAAGCCTGAGATTCTCCCACAGAGCTTTAGGACACTGATTAATTCATTTGTTCAACAAATATTTATTGACTACTTACTCTGTGCCAGCCACTGTTTTAGATGGTAAAGGACAGAGTCCCAGCCTTCGTGGGACTTGCATTGTAATAGGGGAGAACCAATTTACAATGTCTGCATCTATTAGTCATCTAAACTTTAAGTGAGGCATAAACCCAAGAACTGGTCTTATACGCAAGGTGAACTGAATAGGAGAGTAGTACTGAAGGGAAGTGAGATTTGGGGAAACTCACTTCCTATGCTTTGTTTTATTCTCTTGCCTTTCGGATGGAAATGTCTGCTCAGCCTCTTCCTCTCAGTGAAGAAGCAGGGCCTCTCTGTAAGGAAGCTTGATTCCTTCCCTTGTGCAAATGGGAGCTTGTACCGTGGCCACTATGACAGGGGGGATGTGTGATAATGCTTCAGGAAATGAGTTCTTTAACAAAAATCAAGTGAGAGACGGGCAGCCTCAGCTCACTGCCCTCAGGTGCAATGGCCTTAATATTTTAAATTATGAAAAAGAGGAGAGAACAAACCTGACATGCTGTAGGCAGTGTCTGCCAGCAAACAGCCTGAATCTCAATTAAAATACTTTCTGTGAGACCCACCAAAATAGATGGAGATTCAGAGTAAAGGAGGTAAAAATTGTTCACATTTTAGGGTGATGCCGTATGGGTCAGTCTTATTTGATGCAGTTTCTGCATCTGTACAAAATATTAGGCTCATGTTTCCCAAAAAGCATTTTTAAATAAAAAAAGCTTAAAAAAAAGAAAAGCAGTGCTGGTTACCTTTGAAGGTTCTTGACTAGGAAGAGAGCACCAGCGAATGTTCTGGGAATATCCTAAATCTGGATCTGGGTGCTTGTTAAATGGGTGGATAGAGATATAAAAAGTCATCACAGTACAGCTTAATATGTGTGTAATTTCACTGTGTTTCATAGTAACTTCAATGAAAAAGGGAAAAAATAAGTAAAGGGCAAGCCTGCATTTCAGGCCTGCAGATGTGTAGTAAACTGAATCTCAAAAACTATGTGCTTGGCAGGACTGATTTCCATCTTTACAATTGCTTCCCATTTGCTCAGCTGACGGCCTGATTTAGCAAACCGTGGCGCTGTTAACTTTCTTCCTTGTTACTGGCACCCATTGGGCTCCAATACTAAGCCTACCTAGAAAGGAAATTAGAAAACAAATAAGGAAGGAGGGAAATACCTGCTGAGTTCTCAGCTGAGCCCAAATTCAGAGACAGTTTCATGCTTGTTGGGAATGTCTCTCAGTGGGGTTTTCCATGCTGATAAGAGTTTTGACCCCAAGAATTCTGGACCCCAATAGGATTGTTAGATCTGCCACAAAGGTGGAAATAATTGTGTGTGAGGCTTCTGCTCCCTAAATAAATGTAAAAAGTTCGTCTCACAAAAGAGTCATATTCAGCAAACCTATGATTAAGAATATTAAAATTGGGTTGTTTCCAATAGCCAACAAAATACAGTTGAATTCCATGTTGCACACTTTTTAAACTCTACTTATTTCCACTATTATTATTTTTAAATTTCTCATAAGTAAGAAATTTCTAGATTTCCTGGGTTTGATTCACTTAAATTATGTACATGCCTACTGATTATTTTTGTAGGATGAACATATTTTTATTTGATGAAAGTATTTCCTCTTTAAAAAATAGGAAAGAATAAATAGATTCTCCTTGTGTTAATAACAGTTTTAAACCCAGAGATTCTTTTGAGGTTTTCACTCCTTTATAAAGTGTCAGGTATTTTTTAATTGATTACTAGAGATCTTCATTTTGATCCGTTTACTCTGCTTTTATTTAAAAGAGTCCATGGCATTAATCTCAATAAAACTGTGTTTTCAAAAAAACAAAGTCTTCTATGCTGGGAAAAAATTTTAATGATCTATATCTCTAAATAAATTCCATAATTAACAAAAATTATTTTTCTTGTCTAAAATGTGATTAAGTCAGTTGTTAAGAACTCAAAAATCTAATTTTTTTTCATTTAGAAACATGGTATCTGTGTTCTCAGAATAGCCCACAGAAGCTAGGTAACTTATTTAGCAATGAAGGTAAAATATTGTATGTTTATGGCAAAATTTAAATAGTAATAAAAATATTATAACAATAGCAGATTACTGAATAAAACAGAATTTTATAATTTCCCCTTTCAGTTGTTGTTTGAAGATGTATTTAATTACATGAAAGACATCTTCAAATAACCTACATTTGTCAATACAGATAATGCATAATAAAGAGTAAAAACAAAATATGAATCATCCTACTATCCAAAAATATCTACTCTTGATATACTGTTGTGCTTATCTCCAAGAATGAGAATATATTTTTACAAAACTGAGACGGCACTGCACTGTTTTGTATCTTGCTTTTCCTAATCACTGTTGTATTTTAACTAGTTTGAAGATTGTCAGCATAGATTCTTTGTCTAATCTCACTTCAAATCCTAAAAGTCTTTAGGATTTGAATGTCACTAATTTTTTGTTTCATCTTATATAGAATGTACAAAATGAAGCAGAGAAGAAAAAAAGGGGGGGGGGAAGAGAACCAGTAGGGGAGAGTGAGAATGAGCATGCCAGCAAGGGAGAGTTTCGGTTACAGCGCCACAGTCACAAGGGTCTATGGATATAAAAGGTTTTTCGGAGAAAATAAACAGGATTTGGTGCAGTGAACTTGAGAATCACAGGGATGCTGGTGTTGGAGATAAATGGGAATAAACATCATTTTATCCCATCCCATCGCTTGACAAGGAGATGAGTGTTTACCAAGTTTAAGGTCATGCTTAGGGGACAGAGACAGTCTGACGCATGACTGGGAAGGGCCCCCAGATATGCTGAGTCTCTTCCTTAATTTCCTTCTTGAGCTGGAGCCATAGGTGGCACCATCTCCTTGAGGACTAGAGGAGGAAATGGTGGGACAGATGGCGGCTGACACAATATCCGGATGATATAGGCTTGGTCAGAGCCCACGGGGGCTCAGAAAAGTTAAGGCAAAAGGGAGGGGGAGCAGAGTAGCCCTCTTGGATGCAGAGAGGTGAAGACTACGTACAAGCCACTATCCTGAAATGTTTCTCTTTCAGCTCAAGGATTATGGGCTCCAGATTTGTCAAAATTCTCGAATGAATGCTACAATATAGTGTTAACTCACCCACATAAGTTAGCAAATGGAAAGACACTGGAGTCAACATTTGCTCATCTGATGGAAGGAGAACTTATACTCCATCACAACCAAATATGCTTATCACATCCTTTATTGTCACCGAAGCAAAGTCCACCCGTCCAAAGTATAAATCTAAAACAGTATAAACTTTATGTATTTTGGACAGCATTATGGGTAAGAGCCCATTGTCTTCATTATGTTATTTTTCAATGCTCTTGTTGAATCTAGAATAAGCTTGTGGCCAGTACCACTGGGGAGGTAGGAGTCAGAGTTTGGAAGATGGGAAATAGAAAGTAGGGGGTTACAGTGAAATTTATATTATTTTTAAAATTTACCTATGATGGTAAATTTACCTATGATGGTAAATTTTAAAAATAAAAAGCGTTGCCCTGCGTGACAGCTTTGATTTCATTATTTGAATCAGTGTCACTTTGTTTTAATATCAAATGTATTTTTGGTTTGTTTCTCAAGAATCAGACCTCACAAATTTAAAATGTACTTTTTAAAAATATTGTTTTTGTTTTTGTTTTTGCTAAGGCTCACTTTGACCTTATCCTGTCCCATGGACTTGAAGAATTTTCCAATGGATGTCCAGACTTGTACAATGCAGCTGGAGAGTTGTAAGTCACCGCTGTTGAAATGACTGCCTGCTTGTTTTAATCAATAACCTAGTCTTCTTAGTGTGTCATTAAGGAGAAAACACCCATAAGTCTCATTCTCTACCTACTTACCAACTCCCAAGATCCTAATGAAAGGGCAAGCAGAAGTGTATGTGCATGTCTCATACCTAATAGACAATCTTTCAAAGTAAAATGGCAAATAACTCACCTTCCTCAAAAACATGCCTGATTGAATAAGCTATTCTTTGAAATGATCATGTCTCCTGGGAAAATTAAGATTATTAGTCATTCAAGCTCCATAATGAATTTCTCTCTAATCAGAAAATTGTATTTCTATCTTATGCTCATATAGACCATTACCCTAACGGAATTTTGGCGGGGGGGATAATTGATTTGAGGACAAGATACAGGAGCCTTAGTCAGAGGATGCAAAACTGAGGGGTCTAAGGTGATACAGGATAAGAGGCATCTCCCCTAGGTGGGCGGAGAATACATAAAGGCATGGTGACGAAGGAGAAATGCTATCTACTTTGTCCCCTTTGTGCCCTAGCCGTGATGCACTGAAATCTTTGACACATGCCATAAGCTGCCAAAGCCTCCAAGGTAATGGGATGCTCAGTCAAGAGGCATGAAATTTTTTTCTGGCTTGCTCTGTCAGTGTCTCTGTTTGTAAAATGTCGAGAATAATAAGTCCTACTGACCCATGGGGATGTTAGGAGATTTAATGAGGCAAGAGCAAGGAAGTACTTTTAACTTCTTGGTTTAGAAAAATAATAAAAAATAAAAAAGATATCAACTATTATTAAAAAAAGAGGCAGTGCCAGGGTTTCCTTCTGATCATTTAAAATCACCACAAACTTCCCTTGAAACTTCCTACAGAAATAAACAAAATAATGAAATGTCTTTGTTTTAAGAAGTTGTCAGGGATAAAATGAGAATTTCTGATTGACAATAAAAGTTATGGATTCTTTTTCCCCCCAATAGCCCCTTCTCTCTTTGTTTTTTTAAATATATATATATTTTAAATATATCTTTATTGACTTCAGAGAGAGGAAAGGAGAAGGAGAGAGAGACAGAAACATCAATGATGAGAGCGCCATTGATCGAGCCCGCAACCGGGGCCTGTGCCCTGACCGGGAATCGAACCCCGATCGCCTGGATCCTAGGTCAATGCTCAACCGCTGAGCCACGCCTGGCCGGGCAATAGCCCCTTCTCTTGAGAACAAATTAAGAAAAACTTTTTCTTACACAACGATTCCTTCTTTGTGTCTTCTCTACTGCTCCAAACTCACCCCCGCCTCAGCCCAACACTTACGTTCTCTATAAAACAGCGAACATACGTGTCATCTGAGGCTCCTCCAAGGCTTAAAAAACTCCAATTAGTAAATATGGTTGGTCCTTGCAGGACCTAGAAGCAGTAAAATCAAAGAAGCGGTAATGTGTTTGCCACTAACTTTGAACGTGAAGGGTAGAAACTACCCTTTACTTTTCTACCCTCTCATTACCGCCTCCTTGCCCGCCTCTTTACCTGTTCTGCCTGCTCTGGGCTGGGTCTTCAGGAAAGACCAGAATATTGTGGCGGCCAGCAGGAAGCTCACCAGGCAAGGATGTGGGGGTTTTATGAGCTGCTTCTGTTTGTTGGAAATGCCCAACTTCTCATAGAGCATTGCAATAGGGCTGGCCATTCTCTCTGTAGACCATCAATGCTTGCACAGGGTCCTCTTTGTAATTTCTTGCTTTCCATATTATTTTTTGGCTTTGAATGGAAAAGGTGGTCCAAAGAAAGAGGAAAGGAGATTCCAATGCCAACTGACTTTGCCATTGATTCTGGGTAGCGTTGGTGAGTCACTAAGTTGTAGTAAACAATTATAAGAATCTATAAACTTAATAAACATGCTGAGGTTTTTGGCCAATCAAAACCTCACATAATATTCCTTGTACTCGTCACTCTCATTTTAGAGTTCAGATATCACAAAGGGAGAGGAGAAATGACATCTGAAGGAAGAGTAACCTTTATTTCTGGGGTGCATAAAGATCCAGAAGCACTTTATACTTAATGACCTAGTTAACAGGAGCTTGGAGGCTAAGAGCTAACTTTGGTTTAGTAAATTGATACCAATCTTACTTTGGATGGTTCAAGAGTCATATAACAATATGATCTTACATAGAGAGAATGTTTTACTTCATATTAATCATTGAGATGAGTGGACCCATTTAGTGAGACACAAGCACAAATGAATATGCTTGATTTGCATGTTCTGCAACTTCCTCTTAGGTCACCTGCCTCTAGCCTTCTCCACTTGCTAAAGTAACTAAGGACTGACCGTAAGGACTTTAACCTAAGCTTTCTGAAAACAAAGTTAATACACCTTAGGAGAGGGGCCAAGTTGCAATGGGAATGTTTTAGGCCTGTGGTGAATTCATTCTCACTTAAAAAAAATGTTTTTCATTTGGAATACTAAGGCTAGCACCATGAATTGTGTTGTCTTAATTGGTTTGCCACTGACAGAACTCTTTCAAGTAAAGACAGTCTCCAAATGGTTTTATGTTGGTTTACTTATTTGTTCTTCAGAAAGATTTAGTGAAGAAAGCAGAAGAAAATGGATTTTATAGATTCCATTCTGTCATTAAACAGAAAGAAATCATTCAGAAATAGCTTGCTGTGTTCAATTTCTTTGGCTCCAGTGACATGTAGTTGTCATGATGATTGCAGCTATTTTATTAAAAATGCTCTTCAACTTATTGAGCATGTGTCTGCTTTAGACGAGTTTCTTGTTTGTTTCTTTATATGGCTAGACTTTCAAGGTTTTTTGGAAAGATGCATTCAATTTTTCACTGTGATTTGTTTACTCCAGTTGGATACACAATGAATGACCTGATATTTGAGTGGTTAAGCGATGGTCCAGTTCAAGTTGCTGAAGGATTGACCCTGCCTCAGTTTATTTTAAAAGAAGAGAAGGAACTCGGCTACTGCACAAAGCACTACAACACTGGTAAGTTTTCTTTCAGTTGCTAAACCCAAGTAGGTTCCATCTGCAGCTCGGGTTATATATCCCATCACCTTAATTGCTGCATATTTACCAAGAAAATGGAGCTACAAGGCAAGGACCTGGACTTGGCTCCAAAGCCCCTCAAGATAAGATGCCCATACCCTCTGGAATAGGTCAGTGAGCAAAACAAATAATTTCTCCAAAACAGACAGAGAAGGAAGAGATTTGGGAATCTCCTGCTGTTTTCTTGCTGACCATCTGCTGTCAAATGAGTCTGAGAAGAGGTGTACAAGGCCTTTAAGTGATGCAGGAAACATATAATGTCTGGCCAGTTCCTGGCATCCACTTTTGACATGGGACCTGCAGGTCTGTATTAGTGGAAGTGAAGAACAATAACATAGGTCACTGTAAACCCAGAAACACAGCTGTTGTACTTTCCAGTGCTGGACAATAATAGGAGTTTGGATGAAAATCAGCTGGCGGGAATTCAACTGGCTCTAAAGATATGCATTGTCAGTAGTGCTGACAGACACACGGGGCAGAGGGAGAATCTGAGTTGGTAGTAACAGTAGGCATCTGCTGTTACCTGGAAGATTATGCCTGCCCAGTAAAGTTGATGGCTTTTCATATGAATGTCCCAGTTTTGATATCCCACAAGCTGACTGTAGGCATGCAACTGAGACATGATGGTTTGTTCAGTGACTGCTCCAGGTCCCTTGCTGAGTAGAATGGTCCATAAACACTTGTTTTAGCTGTCAGCGGTGCTTCTATGAAGTAACTAAAACCTGATTCCAAGGCGTTCCTCCTGACCAAGGAGAATTCAACCCTATCTCTTATAATTTGTGTGGACTAAGCCAAATTACATTCTGGGGCTCTAACTTCAAGCCAGTTAAAGACGGGAAAAGTGGCAAGGGGAAGTAACATCTATTTCTTAGTAGTATATAAAAAGGTTTTTTAAAATTTATCTTTACTGTAGGAAGTATTACAGATGTCCCCTTTTTTGCCACCATTGACTCTCTCCACCCCACTTCCACCCCTTCCCCAGGCCTTCACAGCACTACTGTCTGCGTCCATGGGCAATGCATATATGCATATAAGGTCTAAGGTTATGAGCTCTTTTTTATTGGCAGCGTAATGTTGTAAACCAATTCTAGGAATATTGTAAATGTCCTCAAGCAAATACCCAAAAGGCTAAGAAAGTTTTACAATGACTAGAATATATGCATGGCTGATACAAATATATATTTTTCTCTTGCTACTGAGAACCCAAAACTAAATACATGATTATTCAAATACTTTGGGAAGCCGATGTGAACTTTACTACTTTGGAGGGAATGGTTTCAAATATTACATAGTTCATGTGATATATTATATATTTTATGCTGTATACTATACGCTATACATATATGCTATAGGTTATATATTATAAGCCCACACAATATGAATATTTTATTTCCACTGGTCAGTTTATGACAGTCTTGCAAATTCTGAAGTTCTGTCTAAATAATCAAGCTGCAGAAAAGCACAGATTTGAAAATTAAATAGCCCACATGGTTTTGGTCCAGTGACTCTTGAGATCACTCATTCTCATACTGTCATTTCTATTACTAGTTAATTTAGAAAAGAGGTCAATTGCTTATGTAGGGTGAGCATTTTGTGAAATCTTCCAAATCCATCTGTAATACTCTTATTTTTTAAATAAAGTGGGAGTCTGTAATAGGAAAGATAACTTCAAATTGGATTTTAAATCATCATTTCTTGCCTTCCAGGGAAGTTTACCTGCATTGAGGTGAAGTTTCACCTGGAACGCCAGATGGGATATTATTTGATCCAGATGTACATCCCAAGTCTCTTGATAGTCATTTTGTCCTGGGTCTCCTTTTGGATAAACATGGACGCAGCCCCTGCCAGGGTTGCACTGGGCATTACCACGGTTTTGACGATGACTACCCAGAGTTCAGGTTCCAGGGCATCTCTGCCAAAGGTAAGAGATCGCCTCACTTGACAACAAGTGATCCTGAGAAGTTTGTCAAAGGTTTCATAGGCTGGAGGATTAGGGGAAAACAGAAATGTTTGCCATCCTGTGACACTGTTGGAGATGCAAATGCAATAAGAGAATGAAGGAATGAGTTTGAGATTATTAGAGCTCTGAGGACATGGGGCAACTTCATAATCAGATCAGTTGGGGGAAAGGAGAATGAGCGATGAGAGAGAGGAGGAATGAGTGGAGGCAGAAACACTGCTCAGGAATTCTGTCTAAGAGGCCTTGAGTGCTTTTGGCGTCATGTTGTTTATGAGCCATGAAGCTTGCAGGAATTGAAGTAAGATTGATGCAACTTATGCTGTATCGTCAACTATTTATTGGTGACGTTATTATGATTCGTATGCTCAGTAAAGTCACTTACAGTAATAAAAGTATGAATTAAGCTCCTTGAAGTTTACACAGAAAAGTCTTCTCAATGAGTATATGTGTGTGTGTGTGTGTATGTGTGTATATATATATAAATAAAAGTATATATATTTATATGAAAATATATTATGGTGCAACAAATCAGATACATGAATCTCTGTTATGCCTTAATTTACCATAATGACTGATATACTACCGTTTTCAAGTGACATAGTTGCCTAGAGAAGGATCAGTGGAATCCTCTAAGGTGGTGGAAATTCTGGCAACAGTAGGAGACTGACAGAGAAGTGTGGGGTGGATATTAGGGACACATAGACATTTTGTGGTAAGTCAAGTAATAATCCATAATGGCTGCATAATCTATTTTTATGTAAGGCAGCCCCTCTGCATTTGTAAGTACTGCTTAAGTAATGATATATACCCAGCTTGTGAAATGCCCCAGTCCTCTAGGAGTGTGCCTCTGTGTTTCCCCTTCATTGAGTACATGGAGGCACTGACTTCAATTTGGCAGGAGTGTGGGTTCAATTTAGTATTCAGTGTATAGTGCCTCATACTGGTTGAGCAGTCTCTCCAAAATGAAGTTCCAAAAAAGAACTGAGATGTAATCCCATATCTTTGCTGACTTGAGCTTACATTTAGTTGTGCTGCATTTCACATGATGAGAAATATTACATCGTGTTCCACATTATCGCCTAAGTTGGAAGATACAGTGACATATGAAGGAGGTTTGTGGCTATAATGGAGATGGACTGGATACTGGGAAAATAGTTATATGAACTTTTCAAGTGCCATGCCTCCAAAGATAAATATTAGATTTTGTATGCTAAAAGAGAAAGAAATAGATCTGTCTCTGAAAGTTTTATTTTCTAGAAAAGTACAAAGTACCTGTGCCGTATTTCTATTGGACTATAGATGTCAAAAATACTAACTCTTTTTTCAGCTACATAAGCACAAATCAATTTTTCCTAATAGAAATTCTAATCCACACTGTGCCCCCTCCCAAACTGGTTCATTTGCTTATTTCTCTTTAGTTATTAGTTACTGCCATCACTTCATGCCATGCCATTAAAACCCAGGATGCACAACCATTTATCTTACAATTTAATAGACAGCTAAAGTATTGGTGACAAATTGTAAGCAGATAATGTAAAAAAAAAAGACATTTCGCTTCCAACCACTTATTGCTATGAAAACAGTAGCCATTTATTTTCAAAATGGGAGCTTGAGTCTTTATAAATGTGTTATTCATTCTTAAAAGCTATTATGATTCTACATCAATGGTCAAAACTATTGCTAAATAAATGGTCACTGATCAGTGATCTTCATATATAGAGACAATCAGGAACCAAAAGAGGGTATAATCGAAAATCATTTTATACTGGGCTCTGAACTCATAGTGGTTATCTTTTTGCCATCAGCAGGTTTATCTTCCTACGTGTATTTTTCTTAGGCTATTATTAAACATGGTTGGCTCTCAGCTGACTGTGGAGAGATGTGACTCATATGGATGACAGTGAGAAAGGAAATGGGATCAAAAGTGAGTCATGGAAAATAAAAAACTGACCATACACTTACACACACACACACACACACACACACACACACTCATTTTAATTTATAAATACTGCAGTCCCTGAGTAGATGCTCCACTATGCTGATTATAAAGATGCTCCTGGGCCTGTGGCAACACCCTTTACAGAGTAGGCATGCATACTGCACTTTAAAAGTAAGAATACTTGTTACAGAAAAAAATAGAAAAGAGAAAATATCATTAGTGTTAACCATTCAGTAAATACCTATTGTTAAGATTCTGGTGTATTTCCTTCCAGCCTTTTTTTTTTTTTTCTTTCTATTAAAACTTGTAGGCAAACCCACACAAGGGCACACACAGGAAATTGAGATCAAACTTTTGCACAGTTCTATACTATTTCCCATAGCATTAAAAATCTATCATGAACATAATTTGTGATTACTTAATAATCTATCTGATATATTAATCATCATTTATTTTACCATCTTGGATATTTAGGATTTTCTTTTTTGTTTTTGTAATTATGATCATTATAACATATATGTATATATGAGTATTTGTATCTTACTGTGTTCTAGAAGACATACGTAAATATTTTTAAAATCATATTTAGCAGTGTAAAAAAGAAGGAACTAAGGATGATTAGAGTGACTGAGGGATGATCTGTGGTAAGACGTCCAATGAGATGTATGTTCCATTCAGACAAAAACTGTCTAGTTCATCATGTTAACTTCAGTACCTAAAACAGTGTGTTACTTAGACTAGCTAATGAAACATCCTCACTGAACAGATAAATAAATTAATGAATAGCCATGATCTCCCATGTGAGACCATGTAGAAGATAAAATAGAGTTCAAGCAGACTCTACGGGGAAAATTTTTACAGAAAAATATTAGAGTTTTAATATATGGAAGAATCTCATAATAATATAACATATACTATAGAGGAATGGAATTTCTCTAAGGAAGTATGTCTCTCTCTCCAGAAGTTCTGAAGTTCACTTTGAGAAGTTAAGAATATAGCCACAAAATATATTTTCAAACACAAAATATATGAACCTTCACTTCACTCACCTTCTGTAAGCCTATTTACTCATTTCTAAAATGAGAATAATATTATCTACCACTTTCAAAAATTAAATGAGGATGCGATGAGGCATTGCTAATATAAAGTGTTCAGCCCACTCAATTCATTCAGGTTATTTTTGCTGTTATTGTTCCCTGTCCGTAATGTGATAGCAAACCCTGCTCCATGTGCTGGGAGGTTATATTAGAAGACTCCTGAAGGGCCTTCTGAATGAAGACACCATGTTCTTCGGATGGCCCATTTGGGTGTCGCCATTCTGCCAATGAGAGGAGCCGATGTTTATCACATGCACGTGTGCACACGCACGTGAGTGTTTTTCACAGGTAGGCAGTTTATTGAATGAGTTAACCTCCAGAGGGGCTGAATAAGCAATGGCTTTGCTTTTCCCCCCAACTACTGCCATTAAACATCCTCAGTTGGTTCTGTTTTCTCTGCCCCTGGAGGACACTTCAGGAAGATTCTATAGATCCTCATTTACTACATGGCAGGCCATTAGACGCAGAATGAACAACCGCGTATTTTACAATTTAATAGTCAGCTAAAGTATTGGTGATATTTTAGGACAGTCCGTATCAGATTTTTTTAAAAATCATTTATCCTGAAACAAAACTTCAGACTCACACCCAACTCAATGGTCTTCCCCTCCCTTGCCGCAGCTCAGGCCTGACCTTTGGCTTGAAAATGTGCAGGGAGGTGTACACATTGTCTGTTCCTTCACAGTTCCTCCCCTTGCTTTACCAATTCTCTTCCCAACCCTGTTACTGACTCCAATACTGTTGAGGGCTGAGGGTAAAAGAGTGGGTGGAAAAAGGTTGTATGTGACTGACACTGTTGTATTCTAAGTCTTGCTTTCTCTTAATGGCAGGCCTCCAAATTCTAACCTTCCTGTGAGTTGAACCTGTGTTCTTTAAAGATTCCTGGGGTCCCACACACCATACCATTCCTAGATGAATAATGTACTCTCTGGCTGATGTCTTACAATCCCTTCTAAGCTATTGCCTCCTAGCATCATATCCCATGTAACTCCTTACTCCCAGGGTCTCCTTACCCAAGTAGGCAGCCCTCCTGGTTGATATGTTTTAAAGATGATTTCTATCTGGCTATCTTCCACACAATTTAGCTTGCCCACCAAGAACATGCATTCTTGCCTTATTGGACTACTACTCAGCTGTGAAAAAGGAGGACATTTTACCCTTTGTAACAATATGGGTGAACCTGGAGAGCATTATGCTAAGTGAAATAAGCCAGTCAGAGAAAGAAAGTACCATATGATTTCACTTATATGTGGAATATAATGAATAAAATAAACTAACAAACAAAACAGAAACAGACTCATAGATAGAGAACTGAGTTACAGCTGTCAGAGGGGAGGAGGTTTGGGGGCTCGGTTAAACAGGTGAAGGGATGAAGGGAAAAAAACCTCTTAGATACAGATAACAGTACGGTGATTACCAGAGGGAAAGGGGGGTGTGGGTAAGTAGAAGAGGTAAAGGGGGGATAAATGGTGACTTGACTTTGGGTGTAAAATACATAATACAATATACAAACAATGTATTATAGAATTGTACACCTAAAACCTATATAATTTTATTAACCAATGTCACCCCAATAAATTCAATTAAAACAAAAAAAGAAATAGTGGAAATGCATCTTAAATAACTGTTAACCCTTCTACCTTCACCTCACCATCTTGGATCTTCAGCTAGCCTACTTCCTTCAGGATTTATCCAGGCAAGAAAAAGATATTGGTGCTCACGTTTTCATACAAAACTCAAACTACTGAGGACACATGACAGGTTGTCCCAAGAACTCTTTTACTCTCTGATCTAGAGGAACTTGTTGGAATTTCAGCAGCTCAGCAAATATATGACATGTGGAAGACATGCCAATTTCTTCTCTTACAGGGGTGGATGTAAACAAGTCACCTTCTCCCCAACTTTAGGAGAGTAGGGAAAATGCCACAGCACTGTCAACATGCACACATTCCAGTACTTCACTTAATTCTTTTCAAATGTCTAGTCTTTTCTAATAACACAGGGTTTGGGGGTATAATGGTCTCTAAATAGCTTTTTCTTTCTTCTAGAAAGTCCTGCATACTGCATGCAAATATGTAGAGTCACCCTTAAGAGTGAGGCTTTAGACAAAATCATGAGACAACAAGAATATCCCATTTCCATAATGTTAAAATTATAAACAAACATACTTAATTTTAGAGTTTTATCCCTATGATGGAAAGGACCCCATTGATTTTGTCCATGTTTACATACCCTCCACTGGCAGAACACCTGGCTCATAGTAGGTGCTCAGTAAAGAGTTGATTCATTGATTGAATAAACGATGGTGAATAGACTTGTAGTCAAATGGTATTCCACATGTAATTTAATTGGCAATTCATTCATCCATCCATTTATTCAACTAACATTTATTAAATATCTTCTCTGTGCCATACATTATGCTAGGGGCTGGGGAAATCAACTATAAATAAAACATAATCCTTGCCCTCGGGGGCTTGTAATCTTGAAGGCCAAAGACAAATACTTGGAATGGTGATTATTAAACAATATGGAACACAGTCACGCACCACATAACGGTTCACTATGTGATGGACCGCATCTATGACGGTGCTCCCATAAGATTATGAGACAGCTCAATTTCCTGTAAAAAATGGAAGGATATGTGGTTCAGGAGAAACTTTTTTTCTTTAATGGGAGCAATACCTGTGGGGCTTGGCAATGTATTCTTACAGCACCTCAATTTTGAATCCATAGATTACATCCAAATCAATCAACCAATGACCTGTTTCAATCACAGAGGAGCCTGTCTGCCCAGATCTACATATTCAGAAGGCTCTACAGCCCTCCCGTATCTAGTTTGATGGTGTTTAGAGTGCATGGCTGTAAATTCTTTGTTGAGGACCTAAGATCCTGTACAAGGACACAGGCCCACAGGAGCTACCCAAACACGTATTAAGTGCCATTGTCACTTCAGTAAAAGCTACTGTGGTAATGTGGAACCAGCCTGTCCCTGTGCTTTGGAAATACTTTTAGGCTGTAATGATGTAAAGCATAGATAATTTTAATTTCTTCCATCAATTCAATGCCAGAGAGAGCCCTCTGTGCCAGATGGGGTCAATGGAACCGAAAACAAATTTCCAAAGTCCAAATATAGGGTCCTCAGTTCTACACTCTCTCCATGTTAAACACCCTCCCTTTTTTTAAGTTAATACCACAAAGTTCCTTAATCTGATCACTGTTCCAACATGCAATAGCCAAAACCACATGACCATGACTGTCCTGTGTTCCTTTAATTTCTCCATTTTGATTTTCTTATTCCTATTGACCCTCGGGCCACCTTTCACTCCCTCCTGACAGTCACTGTTATGGTGATCTATGCCTTATTGATAACTTAAGATATGGAGAGGACGCCATCTTACTGGCAGAAAGTAGCAATGATTTGGAATGATTTCCAATGAAAGTGAAAAAAGAAAGTGCCAAAGCAGGACTGCATTTGAACATCAAGGAGACATGCATTACGACTACAAAAGAAATACACAACTTTAACATAGACCATGGAGACCTCTAAATTGTTAATTTTGTTTACCTTGGTTCAGTCATCAATTCAAATGGAGACTGCAACCCAGAAATAAGAAAGTTGAGACTTGGAAGGGCTGCAAAGGAAGAATTTGGAAAGATCACCAAGAGTAAAGAAGTGTCATTAGAGACCAAGACAGATCTTCCACACGCTCATATCCCCAATTACTATGTACGGATGTGAAAGCTGGACAGTGAAGAAGGCTGATAGGAAAAAACTTGATTCATTTGAAATACGGTGTTGGAGGAGAGCTCTAGAGATGCCCTGGACTGTCAGAAAGATGAAAAAGTGGGTCCTAGAGCAAATTAAACCTGAAACATCCCTGGAGGCAAAAATCACAAACCTAAAGCTGTCCTACTTTGGGCACATCATGAGAAGGCAGGATTCTTTGCAAAAGACAATAATGCTTGGAAAATGGAAGGCAGCAGGAAAAGAGGAAGACCAAATATGAGACGGATTGACTCCATAGAAGCAGACATAGGCAGGAGTCTGTAAGAGCTGGGCAGGGCTGGTGAGGACAGGACATTGTGGACATCACTCATTCCTACGCTCACCAGGAGTCGGACCCAACTCAATGGCACATAAAAGCAATACGCCTTACCCAGCTAGTTTCTCCTCAGTATTTCTAACCCATCCAGCCTACATCCCTGTTCATGGAGTAGCAGCGACAGCTTCAATATTCTATTAGCAACCCTGTCGGAAGGAAGCAGGCAGAAGGCTTGTGGGCCAGTGTTTATAAAGTCTATAGTAGTGCACAGTTATGTCCTACGCCGTCACATTCATTCACCACTCACTCACTGACTCACCCAGGGCAACTTTCCACCCTGCAAGCTCCATTTATGGTAAGTGCTCTCCATAGGCATACCATTTTTAAAAATCTCATATGCCATATTTTTACTGTACCTTTTCTATGTTTAGATACATAAATACTTACCATTGTTACACTTGCCTATAACATTCAATATACTAACATTTGTAGCCTAGGAGCAACAGACTATAGCACATAGCCCAGGTGTGTAGGAGGCTGTGTGAGTACACTCTGTGGTGTTCACATGACAAAATAGCCTAACATACATATCAGAATCTATCCCCGTCATTAAGCACACAGGACTGTATAAGTACATCAAGAAAGATGCCTAACCTATTAAATGGAGGGGAAGGGAGAGAGGAGGAGGGAGCAAGAGAGGGAGGGAGAGAAGGAGCAGTGTTAGGAAATAGGCCTGAAGGAGGTAGCCTGAGCTGGATCTGTAAAGCAGATTAAATAGTTGAAGTAGGAGGAGGTAAAGGTCATTCCAGGCAATGGGGACTTCTTACTCATATTTGGGCTACACTCATAAAATAAGCTTTCCTAGAAGACTACCTGGGCAGGTTTCCAACATGCTTCACAAATTTTAAACACATTTCAAGTAAGAAACCTGTGTTTATTGATTCCAAGTTAATATCCTGCCTTCCTGCCAACCAAAGGTTTTTGTGGATTTTGCTTTGTTTGGTTTGGTTTTGTTTGGCTTGGTTTTCAGAAGTTCAATCTCTTCCCTAAATACAGGAAAATGAAATACCAGCATGTCTGTTCCATAGATACCACCCCATTTGAAACTATAAAACTAGTTTTTAAAATATACATCTCTACCGCCCTGGCCAGTGTGGCTCAGCTGGTTGAGCACTGCGCCGTGCACGAAAAGGTTGCTGGTTTGAGTCCGTCAGGGCACGTGCCCGGGTTGTGGGCTTGATCCCCAGGGACAGGGTGCGTGCAGAAGGCAGCTCATCTATGTTCCTCTCTCATCAATGTTTCTCTCTCCCTCTCCATTCCTTTCTCTCTAAAGAACAATAAAAACATCCTATGTATATATATATACACACACACACACACACACACACACACACACACACACACATCTGCCAACCTCCAAGAAACTGTTCAGCTGACAATGTTCTAACCATGTGGAGCATAAAGCCCCTAGTGGCCGACTAAAGGCTGGGTGTACCGTTGTCTTCCTGCCACACAGGACTGCATACCAGGATGAATGGAATAGAAGGCTGTGAGATACCAGGCAGGCTTTGAATGTGGCCAAACAGGGTTAAAGAATTATTTTCCTTTACTCTGTTTGTTCTTATGGCTGAATGGGCCGTGGGCACTCCTAAGTGTGTCTTGAGTCCTCATTTGTGGCTGCAGCCCAGATACTGTGAAAGTGAGAGTGAGCATCGGTAGGAGACAGCTGGGATGACACAGTGCACAGGTGACTCTGACAGGTCCATAATCGTGTCACGGAGCAAGGATCCAGAGGCATCTTTAGCCATTATTAACTGAGATGCCCTATTTCCTATAGAAGAAAATGTCCCCTCACATCTCAGCCATCTGGTCAACTAAGACCAGCTGGACCACTTCAAGCAGCCACGAGACCCAGGACAGCGTGGAATTTAAAGCCGAAGAGGACACAGTTCTGCCGCATCTGATCTTCATTCCCCGTGAGAATGTTTCGATCTAGAGTCTGCAGCAGGAGAAACTATGAGAGCAGGAAGACTGAAAGCCATGGAAGTTCTGCAGTAAGGATCTGATGTCTGTTTTAACTCTAAAAAAGAGAGATAATTGCTCCTTGAATCAGCTACATCCCAGCTAATTAGAATGAATTTCCTAGGTCAGATTGGTGCTTCTGAAAGGGGTTGGCAAACTTTTTTGTACTGTAAAATCAGAATGCCACTAAGCTCTTGGATCAAAGATTAGAAAGTCAGAAAGCCCAAGCTTTGGCAAACTGATCTGCAGGCCAGCTTGCTTTATAGCCAGATGTCTGCATATGTGGGAGACTTCACAAACTTCCCTCTGACATTTCCCAAGCCACAGCAAATTGAAGAGTCATTGATGTAGTGAGTGTGTGAGAAAAATATGCAAAGAGATGACGTGGGTGAATTCTCTCGGGACAGAGCTGCAGCACTAGTGGCACTTTAGTTCAAGGATGTTGCTGACAGCCTTTACAGGGTAGCTGACAGTCACAGAAGCTACCGAGGCTGTGCTTCTGCTCAAGTCCTGGTAAGGCTCATAAATTTGGGGGGGATAGCATTTGGAGGCTCAGGGTAATTTCAAACTCTCTTTCCATTTCATTACAGCCTAAGTGGCTTCAGTTCCTATAACTGCCACATGGTGAGAAAAAAATGAACTATTATGCGGCATGTATTACATACTCACAATATAGACACAAAGAAGCAAAACTTCTGTCCTTAAGAAGACTGATGCATAGATAAAAATAGAACATTTTAATTCAGTAAACTAAGGGCAATACAGTAGTTTGTGTGTGTGTGTGTGTGTTTACAAAAATGACTGTAAAGTTCTCTCTATATCCATACCCTTTGGGTAATAGCCCTCTCCCACGTTGACTGTCAACTTGGCCGTATGATTTGCCTTGGCCAATGGGACAATGACAAATATGACATAAACAGAGACTTGAAAAAAGCTTGTATATTGTAGTTAGCTTTCTACTGTTGCTTTTGGGCTCCCAGGAACACAACCAAGTGAATACCGCCAGGCTAGCCTGTTAAACGATGAGAGACACATAGCCCAGTTATTTCAGTTTCCAAGATGACAGCCAGTTAACCACACTTCCTTACTCACTGCTCCACGTACTGGTCTCCTCGCTGCTTCCTGAGTATGCCAGGCACATGCTGTCATTCCTGGGCCTTTGCAATGACTGCTCTCTGTCCCTGGAAAGCTCTGCCCCAGATATTCACATGACCAACTTCTTCTCCTTTTCCAAGTCTTTATTGAAATCTTACCTTCTCAATAAAGCCTGCTCTGGCCATTATTACTTCACCATGACTCAGTAACACCTGGGCCCGAATCAACTTTTCAATGTTTTGTTTGTTTCACCACTGTACTTCATCACCTTATAGCAACACCATGATTTATATCAAACTCTACTATGGATTATGTTTATTGTACATTGTCTATTTACCTTAGCTTGACTTTGAGCTCCATGAAGGCAAACATCTTTACCTGGGTTGCTTCCTATAACAGCATCTAGCCTATAGTATATGCTCAATAAATGTTTGTTGAATGAATGAATGAATGAATGAATGAATGAATATATATATCTCTAAAGTCTAGTCACTGAGAAAAATCCATCTAAGCTTTCTCTAGAATACCTTAACTAGCTGTTCTTTACCACAGAGAATCCTGGCTGCCTACATTACGTTACTCTAACATAATAACACTTTTATGAAGTTACACTTCTCTGACTGCATCAGGTAGTGTATTCATTTTTCTTTGATAGCTATCTTTATAGGCAATCTAACCAAAGAAATAAGAATAATAAGACAGCAATGGTTTAGATGAGAGGGTATCCAGACAGGCTATTTTATCTCCTTTCAGCTTCCTCAGCACTGTCACAACTCTTTTGGAGGTTTCTCAGTGTGCCAATGCAAGTGGCCATTTCCCCTTACTGCTCCTCCAGTTTGTTTGGATCCAGTCATACTTTTAAATTCTGATAAACGCATCCAGAGGTTTCCTCATCTGAGCTCTCTACAGTCACTCCAGGCCAGAGGTGTAGCCTCACACTCTTCCATGGGAGCCCAAGCATCAGAAAATGCCCCCTTTTCTTTACCTAACAAAAACCAAGTGCTTTTTCATTTTTCTCTGATTTTAATGTGTTATCAAAGACTATCTGGGCATTTGAAGCTTAGAATCTCTTTGGACTTGAGAAGCCATGAGCTTCAATCTGAAGCAAATCATTTTCCATCCCTCATAGAAAAGGAGGGAGACCCCAGTTTGCTTTCCAACAAAACCAGAATGTCAAAATATTTTCCAAATTACACATGAACTGATCTTATAAAATCTAAAATTTTTGTGTTGTTAGCAGAAGAGGGGGCCTCAGCAATCCTGTTAGGGATGGAAAAACTGATGACTATGAAGGTTCATTTACTTCTCATTTTTGAAGATCTGCTTGAAGTAGACGCCACTTCTTACAGGAAGCCCTCATGAATCTCCATCAAATGTAAATGGCCCCTCTTCCTTCCTGGCATCCATGGCATTTTTTGGTCTTATATCGATCACTGTATTCCAATATGTGGCTTAATGATCAGGTCCCACGTGTACTTGCCCTAATATATTATAAACTCCTTGCAGAGAGGACCAAGTATTGCTCAATTCTGCATGACCCATGTCACTTACATAGAAGATACTGTTGAAGTACTATAAGGGGACCACATTCAATGGTTCCTGATGTTCTGTGATCAGCACAAGAATTACTGCTGGAGCTTACTTAGCCTCATAAGGAAATGTTACTAAAGCTGGGGAGAGGGGGGGTGTCTCAACCTTTGCTGCACATTATAATCACGTGAGAAGATTTTAAAGTTTTTCTAGACCACAAATTAAATTGACTATCTGGCAGTAGGGTCCAGACACTGGAAGTTTTTAAAGTAGCCCGGGTGATTTAATGTGTAGCCATGGCAGAAAACTGTGGCTCTAAATTTTGTTGTTGCCTGGAGAATTGTTTTCATTGTATTTATAATGTACCTGAATATATATTCATTTAAACTTCAAAACAACACTATGAACTAGATACTATTATAATCCTCAGTTTGTAGATGAGGACACTAAGGCGCGGAGGTGTTAAGTGACTTGCTAAATTCACACAGAGCTAGACCTTGAGGCAGGCAGTCTGCTCTGAGCTGGCTGATCAATCACTATTCCACGCCAGCTTTCAGAGTTAACAGTTACTGAGTTCCTGCTACATTCCTGGCACTGTATGAAATAAATCTTTTTCATGGGTTATCTCACAGCAAACATATGAGGTAAGTACTACTCTGCATCACCAGTTTACAGGTAGGGAAACTGAACCCTATTTACGTTTCTATCGAGTGAAGAATCAAGATTCAAACCACTGGTCAATCCTTTTCATTTCCATCATATTGTCCATACCATGCTAACTACAGGTTGAAGCTTTTGACTGTGAGATGCTCTTTCCCAGGCTCTGAAATCCCTGTCTTTTGTCCAGGCCTACAGCACGCACTGCGGATCATATGCAGTTGGCATGTCCGTTCATCATTTTGATGATGGCACAACGCGTGCCTGGCTCCCTTTCTCTCTCATATTAGGAATAACTGACAATGGCTCCCAAGGCTTCCATCACGCATCGGCCCTCCCCAGGCTTTCTATCGGAACGCCGTTGCTGTTTATTGCTTCTATCAGCTGTAGCCAATTTAACTATCATTTTCATCAACTCACATGTATGATTATGTTAAGAGCTCAGTCGGACGTACGCCATTATGTATAATTTAATGATAACTAAAAGGTTGAACAAGCGCAGATTGTGTGACGACCATTAACAATAAAATGGTTAACTGTGGTCTAGTCATACAATGAAATACGAGACGGAAACAAAAGTAACAACCGCAGTTACACATAACAGAGGTGACTCTCAAAGCAAATGCTGAGAAAAGTTAACAAGCACAAAAATATTCATAGACGAAATTAACCTATGGTATTCAAACTAGAATTACGGCTGGATTTGGGAAGTACAGAGGGACTGGTGACTGGGAGAAACCATTAGGTGTTGACCTTTGAGGGGCAAGTAATGCTTTATTTCTTGACCTAAGTTGTGGTTCTATGGGCATGTCCATTTTGTGGTGATTCACTGAACTATACAGTTGTGCTCCTGGTACTTTTTCCAATACGAATGGGACGTTGTTTATAAAAACATGGATAAAGGTTGTTTGGTAAAGCAAAGAAATATAGATTCCCCAATTAAGCTTACAGGAACATTTTGGTCCTGGTCATTTTGATCCAGAACTTTTAAACAATTTAATAAAGAAGTTTTTAAAAACCTAGATTACACCAATAACGAATAAACAATAGAGAAAACTCATACACTTAGGCAGTTTCCTCGTCTTACTTTTTCAGATAAAAATAACAAAAGCTGATATTTATTGACTGTAGGTTCAAGACCTGTTACTAAATGCTTTTCATTCATATTTTATTTAATCCTCTCCACAACCATATGAGCTTCTCATTATTGGTTCCATTTTCCAGATAAGTAAATTGAGACTCAAGATTATACAACCACTAAGTGCCAAAGCTAGAACTCAAACTTAACTGAACCCTAAACGCTACTCCTTGCTTACTATGCTCCTCTCCTTCTCATTATACAGTCATTAATGTCCCTTAAGCCTGCTTTTTAATTTCCTGAAGTCTACTGGCTCTTTCCAGCCTCAAATCCCTGCCCTGTGAGCTCTAGCTTCTGGGGACTCTGCAGACCCTCAGCTCCATCTCTGCAATTCTGGGGGTTTGTTGAGCTCTGCTTAGACTCCTCTTCTATACATCATGACCTGAAAACTCTCTCAAGACAGTAAGCTGGAGCAATAGCAGGACTGACCTCATTTATTTCAGGGAATCACTGTCCATTTTGTCTAGTGTTTAATACATTGAAAACCAGTTTTTCATGTTTTGTCCAGATTTTTCTAGTTAATTCAGGATGGAGGGTAAATCTGATCCCTAATACTCCATCTTGGCCTTAAGTGGAAGTTAATGCCATGGTTTTGAATCCTTGATTTCTTTTCAAAATTTGACATGGAGCCCTAGCTGGTTTGGCTCAGTGGTTAGAGCGCTGGCCTGCGGACTGAAGGGTCCTGGCTTCGAGTCCAGCCAAGGGCGCGCACCTCGGCTGCAGGCTCCATCCCCGGCCCTGGTCGGAGCACATGCGGGAGGCAACCAATCGATGTGTCTCTCTCACACTGATGTTTCTCCCTCCCTCCCTTCCACTCTCCCTAAAAAGCAATGGGAAAAATATCCTCAGGTGAGGATTTAAAAAAAATTTGACATGGAGCGTAAATAAATTGATTGTAACAATTTAGACAATTGAAATAATTATCAGAACCATCATTAGCTTGTAAATGCTAAGAGTATAGTTGTTCTAATCAATGAAGACCACATTTATTAAATAAATGGTCTATGAATTCTAAGACTGAGAACAAAAGTTTTGTAAAAATATTAATAATTGTATGTATGGGCACAAATAATATCCTAATGGGCACATCACTTTTGCTCTACAAAATGTTTCATCAAAAGATTTGCTTCAAAGTGTCATATTCCAACATATTTAGGCTTATAATTGACTAAGTATTCTTAATTCTTTTTTTATAACACACTGGATTGTTTTGGGAAGACGGGACCGTATCTCCTGTGTGGCAACTCCTCTTCACATGCCAATTTCTCTTAAGGGTTCCTGTTTTTCTCCCTGGATGAACTCAGTTAAATCACGTAGTTATTTACTTTTAAATAGGTTTGATTCAGTGCAATAAATATTCAAGGTGCACATACTATGTTAGACATTAAGTAGATCAAAAAGATAGTAAAATAGTCCCTGCCCTTGAAGAATTTATGATCTAATACAAGAGTCAGCACATATTGTCTACAAAGGGCCAGGTACTAAACATTTTAGGTGTTGTGGGCAATATGGTCTCTCTCACAACTACTCTACTCTGCAGTTGTAGCATAAAGGCAGCCATGGACAAATACATAAACACAGGAGCGTGGCCTGTGTTCCAATAAAACCCCTGATCTAATAGGAAGAAGTAGAGAAGTACACAGAGCAATAGAGGGTGGGCAAAAGCAGGTTTACAGTTGTGAGTATGCAAAACAGTTTATTCTTATATTCGTATTTATTACTGTTTTATTTTCCATATGAACAACTGTAAACCTACTTTCGCCCCACCCTGTACACATATTACAAAGATGACCAGAAGCAAGTGCTATGAGATGTCAATGAACGGAGATTCATATCTTAATACCTGGTTTATACAAACAATGAATGATTTAATGGAGACAGCAATATTTGAGCTGATGTATTAAGATTTGATAGAATTACGATAAGCAGAAATGACAGGGAAAGACTTGAGAGATGTGGGCGATAAAATAGTCCTATTTAGCTGGAATGTTGATTATACACACAAGTGAGGTGGGAAATAAGGAAACGTAAGGCCTTTGGATTCCCCCCCACAGAAACAATGTCTTCCTTTTCTAGAGTGGTTAAGCTCTTTTCTTCCATCCTTTATCTCATTCTGCCTTATGTTATGGTTATTTTTGCACTTCTCTTTGTTCCTCTACTAGACAATCCTCACATTTAGGGCAATGATTATATATTGCTCAGTTTTGAATCTCCACTGTTTCCAGCACAGAGATGGAACCCAGCAGCAGAGCAAAATTATTTGTGGAATTAATAAATGAAACCATCCACTTCAACCCAAATCATTTGGGCTTACTAACTAGACCCTGAGGCTCTGCAGAAATAGTTTAAAGATTAGCTGACTGACAAGGAGTAGGAATGTTCACTCGTTACAACAGTAGCACCTTTATTTTTCAACAAGAGTTTTGGTGAGAGACCTTGCAAATCCTCATGGGTTAATTCCTTTAATTCCTTCATCGTGTAGATTTGACCATAATTAGTAGCCACTTGAAATACAGCTTCCAAATTGTAATTCTCCAGTCTATTTCAAGGGGAAAATCCATACAGATAAGTACTGGGGTTTTATTTTCTAATCAAAAGGTTAATTAAGTGAATTAATCTTTATGTTTGAATACATTTTTATAAAGAATTTTGAATAAATAATTTAAATGGGTTAAAATTAAATCAGTGTGGTATTAAAATGAATAATAAAGCTTAGGAAATGAGTAAAAATCTTATATGTTCTATTAATTATGTAACAGCAGACAAAATTGCCTATGGCAAGTTTAACCTGAGAAGACAGGAAAGCAGATAAAGATTCTAAAATGTTCCTGCAATTGCTGGTATCCATAGAAATCATTTTGTAAGATGTATAGTGTTCCATGAAGACATAGTTTTTGAGCAATTATTTAAAGAAAAGTACTAAGCAGCTAGCATTTAAATGAACCTTCTGAAGTGCAATGAGAGTAAATAACTGTAGAACCATAAATCAACTTTGTCATGTCCACTGAGAAAATGTAGACAGACAGCAAAAATGTAATCTGAGCACACAAGTGTGGCTGAGAGAAAAGGTCCAGAATCATTTAATGAAGATTTTCTAGGCACAAATAGTGACACCATCCATCAGCAGGATCTGTTTACATAATACCTGTGTGTCTGTGAGATTACGTAAGTGGTGGCTTATGAGTGGGAACTTTTCCTTTGTTAGTAAATGTCACCAATAAGCAAATAAGTTAAGAGAAATATGAGGGCCGGAGTCTGTGTTACTGTTCAGAAGAAAATGGACTATGAGAGGATAATGTACACTTCAAAATATGAGAATGCCAGACAAGTTCTGTCATGGTCTTTGACAGTCTCCAGAGAAGTGTTAATTTCTTCTTTATGTGAAATTAACCAGGTCATGAGAAATGAGTGTCGTGATTGGTTCATTAGGTGTGGCAAATGTACCATACCAAAGTAAGATGTTAACATTATGGAAAACCGGGTGTAGGGTGTATGGAAACTATCTTTGTTACCTTTGCAGCTTTCTATAAAACCTATATTATTCTAAATATTTAAAAATATTTTTAGCCCAGCCGGGCGTGGCTCAGCGGTTGAGCGTCCACCTAGGATCCAGGCGATCAGGGTTCGATTCCCGGTCAGGGCACATGCCCGGGTTGCGGGCTGCAGCCGATCAATTACTCTCTCATCATTGATGTTTCTCTCTCTCCCCCTCCCTCTCCTTTCCTCTCTCTGAAGTCAATAAAGATATATTTAAATATATATATATATTTAAAAGTGATATCTATTTTAGCCTGGCCAGGCATGGCTCAGGAGTTGAGCATCGACCTAGGATCCAGGCGACTGGGATTCGATTCCCAGTCAGGGCCCAGGCCCAGGTTGCGGGCTCGATCCCCAGTCAAAGGCGTGTAGGAGGCAGCCGATCAATGACTCTCATCATTGATGTTTCTCTCTCTCTCTCCCTCTCCTTTCCTCTCTCTGAAATCAATAAAGATATACTTTTTAAAAAGTGATATCTATTTTAAAGCAACAGAAATGTCTTATAGAATCTAAGAATTGGTGTGTGCTGGGGCATCCAACCTGGATTAGAGAGATGGAAAAAGACTATGGGAATCCTCCGTCTGTGTGTAAATAAGAGACCTAATTTGTTCTGTTCTCTCGTGCTCTTGTCTCTTATCCGCATGGTAAAAAAGCCTGGCCACAGACAGTGTCGGGATGTTCATATATAATTCCAGGTACCTGAAGAGGGACTGCTCTCTCTTTCTGACCTATTTCCAAATTCCCAGAGGAAAGGAATTTGGGACAGGAGTCCGCCTCTCTTTCCATTAGTTTGATAGGCAGGGTCAGGGAAAGGCCTCTGATTAACCTAGCTTAGGCTGCCTGTTCACCCTGAACAAATCCATTTCCATCAAGGAAATCGAGTTACATGCCCAGAGACCCTCCCCTGTGGATGATGGGGAGTCGTGAGGGCAAAGAAGAGGAAGAGTTTCTCACAGGGTGCAGAGTGGAAAAGAGGGCAGGATAGCTCCCACCCAATAAAGGAATGACCATAAAGCATCTAAGATTGGGGGGGGGGGGAGCACAGAATTAATATGAAACATAAATATTTAGCACTTCAGAAAATACACAGGCCCAAAATCTCTTATCCACACTTGTGAAATCCCTAAAGCTCTGAAAACCAGAAGGTTTTCCATAGCTCATTTGGCAGCAAACCTGTCCTGAACTGATGGGAGGCTAATTATAGGCTCTACATATTTACTGTGAATATTCATACCATTTGCCAAAGAAATGTTAATGTGTTTGGTTATAGGGTCTTCCCTAAGCCCCACAAGGAGTAAGTGATATGTAATAAATTGTATATGTTACAGTATTAACTTAATAAAAAGTCTGAATTACAGTGCTTAATTGCTCCCTTGGGTTTTATATAAGTGATACATATATAATAGTACATATACTGAAGAACATAAATAGCTATTGCTATGTAGCTCTGAAAACAAGGGCCACAAAAATAAAAACTGTGCAAGAAACAAAAAAAATTTAAAACACTGAAAGGAAAATATACAATATCTATGCTATTTTTTGAGGATAGGCTAACTCTATTAATAATACCTTATTTTTACATAATTTTTACAGTCTTCAAATCTCTTTTATGTTATTTTTTAAATTATCAAAACAATTCTTGGACATAAGCCAGGCAAATAATATTACTGCCATTTATGGAAAAGAGAGGGGTACCCAGAAAAGATTTTACTAGATAAAGTGTAGGGTCTCAGTTGCATGTCTCCTAAGCACTAATCCAATGCCCTTGAACTTTGGCACTCTGGCAGATGGAAACGAATTACTGAATTGGCATTTTCACCATGTGGGTAAAACCATACCACAGTAACTTAATATGTGGTTTCTCTGAAGTTTTGAGGACTATGAAAAAGGTTTGCCAAGGATCCTTGGGAAGGGTGGTGATGAGGCAGTCTTCTGCAGTAGGATAAAATAGCCAGTGTCCAGAATTCCTTGGATCTGAATCCCTCAAGCAAGTTATTATAATAGCTACCTCTTAAGGCTGCTGTGGGGACTTCATAACAGCCCTTAAGTAAAGTATTGCATGGCATATTCCATAAAAGGTAGTTTTCTCTTTTCCTTCAAACTCCTGTCTATCTTTCTCAGGTGACTCTTAATGGGAATCACATCTCCAACACTGAGAAACATGACACTGTAGACTATATACCTCATGAAGGCAGAGACCCACTGTGTACCCAGCATAGACAGAGCTTGGCATGAAGCAGCTGTTCAATATGTACTCATCGAATGAATAACTAGAGGAAGATTGGGAACTTCCCATTGGAACAAGTCCCACATCAGAGTCAAGGAAATCAACATTTAATTAGTTAAATTGGGTGATTTAACATTCTTAGAAAAAAAAATTCCCTCCTGCACTGCAATTATTAATGCTTTGTGCTATTCAGTGACAATGCTTTTTCTATTTCAGTGACAGTATGGGAACCCCAGGGACAATTGTTAAAACCAGCTTTTCAGTTATGAGTCCTGTGCCCCTTTGCTTTTCACTCCTCAATGCAATTCTGATAGTTGTGTTGCCTTTGTAAGATTCTAAATTCTTACAAGTGCCCTAAAACTCCACAGAAAGACTGAAATCTGTCTAAACTTGAGAGTTCAATTCTATTTAAATAAATCCCCATTTGCTTGTTTACTCTATTTACTCGTTTTATCTTTAATGTGAATGTTACTACAGAGCTTTTAAAATGCTTGCATACAGAGTATTTGTAATAATAAAAAGCTGCTGATGCTGAAACAGATGTCAAAATAGTCATAGTAAAAACTTTTGTACAATGTATAAAACAAGTATATTTTATATGTGAATTTCACATACCTGGTGATCCTATCAGAATTTTAATAGTGAAATTCAATTTTAGCTCCTAATTGGAAGCATATTTGGCAGCTCTGTTTCCATGCCATTGCATGGTTTCTTCCTCCTTGCCTGGTCGTAGTAGAGTAACACCCAACCCAAACCACAGCATGTAGATACACATTTTAAGTGGATGTACATATCAATGCCTGCTTTCATTAAAGATTTGTGTTTGTGGTGAGAAGGAGGGAGAAGAGGGGGCGGCAAGGAGAGGGAGCAGGAGGTCTCAAACGCCCCATTGCTCTACCGAGAGATAGACAATATACAGCAAACATTTTTAAGGGAGGGAATGTGCAATGCCTCCACATGTTGTTTGGAAGATGCCTAGAGTCATGTGGTGAACTCATAAGAAAAAAAAATAACCAACGAGTGTATTGCTTGCATCGTAAGGGAAATAATATCATGCCAGTGAAAAGGAAATGAAAAAAAGCTAAAAGCTGATCTGTTCGATCAGAAATAAAAAAATTCCCAAGAATGAATCCTCCTTTCCTTTTCACTGGAATAAAAATATATATATATATTAAAATGCTTAAAATGACCTAATGTTAAGTATACTGCCCAGTGAATTCTTACATGTATACATACTTCATATCAAGATAGACAATATTTCCAGTGCCCCCAAATGTTTATTTTCCCTCCATAGTCAACACCTCCTCCCAAAAGTAACAACTCTTCTGACTTATTTATTGATTAGTTTTGCCTATTCTTGAATATTATATAAGTGGAACTTTACATTATGTATTCTTTTGTGACTGGCTTCCTTCACAGAACCTAATTTCTGTGGGATGTAGTTATGTTGTTTGTGTAGCTGCAATTTGTTCTTTTTTGTTGTCCATTCTCTTGTTGATGGGCATCACTTTCAGGTCTTGGTCTGTTATGTGTTAAATCTGCTATGAACATTTCATACATTCTTTTATGGACATATAAACTCATTGATCTGGAGAATATATTGATGAGTGGAATTGCTGGGGCACAGGTATGAATATGCTTGGCTCCAGTACATACTGACAGTTTTCCCAATTGACTGACCCAGTGTATGAGCGGTCCTGTTGCTCCGCATTGGTGTCAACGCTTGTTACTGTCAGTCTTTTTCATTTTGGCTATTCTGACGCTATTTAGTGCTCACTGTGGCTTTAACTTGCATGCTCCTAATGACTAAGGATGATGAACACCTTTTCATATGCTCATTGGCCATTTAGTTGTTTTCTCTTGTGAAGTGCTTGTTCCAAGGTTTTGTCCATTATATTATTGCCCAAGCACAACTTTTGATTTGAACTCTATTATCTGAGTACTCTATGTTGAGTTCTACATAATTTTAGAAAACCAATCTAATGAGGGTATTTTTAGCAGTAATTTTTACCTTTTTAGAAGTTCTCTGTGCTGTTTTCAAAAAGAGTGATTTCAAAATGACCTTTTTTTTCAAGTGCAGAATTCTACATGGTAGGATTCAAATCCTGTATATATTATCAGAAGTGAGAGAAAATCCCTTCCAGTTTAGCGGTTCAGAGCATGGACCGAGTTTAAGCCATATGGCCTTGCTTGTATTTACATGCCTCATACCTCATTTGTACAATGGAGATCATGACACAACTTGCCTCACAGTGCTGTGAAGATCATTGGGTTAACCTATATAAAGCTCTGAGAGTGATGTGTAGTGGACACCAAGCCCTCAGTAAGTACTGGTTATGGATAACATTACTTGGGGTGCCAGATTAAGCCCTCATTCTGTCTGTTCAATCAAGATAAGGTTATAACATCAGCCAATGAATTGGGGGAGGCATTCACATGTGGATCTGGACTGCTCAAACAAAAATTGGGAGATAGGGTGTGAATCTCCAGAACTCGCTGTGTGAAATGCCCACTGAAATGATCACTGAAGCCTGTTAAAATGTTCTTTCTGGTCCATTTGGCTTTGAGAACCCAGCATATGCCTAATGGCTCCTTTGGTGTATAAGTTAGGAGGGCCCAGGCCAATTTATACATATTCATGACTTGTAAATTGTTCAATCTGTCTCTGAATAGGAACTAAAATATTTAGGATAAAAAGAGCAGCTCCCTCCCAGGTAGCCCAGGACATAGGAACACTTTAATAAAATGGGAACGTGGGTTCCAAAACAATCGTTTTGTAAAATCTATAATGCACTCCCATAAAGGTTATATACTCAAGGGCATCCAAGAAGCCAGAGAGCACAAGTCAAATGTGACAGGGGAGAAACTGCCTAAGTTAGAGCATTTCTTCCCTGTCAATAACTTAAATGGGGCAATGGGCTTTCTCTCTCATTAAGTCCATCTGCCTAGGCTAGCTGCCTGGCAGTTCTTCTGCTAATGAGAACCTGTTCTTCCTAATACTGGAAGAAATAAGTCTTTATCTCTACCCCTTTGCATGTGCCAGTGCCATGTCAGAAACAATTTTTCAGGAAAGAGACATTTCAAGGTACAGCCAGGTATGATCATTCAGTCACCTAGCTCCTCAGTCTTTTGATGCAATGAGAACAGGAGACAGTGCTGACTGTCTGTCCCTGCTGACTCATTAGATTCAGAAGAGAATCACATCCTTTATTATCTAACACCATCAGGACGTTAGCTTCCAAAAATGTTCACATAACACTGTGCAATCATTTGCACTTGGTCATGATTATTTTGTACAATCCTTTAAGTTATGGCTACATGGATTTCTTATCCACTGAGCAGATAATCATTTTTATTTTGCTAAGGTGTTGTTGTTTTTTTTAAACTTTGTCCTTCATGGACTTTAAGAAAATGATTCTTGAGAATTATCTGGCTCAAAGGAAAGATAGTCCTGGGATCCTTTTTCATATGCTTATTGACCTGTTGTGGTAGGCAAAATTCTAAAAATGCCCTTTCACATCAAACTGCCAACCTACAGAATGAACTAATAAAATGGATATTGTTTTAAGACACTAAATTCATGGTAATATGTTACAGGGCAATAGAAAGCTAATACGCCTGATTTCTTCTCTTTGCATTCTTTTAAATAGCCAAGCAATAGAGGTGGATTGGGTAAAGAAAATTAAAAGGTCTGAGAAACACCCAAGGATTAACTCAAGTTATTAGATGTCATGGAGTCATCTCAAGAAGAAGAGGCTCCAAGTGACACCATCTTAAAAGTAATTACCACAATTGGGGCAAGGAAAAGAATACTGAGTCTTCCAGTAGAAGCATGAGAGACTTCGCCAGGTGCTGGGCTTGACCATCATTTTTCCTCAAATCGGAATCATACTAGGAATGCCATTTTGCTTTCTGTGCTTCCCTTTTCTCCTTGGCTTAAAAGATCTCTTTCTCATTCCTGTAGCAATATGGCCAAGGTCAGGAGTGCCATGACAGCTCCATGAATGAATTGGGATCATGCATCATTGTCACAAACCACAACATAGGCGTCATAAGGTGTTAGGAAAGTGAAAGGTGGCAAGTGGTGATAAAAAAAATATTTTGAAATTTCCAGAATTATAAGAAAGTATAATATGTGGATTCAGGAATCTTGGAAGAGAAAGAAGATAGAAGTATGGGTCCCATTAAGGTAGGAGGCCACTAGCAGAGGGATATACTTCTCCGCTCTCTACAACACCTAGGAACAGCTCTGCAGGCCCTCTACTCTGGTGTCGACTACCCCATTGGGTTCTCCTTCCCCAGGTGCCCCACCAATCTTGCTGGATTTTGTCTATGCTCCTGACCTCCTTTGCCCCTCTCCTCTGTGGCCAGCAGGAGAGCCCTCCTACTTATTAGGACAGATTTTTTTTCAGAGAGATTCTCCATGATAATGCCTAAATGACACCCTTCTTTCTGATTACGAGAGTCCTCCCCTCACTAGAGCTCATATCTCTTGCTTTGTTTAATGGAAAACTGAAGTTTAGATAGACTAGTGAGATAACCAAAGAAATGAAGTAGATTTTTTTTAGGAATAGAGAAACTGAGGGTCATGAATTTTAATAAACTAAGGGGGTAATGAAGATATTTGGAAAATCTGTCTTTCAAATAATATTCCAAGATTTCTAAAAAATAGAGAATTCTTTATAGGAAAACAAAGTGTGAACTGAAACCCTGTTAGTTCCAGCAAGGTAAAGAAGTTGGCATTCCCTATAGCCAAAGTCTCAAAAAGAGAAGCACAGGGCACTGAACCGGTGTAACTTATTTTATTATCATAACTTACAGTATTTCTTTTGCTAATATAAGACTTCAGAGGATGGATTTTATTTTTTAATTACACTTAAAAAAACTAAAAGTCTCCTTGGTCTACCAAACAAACAATTTTATGTCCTACCAAAGTGAGTTGTTCTAAATTGTTTAACAGCCACATTCTAACTAGTCATGTTAAATGCTGGTTTGAAGGAAAGAATGAACAGAAGATAATTCAGTTCAATGTTGGCTTTTGGCTTTATAGTTTGATAAAAGCAATTTCTTTCTTGCTTGTTTGTCCCATACTTTTCTAGCGCTAACTTCTAGTACTAATCACATGTTAGCAAGTGTTGTAAACAGTGTTCATTGTTCAATCTCTGAGCGTATTAGTGCTTAAGCCTTCATCTTCACGTAAAGAATTTTGATGGTGGTATAAATAAAAGTGACCTAAACAACTTTCCTATATGGGCATTAATGAGAAATATTGATTTTATACAACTGTTATGGCTTCCGTGATCCATAGCAATAGCATAGGGAGGTAAAAGTGAAGAGCAAACTCCATGCTTGCTCTGCCCATGGTTTGATTACTTAAGTAGATACAAGATAATTGCAATGTGGAAGATGTACATTTTCCTTGATTTGAGCCATAGATCCTTTTCACCTACAGATCAAAGAGTCTAATTAATATTCTTCCTTTCCTTGTACTAGTAAAGATAAACAACTGATGTCTCAATTTTTCTCTTCTCCATTTCTAATGGTTATATGTGCTTCATATTCTTACTGGATTATATTTCCCAAACTCTTCCTCTGGGATAGGAATTAGGTTATACTTTTAGCAATAGAAAACTGAGAAAAGTATGGAGAAATGACTGTGAACTCTATTTTTTGTCTCTTCTTTGAGCCCATAATTAGACGCCTTGCACACATATGTGCGTAAATGGCAGAGTCATTTTTCAAAGCAAAATATTTTGAACATAGATCCAAACAGAACACAGCTCTCAATTCATTAACTTACCTCTTTGTAATTAACCTAAAGGAAAGGCTAGAACAAGAACTCATCACAGCTTTTGGAACAAAGTCCACCTGGGGCTTGCCAGACTTGGTACAATATTAGGTGGCTGGTTTTCCCATAGAGTGAGATAGATATGCTTTGGAAAATAGCTTCTCTACCTTGCAACCTGACTCTAAGAATATACTATTAAAGTCATCCCTCTGGAATAAGTGGAGGCAATTGGACAGTGCTCCAGAAGATCATGATTAAAGAATTACGGAGGGGAATTCCAGTAACCTAAGAAATAAAAATAGCCAATTCAATTGCATGCTTTTATGTACCAAGCACTGTGCTAAAAATGATTTATACATATCATGTTATCTAATGCGAACACAACCATATATGGTGAAGGCACTATTATTACAGTTGAAGAAACTTGGCTTACAGAAATTATTTCTTGGACTTAGACTGCATGGCCAGTAAGTGGCAGAGACAAAATTAGAACCTAGACAGTTAAGAGTCTGAAGCTATGTGCTTTATGGCTCTGTGCTAGGTTCCTTTAATTCAATTAATTGGTATACTGTACTTGTATTGACTGCTTGCTTGGTACTGGGCAATGTAATAAATTCTTTATGTGATTAACTCATTAAGCCCTTCAATTAACTCATTTAATCAAACATCAAATGAGGTAAGAACCTTCAGTAGTCCATTTTACAGTTTTATAAACTGAGGCAAAAAGAAGTTCAATAACTTGGAATCCTCATAAAGGGAGTATGGCACAGCTGGAATTTGAATTCAGAAAACCTTGCACCAGAGGCTGTGCTTTTAACCATGGCATCTCCTTGTGTCATTAAATTACTAACTAGAACCTTCCCCATGAGAGGGAGTGGGGAAAGTAAACTGAATTTGGGGAGTCAGACTCAGTCTCAGACCAACTGGGATATGCAGGTGCACACGTGACCGAAAACACTGGAGGTGACAGAGTCCAGAGAGGAAGGTTTAAGGAAGGTGGGGAGGGTTCATTAGCAAATGAAGGTGGACAGCCATGTTGCGGTAGCCTCACAGTTTTGCCTCGGGAGGCAAGACCCTTTGATAGTTGAAAATAAGAATTGACTGCTTACTCAGCTTCAGCTTTCCTTTCTTGCCATCTGTATCCTGGAACTCATAAAAGACAGTGACAGCCACTTTTGGGCCAGGTTTTCACAACTGCAAAAACACAAGTAAACTGGGCAAAAAAAGTCATCATTCCCTTCACATTAGCTTTAGAAAGCCTGACATGAGGAAGCATGAACAGATGCTGCGCACTGCACACATGATTCCAAAATTATGTTCTAATTAAACAAAAAGCAAAATGCAGGGAGGAACAAGAAGGTAGTGTTCAGGGCTTGCTTCGGTCATAAGGACACTCTTGTCAAGAGCCACTTAGGAAATGCCAAAAATACACCTGCCCTAAAACGTTCCTCCCAAACACATTTGTCTTCAGCAGAGGGGTTGAAAGATGCATGGATTCAAGCTAAAAGTTGATTTCAATAATGATCATAATAGTTTACACTTGCATGGCATGTTAAATTTACAAGTGGCTTTCCCACCCATTGTATTATTTAATTTCCAGAGAAGCTTTCAAAAGCAGGCAGGACTAGATCTACTTTGCAAAGGAGACAATTAAGGGCCCAAGCCCAGCTGCCAGTGCCTGACAGCTAAAGTTGAAATCCAGATCTTAAGAATCCTGCTCTGAGTTCATGTTAGGCTGAACAGGGCAATTTGGAGGGCGGGGGGTCAACAGGAGAACAAGGGTGAACCCACTACTAGAAGAGAGCATGCCACAGCCGGGAGATAGGTATCAAGAAAGAAATAGTAGAAAGCTAAGGGCAAAGCTGTGGTTGTGTAAATAAAGGAAAGCTGTCGTTGTGTAAAGAAAGGAACACTCACATTGACCTCGTTATTTATCTGGTCAGAGCATGAGAAGGTACATGAAAGTGTTGGCTGTTGAGGTGGGTAGGACATTCTCAAGCAGAAATGGGGTAGAGAGAATTGTAAGGTGGATGAGACAATTTGAATGAATGTGAAGAGGCAGAAATCAAGGACATAGACGAAGAACAATGCATTACCCAGTGCAACTGCTGCACTGGGTATGTGAAAGAGATAGCAGAAAATAGAACTGAAAGGGGGAGATGACATCATAGACATTTCTGAATAACAAGCTAAATAGTTTGATCTTAATTCATTAGGCTTTGAAGAACCAATAATAGTTTATAAACACAGAGGTAACACAACATCTGCTTCATGGGTTTCTTGTGAGATTTTAATAAAATGTTGATGCAAAAGTGCCTTGTAAAATGTAATTTAAGTAATTAATATTATATACAGTGGAACCTCAATTCTTGAACTTAATTAATTCCGGAAGGCTGTTTGAGAAGTGATTTGTTCAAAAACTGAATCATCCCCCCCACTAGAAAAAATGTAAATGGAATCAGTCCATTCCAGACTCCCAAATGATTCCCTGGTTTAACCTTTCTCAATTGCTTGTGATAGTTGTTTTGCAAGCACTTTCACACTCTTAGCAACATCAGTACTCTTGATGGTATCTTTATGTTTTAAGATTGTGCTAATCATAGATTTCACCATGCGGCACTTGGTAGCCAGATCAGACATGCAAACACCTCTATCATATTTTGTAATTACTTCTTTCAAAGCTCTATCGTTGTTCCCACAACTTTCCTTTTCACTTTGCTCCTATAACTAACCTTCTTAGGACCCATGGTGACACACTGTATGTATTTAGTACTAATAATCAGCAACAAAAGCAAAAAACACGAAAATATTCACAGCACAATTTCCTGAGATGTTAGCAATGCAAGGTTTAGTGGTAAAATGACTCATAGTTGTGCATTCTCTCCTTTCTTTGACATCTGAGGGACATGAGACTGATCATACAGGTATCAGCATGAAAGGGTTGTTGGGTCAAGAACTGAAGTTTTGTTCTACAACTGAGACATTTTTTCCATGAACTACTTGGTGAAGAACTGAATTGTTTGAGATGGGAGATGTTCAAGAACCGAGGTTTGACTCTAATTGCATTCATTCATTCATTCAATTCACAAGTATTATTTGAGGGCCTGTTACTTATCAGGCATGATCTGCCTAGGTATCTGGTATTTATAAATGAACAAGACTTATCACTATGCACTGAAGCTCGCAGTCTACTGGGGAAAATGAACATTTCAATAATTACAATTAAGTACTCCTAGGTAAAATGTACATATGGTGCCAGAAAAGTACAGAAGGAAGCTTTGATGAACATTTCCTGGCAGAGTCAGGGGAAATTATATTTGAATTAAATCTTAAATAACCATAGATATAAATGTAGGAGCTAAAACTATTAAACTTTGAGAAGAAAATATTTGAGATACCGGGTTAGACAAAGTTTTCTCAGACAAATCACAAAAAACACAAACCATAAAAGAAAAAAAACGCTAACATGACCTTATTAATTTTAAATTCACTTTAAGCAAATGAAAAAGCAAGCCATGGACTGGGAGAAAGTATTTGCAAGACATAACTAAACAGAACTCTTATATCCAAAATATAAAAAAAGCTCTTACAAGTTAATAATAAGAGAAACAACACAATAAAATGATGTGCCAAAAAGTTTCAATAGACACTACAAGAAGATATACAAATGGCCAATAACCACAAGAAAAGATGCTCAACATCTTTAGTCATTAGGGTAATGCAAAATAAAATCACAATAAGATACCACTGTACAGCCAAATGGTTAAAGTTAAAAAAGCTGATTATAACCTAATGTCGGTGAGAATGAATAGCAACTGAAATCCTCATGTATTGTGGGTAGGAATCCAAAATGTTAAAGCCCATTCAAAAAAAAATAAAAAGAAAAAAAGAAAGTAATATGGAACTGCATGTTAAAGTTAAAAAGACCCTTAGCATATAACACAATTCCACGCGTAGTTACCCAAGAGAAATTACAACATATGTCCACACAGAGACTTGTATATAATGTTGCTAGTAGTGTTACTCACAATATTCTAAAACTGAACACAACCCAAATGTCCATCAATGCTTGAACAAATAAGCACATTGTAGTATATTTATACTATAAACTTTAAGAGTTTAAGGATTGGTAATACTTACTTATCTGTAGAATTAAAACTAAATTTAGGCTCTAAAGGAGGAAACTACATAATGACTTTATGCTTTGACAATGTAGATACAGCACAGCTAGCAAAATCAGAGAAGAATCAGAATAAATTCACTGCTTAATTACTTAAAAATAGTTAAGCAACTTTAAGTAAACTTTATTTTTAATGCTTAGAGATTAAAATAGCTTTAAAAAGAAACGTTTAAAGTAAATAAAGTCCAAGATGCAACATGTCATTTTTCTCCCTAGTATTTGTTTTCTCTGTCCTGCCTATTCTGATTCCAAATAAATATTCTTGCCTAAGTCTTCTCTCTCTCATCAGGGTTATATGGATTTTGGTCATTTACCCTTAAAAAAAGTAGGGCTAAAAAATATTAAGCATATATACTAAAACTCTTCACTGTTTTGAATAAGTTATTTGACAATTATGTAACGACTGTTCAATGCAAGATTTCTAAATATGCCAAATAAAACACCAAATACATATTAATATGAAACATGATATTCCAACCCAGGTAAAGTTATACTGCATATGTTACAGCATAAGAATATTTTAGTTTCTGATCACCACAGGACTACTGCACTAATCACCTTCAAGAACTAGTAAAACATTGGTTCGAGGGAAACAAAATCTAAACACACCATAATTACTACAGGGAAATCTCTGGTGAAATATCATTATATATAATAAATGACAATTTTGAAAACTTTCTCAAACTGCGTTTTAATCATGTTTGTCTCCATTAAGCCTCTAAGTTAATTAAATGGGCAAGCCAACTTGAGACAAGGAAATTGATTTTCTGCATAGGACACTCTCAACAGAGTAGCAGACATAAAAAAAGATCAATTTTTCTTCATGGTGTGCAAATTAAGCTCTGTTCAGAAAAAAATTAACAAAATCCCTGTTCCCTTGGGTTCTTTTGTTCTTTCGGGACACGTTAATCAAGTAAATATGGCAAGAAGGAAAAATACATTTGAACGTTGCTTGTACCTTTCACCTTTGGGAAAACAAAGAAGTCTCGAGTCTCATTAGCGAAAACCTCTAGCCACTCCTTCCAGCCTCCTGCCTAATGGAGCATGGGCACTGAGACCTAAGGAGTGGATCCCGGCTCCTTTCTACCCATGAAGGAATTTTAGTAGCAATCTATTCAGGGTGGACCAAAAAATAGTAGTTTGTGCACTGCAATTTTTTATTAAAATAAAGACAGCCTATTCCTTTGCCTTCCATTTCATCACAATCTCCTCATTTCCACCCCGATGCCCCCAAGCACACAAGGATCTCATTTTCATTTGCTTCCCTAAAAGAGAAATCAGGAGGATTCATATTTGCCTATCTTTGCAAGGCTAGGCATCCCTAACTTGATCTCTTTGACATGGGACTTTATTGTTTTAGTGACTTATTCTAGAACTAGTGAGTGCAGGATTCTCCAGTATATTACTTAACTAAAAATCAAAAGAATATCCTTTTGTGACTGTTGATGCTGAGAACTATGTTTTTGGATGGAAGGTGGAAGAAAGTAGTTTTCCTATACCCTTTTATCTATTATATTCATGATATCAGTAAAGCTCTCTATATTTCAGAAGACACGTGTTTATATATCATAGTGTAGTATTCACTGTAGAGCATGCCATCTCTGAGATAATTACATGCAAATGTGAATATATTCTTTATTCTTCTATTTAAATTCAGTAACACCAAGACCATCATTTGTGAAACAATGTAATATTGTTTCATGAGGGAAGAATTTGCTAATAAAGCTCAAGCAGGAGCTTTTAAATCATTCCAGAAAACTGCTTTTCTCACACTTTGTAATTCTAAACCTATAGATAGAGAGCAATGTGCTTTTTTAGATGTAAGATTTCAAAGTTATGCCTGATATTATAGTATAATTACTTTACATTGTAATATAAAATTATTATAGTTAAAAATATAATAATATATTAAAATATAAATTTACATTTTATAGTATATGTAGCACTCAATTATAGCTTAATTCCATGTTACTGTATTCAGATATCCCATAGTAAAATCAGGCTGGTTCAAATGTAAAGCTCCAAAGAACATTACTTAACTTAGAACATATGTGACTAACTTTGTTTAGCATGCTTTCTCTCAAGGCTGTCACCTAGCCACTGCTTCGCTTGCCTGAGCAGAAATCAAATATGGATGACTGGACATAAATGAGGGTTGAGTCAACCTGATGTCCTTGAGGTAGAAGAAAAACAAACTCTGTTGTCTTTCTCCGAGTTTTCTCCCCACGCGTAGTTAGCATGTGGACATTTCTACCCCTAAGCCACTTGTAGTCTTTGGAATCAGCACCCACCTCTGGTAACCTTACATTCACACTCAGGACCCTAAGCATAATAGACAGTGGAAGTATTTGGGGACAAGGATATGGTACCCTGAATTTTCAAAGTATTCCAAAATGCAGGAGTGAGAAATGTTTGAACAGAAACAAATAAGCCAGGTGTGATACCTGCACTGAGCAGGGCCTACTTGAACATTGGGAATTCTCTAAAAATGAAAGTAAGGGCTTACTTGGGTAAAATCCAGAATCCTGAAGTTTAATTTTGGAAACAGGAGAAGTTGGGCAACAACAAGGCAAGCAGATCAGAGCCAGGCTGGGTTGTCAGGAGCATCTGTGGAGCCTGAGGGCCTGCCAAGGCTCTTACTCTTTTGGTCGTAGCTTCCCCTTCTCCCTCCGATACTCTGGAAATGGGCAGCTGGAGTGGGCCTCACTTCATTTTTTTTCAGCCACCCCTGATTTTCTCCCTGCTATAGCCTGGAAAGGTGATGATCAGATTCCCATGAAAAGTCTGTTACTCTTTGTGAAAATCATTCAAACTGAGGGTTCCTGTACAAACCCTTCCTGACTTTTCAGTGACCACTATTCCTCAGAGCTGTACTTTTGGAATTGTTCCAGTCTCAGAATCAGTCCAGAAGGAGGTTTCTATAGCTTGGTACTTATTTTCAGTTTTTAGGATATTTGTTAATTGCTTTCTTCTGCATCCTTCCAGTACAGTACTTGGACTATGTTTTATACTTGTGGGCTCAGTTGCTTGCATTTGTATACTGTTGTTTTTCAATTATACTGTTGTTTTTCAATTTTTCCTCAAATATAATGAAACCTCACTATGAAACTTGGGGTCTATGCTATGGATCCAGCTGTGTTATGACATGGCTCTCTGCATATTTATAGCATAACTATACAAAGGTTTATTCTCTAACACAGATCACTTCTTACACTCGGGAACCTCCCTACTATCGTTGAGTACCAGTTGTATCAAAATCACCTAGGAGCTTTTTAGAGATGTAGGATTTCAGGCCCTGCCACAGCCCTACTGCATCACAACCTGCAATTTAACAGGATCTCCAGGTGATTCACGTGCACTTTACAATTTGAAACACACTGGGCCACAGCAACAGCTTCCGAAACAGGGGCTACATATTAGTCACACAGAGAAATTTTAAAAATACCAAAGTTGGGTCCCACTCCTAAGAGATTCTAATTTAATTGGTTTGTGGTGGTGCCCTGATATGGGTATTGTTTTTTAAGTTTCAGATTTGTTTTAAAGGGCAGCCATACCTGAGAAACACTTCTCTAGAATAAGCAATATTAAGTAAAATTTGTATCCTTTTAGCTGTATATGTTGTATAGTCAACACTAAAGTAGAAAATCCTTGAGGGTCAAATCTACCTCTTCTATTTTTAATATCTTCCAAATTGCTCTTTGCACAGTGCTTAGTATATGGTGGTCACTCAGATACATGTTCATACATGATAGAGTACTAAAGCAGGTGAGAGATAACTAGGGTTCATGTCATGGCTCTGCAAGACATGACATCTTTGACCATGGGAAGATCACTGAACTTGTTGGGAAGTCAATTTCTTTGTCGGTCAAGTGGGAATGACTTCTGACTCTAGTAGTTATTCAGTCATTCATTCACTCAACAAATATTTATGAACATCTATTCTGTTCCAAGTACTATTTGGGGCAGCAGAAAAGTAACAAAAGCCAGAGCATCATCATCATTGGCTCAACTTCTCTACTTTTCAATACAGTAATATTTTACTTTGGAATCTGCAGGACTGTGCTTACAAACATGTAGAGATAGTATTTACTACTCTAGGCAGTGCCTTGAGTTCATCAGATTTACTCCTGCTCTCTGTTGTGATGAAAAGGTCCATTGAGGCACTCTTCTGCTTTTGTCTCTTCTGCTTTCATTTATCAAAGCTCTGTGAACTATTCATAAAACCAGGACCATAAGAAAGCCAGCCCCCTGGACCTGGCATCCAAGGTGCTGAAGCATGGCTCTGTTTCCAGGCTGTATGAGTCTCTAGTTTCAGCCAAGAAGCAGAGCATCACTATTCTGTTGCTGTCTTCCTTCTTGAACCACTTTTTTCAGGTGTCATGGTCTTATTTATAACATTCAACTGCCGAAGTGCATCTAGGGTTCAGAGATTTGTGTCCCAATTATAAGAGTCCTAATTGCAGAATCTTGAAGTAAGAATATAAGCCCCCAAAGAAACAGTGCTTGATGATGATGATTGGTGATGGTGATGGCGGTGGCAATGATGATGATGATGATGATAAATGTGTCCATGACAGGTCTCCTCTTTTACAGATGCTATTTGGCTCCAGTAATGCAGGTTAAATACTCATTATAACAACATTGACTAACACAAGATAAACCTAATTACATTTCATCTCTCTTCTAAATACCTTACACATGCATAACCAAATTTGATTCCTATAATCCCCTTATACATTAGTTACTGTCATCTTCATTCCCAGGAACCCGAATCACATAGATTTCAGGCAACAGGAAGTGATCATGCCAGGCTTCAAAGTCTAGATTTTCCAAAGCCTGAGCTCATAGTCGTGTCACTTACCTGCTTGACAAACCCCCACTGATTTTATAAAATTCAACTTAGTTTACTCTCTATGCAGTTTTCCCTCATCAGATATATATATATACCATAGCAAAAACTACACAATTACCACTTTAAGTTCTGTGTCAGGGTCTGTGCTTAGTGCTGTACTTATGTAACCCTTATAAAGTTAGATTGCCTCCAGGCCAGGCAATAAAATGGTTTTATTCCAAGTCCTACACTGTAAAATTAAATTGTAGTTTTGCTCTTTATTGCATTCTCTCTAAAAACTCCAGAAGGAGAATTACATTCATAACACAGAGCAACACGTCTTAGAATCCCTCTCTCCCCCTCCCTCCCCATCCCGCCATGCCCCCTCCAGTATCCCGCCAGTCTACAAAGCAGTGCATGAGAGCGGCCTCCAATTCTACTTCTTCCAAACTTCTAAAACTCTCTTCCTGAAACCCATCCCCGGATGGCTTTTGTGCTCTTTCTCCCTCCCTCTTCCTCCTTTCCAAATCTATTTTTTTCTCGCTAGAATAGATTTGTATCCTCTCCAATATAAATCAGACTACTATGTTTTAGGCTTCTTTTGCCTTGACCTTGGTTCTACATAGCCAACAGGGTGAATGCTGAATTAACTGACCTCATCATAGAATCAGCAGCCCTAACATCAAAGAAGGTTTCTTCTCAGAAGGAGAAAAGAGATGTGTTTATATTTTGCCCTTGTCATATACACTTTCTCAATTTATTATCACTACTCTTATATGGGTTTAAATTTTTGCCATTTTAAGGTTTTGAAAAATGAGAGTTAACTCATTTACCCAATAGGACAGGATAAATTCATGCAGATCCAGAATTTTAATACAGACTGAATACATAAAAGCCCTTGAGTTTAGCCAGACCTGACATTGGATATGTGAACTAATCCCTTCAATATCCCTTAAGGGCTCCAGTGTCCTCTAGAGCAGGGGTCACACCAAGCTATGGCCCATGGACCAAATCCAGCCCACTATTTGTTTTTATAAATAAAGTTGTATTGGAATGTAGTCACAGTCATTCATTTACATGGTGTGTATGGCTGCTTTTGCACCACAAAAGCAGAACTGAGTAGTTGTGACAGAGAATGTATGGTCCAAACCTAAAATAATTACTATGTCGTCCTGTGCACCAAAAGGTTGCTGGTTTGATTCCAACTTAGGGCACATGCCCAAGTTGCCAGCTCAATCTCCGGTAGGGGGCATGCAAGAGGCAGCCGATCCATGTTATGCTCTCACATCGATGTTTCTCTCTTCTCTTCCTCTCTCTCTCTAAGCATGAATAAACTATTCTGGAAAAAAAAAGAAGAACAGAACTACCATATGACCCAGCAATCCCTGTTCTGGGTATCTACCCAAAGATTTTGAAAACATTTAACTGTAAAGGCATGCATGCCTCTATGTTCACTGCAGCATTATTCACAATAGCCAAGATATGGAAACAACTTAAATGCCCTTCAACAGATGACTAGATAAAAAAGATGTCATAAATATATACAATGGAATACCACTCAGCCATTAAAAAGATAAAAAATTGCTATTTGTGACAATATGGATAGATCTTGAGAGTATTATGCTAAGTGAAATAAGTCAAACAGAAAAGGACAAGAACTGCATAATTCACTTAGATGTGGGATATAAAACAAAAATACAAGAAATGAGCAAACCAAATAAATATACAAATAAAAAACAAACTTATAGACGTGTGCATAGGGGTAGTGCCTGATACACCAAGATAGCAGTTGACCTACCCTTATGTGAATGGGAACCAGAAAACCTTGAGAGCTTAGAACTAAGCAGTAGCTTCTTCCTCAACATGGATATGGCAAAGGAGAAAATGGTACTAGACATAGAGCTAAATGCCAAATTGAATTACCACATATGGAAACATCCTGAGAAGATCCAACAGCTCCCCTATGATCAATGAGCTTGGTGATAATTCACAGTGTTCCAAGCAGACACATTAAGAACTAGAAGAAACAGGACATTTATTATGATGTAACACTGTCTGTTTTTGCCACCTTTTCCCATGCATACTTCTATCAGTTGCCTTCATCAAATAAAATTAGGAAGAAGACATGGATTTAATAAATAAGGAAGTAATGTATGAATGGGAAGTACAAACTATAATACAGATAAGTCTATCTTGGGAAGAAAGTTTGAACTTAAGTGACAACAGTTTAGAGAAAACATCTTCTCCAAATTGCACTGATTGAATTCCAGTATCCTCAGCAACTTCTCCATCAATACAAACCAGTTTGCTTGAAAGTCCTATTCCCACTCCTATGCAACAATTTACAATAAAAAGTCAAGGTTCCACCAATACTATTAGATCAATTATCCTTGGATAATTAAAAAGAAAAGGTGAAATGGTTTTTGAAGATCAGCCAAAGAGATTTTTCCAAGACACAATGTGTTTTCTTCTGATATGAATGTGTGTCTATCATCTATTCAGATGTTCTTGATGGAAACAAAAGCAGTATAGGATCTCCTTATAATTCACCAGCTAAAATCAGCACTGTCACAAACTCTCCTGTGTTATCTGCTTTCAACTAAGAGATTCACCCATCCCAAGACTTTCTCGCCAATGGAGAAACACATGGGTATTATTTCGCTCATCTTCATTCTCTCTCTCTCTCTCTCTCTCTCTCTCTCTCACACACACACACACACACACACACACATACACACACAAGTTGGAGCAAGAACAGAATTGTATGGTATAATTTAGATTATTTCCTATTTATTTTTTTCTAAAACACTGTTTATTTATAGAACTTGAATGCCTATTTCCTGTGTATGCCCTTAAAAGTAATGTAGTAATATTTTCAAAGATGTTTTGCAAATAAGAACTATGTTGAAGATACAATTATACACCTTCAAGCTGCTAATATATAGAAACATGATATACCTGGACTTTAAAAATAACAACAGAGAGCTCTATTTATTTATGTGAATAAATAAAGTTATAAGCTCTGGTGGAAAAAACAAACGAACTCATAGATACAGGCAACACAATGGTAGTTACCAAAGGGGAAGGGGGTGAGGAGGACGACGAAGGAGGTAAAGGGGGTCAAACACATGCTTACAGGAGACTAGACTTCAGATGAAAGCACACAATAGGGTACACAGGTGCCGTATCACAAAGCTGTACACCTGAAATTACTGTAATGTTATTAACCAATGTTACCCCAATAAATTTATTAATTTTAAAATCTGTTACCAATGATCAAAGACAAATGAAAGTATGGGGAAGGGTATAAGAGATCATCTGATCCAAACCCTTTCCATAGGCATAAGTTGCCTGGAAAGAGGTATTATAGGAACCATCCTGGTTAATCAAATATTCCAATTAACTGTAAGATCTAAAATGCTAGTAAATTTAATGTTGAAGGAGTTATAGTACAATTAAAATATTCCAAGTGTTAAAACTAGAATGAATATATGATGTCATAGTAGAAATAAAGTTGGACCAGGTATGGCTTTAATCTTAACTGGTTCTTTGCTTTAGGGAAATCTCTCAAGCTCTCTCACCTCAGTACCTGCACAAGTATAATATATGGAGATAGAATGAATTATATATTGAAATATTTTTGAAAGGTCAATGTGCCCTACACAACATACATAATACTAATTGCTGATGGTTATAATATGCTTCAGAATGTTAGATAAAATTGGGCAAAATTATGCAAATTTAGTATTTTCATAATGTTACTCATAAACAGAATGCCATCAATACTACCACCATGAGTCATATTGGATAAAGTGCAACAAAAGTTTATGGAAAAGGTCAAATTCAATTATGAATTATAAAAGCATAAATAAATCTCTAAGTAGCATTTGAGAGAATATAGTTTGCATCCTGTTTATCTAAAATTCCACAGGAATAATTTTTCCCAGTTTTCTGAAATTAACATTTTTAGATTTAAAGATAAAACTGAGCCATTTTATGACAAAGGATAATTTTAAAACAAGAATAGTAGCAGGAAAACTAGCCCCTCACTGATAGCTTTGATTTCAAGTACAGCAGTTGCTTGAAATTTCTCAAGTGCTTCCATCTAGGAAAGTCACAAGAGACTGACTCCCACATTAAACTTTAATGAAGATCCTAAATTGGATGAAACCATTAATTAATCTAACTAATTTTCAGTGGTCAAGGCTTCAACTCTAATGGCAGGATGGGAATACAAGAGGTCAACTCTACTGTGATGATGAGACTTAATGTGTTTGAGCACTGACAAGTTACCAGACTCAGACTCAGTTCTTATCACTACTCACTTATTATTTCATGCTTATCTCAATCCTTACCATAAATCTATGAGATGGGCTTCGTTACTGTGTCACTTTTTCAGCTGAGACACAGAGTCATGGCGTATGTCGCCCAAGGTGCAGAGCTCGGAAGAGGCAAGGCCTGGTTTGGATCTGCAACGTTGAATACTGGCGCCGATGGGTTCTACCGCCACACCAATCTAGCACTGACAGAGTGCTTCGCCATCACCTATTTTTTCTTTACTTTTATAAAATAGGTTTCTCAAGGGCAGGAACCAAGTATTATCTCTCAGCATCTCATACATGAGGAACAGTTTACGATGATTTGTTGACTAACTGCTAAAAACATACAATTCACTTTGGGACCATGTATCTGTATACACAATGACAGCAAGAAATTCAGATGAAAATTTAAGTGATTCCAACAGAGAGCCACAGACAACATGTAAATGAACGGGTATGGAGCAAGCCAGATTTAACCCATGGGCAGTAGTTCGTCGACCCAGGACTCCGGCATAAGTAAATTTATTTTTAATAGCTACTTTATACATATTTGAGCAGGGCACCTACTTGAATGAGTAGATTAAAAATGAATATATTATGGTTCTTATTCGCTTATACTGATTAATTATCCTCACAGATATTTTACCTATTATTTTTCTTACCTAAACTTTCCCCTTTAAAAAGTCCAAAAGTAGCCCTAGCCAGTGTGGCTCAGTTGGTTGGAGTGTCATCCCATATACCGACGGGTCACAGTTATTTCCCAGCCTAGGCACATACCCAGGAATCCCAGTCGGGGTGTGTATGAGAGGCAACAGATTGATGTTTCACTCTCTCTTCTCTCTTCCTCTCTCCAAAATCAATAAAAACATATCTTCAGGTGAATTTTTTAAAAAAATCCTTATTTAAAAAAGTCCAAAAGTAAACCATCAAGTCTTACCAAATTCTGGATTTGTGAGACCCAAAATAAACAACTTATCTCTCAGCTCTCTCCGTCCCTTTCCTAAAGATATCATATATTAGTTATTTATTGCTGCATAACAAATCACCCCCCACACACACACACAACTTAGTGATTTAAACAACATTTTAAGCTCACAGTTTCTGTGGGTCAAGAACCTAGGCACAACTTAACTGGGACCTCTGTTCCAGGGGCTCTCTGGAGGCTAAAATCAAAGTGTCAGCAGGGACTGCAGTCTCGCATGAAGGCCCAGCTAGAGAAGGATCCACTTCTGAACTCACTCATGTGCTTGTTGGAGGATTCAGTTACTCCTGAGCTGTTGGACTGAGGTCTCAGTTCCTCAGTGAGTGTTTGCTGAATGTGACCCTCAGTTCCTCAGTGACTGTTTATTTCCAGATAGCCCTCTCCACCAAGGCAGCCAGGGAAAAGCCAGAGAGAGAACACCAGCAAGAAAGAGAGTATAAGGAATAAGGAAAGTTGGTCTTTTATAACCTAATTGTGAAAGTAACATCCCATCACTTTTGCCATATTGTATTTGTTACAAGCAGGTTACTGGTCTAGGCCACAGTCAAGGGAAGGGGTTAGCCAGGGACATGAATACCAGGAGGCAAGAACCATTGGGGGCCGCTTTAGAAGGCTGCCTACCACACACTATTAACACCAAGTCTGCATTGATCTTTTAGTATAATGCTGTTAACAGTTTTAATCGATGTCCTGTCAACAGGAGTCACTTGTACTTTCATAATGTCTATATCTTTATAGGCTCAAAATATAACTAAGTCAGTCTCCCTAACAAACTTCATACTTAGCATGGAACAGATTATTTATATGATATTTCCACAAATAAACTGCTCTCATTATCTCCCTGTCCCCGGGACGGTTGGTATATGCTAAATAATAATTCTTGCATCATATTAGATAGAAAAAAATAGCTTTTATTATAGTTACATAATTCTAACTTCATAAATTTAAAACTAGCTGTGCATAGCAAAAAAGGAGGTGGTGAGTGTTAAATTACAGGGGTAATATAGATCCCAAATTGATTTCATACTTACTTCTCCAGATTAGTTTTGAACCATGTCAACACTCCGTTCTTATTGATGATTTGGGCAAACCAGCCGAAGTGCTTTTGTCAATAAGAAAGGAATTTTCAGGAGGATGTCTGGTTTGTTTGCCATCTGGGTTCTAAATGGTGCATGATGTGGCGAGTATCTGAACCTGAGGCCCAGCAAGGTGAAATGATGTGGCCAAGTCTGCCAAGTCAGCCCATGGCAAAGCCAAGACCCACATCCCTGTCATCTTTTCACAGCTCTCTCCATCAGAACCCTGTTGTCTCCTCTTAGTTTATATAATTGTACAGGATTGATTTCCACCAAGAGCCTGAGATTGAGCACTCTGAAGCAGATATATGCAACTGATACATTATGAACTGATGTGCTCAATGACCCCAACCAAAATCTTTTCACGTTTACAATTTATCTTTCTAGCAATCTGTATACTTCCATATTGAAATATCATAATGCCTCCATAATGCATGGCCTTTTATATTTCTTCAAAGAGCTTGCACATGTTTTGTGTAATTTTATTCAAGAGGTTGTAGGGTTTCTTTTTAATTATAACAGACTCCTGCAAGCTAATATCTATAGCAAATAAGTCATTATTAGTGGGTGATTTGTGCTTCTGATTTTTGAGGTGAGGAGAAAGGCATGGAGCCGACTCTCATCAAAATGCTGCTCAGCTACAGGAAATGGACACAGTGGAGACCAGTTCTTTGGTAATTTACAGTAACAAAAAGTGAGATCACCAGCCCAGTCAGAGGCTTTTGTACCACATTAATTCCCAACCTCTGATTGACCTGTGGCTCCTTTTCTTGTTTTCTCCTCCCCACATGTAACCTGGAACATGATGGGGGCCTGGAATTTTTCTATTTCAGTTTCCCTTTGGAGGGTATGAACTAGTAGGTTAGCTGATTAGCTTCAAGAGCTTTAGCACACACCAGGCATGAGTACCCAGGGTCTCATGCCAAGAATGGAAGGTTTTTTCAAGGTGGCTCCCATGGAGACATCCTCACCAACCTGCTGCCTCCACTGTGAGCTCACATTAAAGTACAGAGATGATGCTAAACCAGGCCACAGGCCTGGGACTGGGCAGTACAACTCCTTGGCTACCACTGAGTCTGCAGCTCAGTGAAATTAATTTCGTGCTGCATTCTGTTATGAAATACACTTTGGACCTACACTGAACAAACACGTGACCTCACCCCCAAGACGTAGCATCCTAGTGCCTAGAGGCTTCAGGAGCAAAGTGGGGAAACTCACCACCTGGAGAAACTCTTTGCACCCTGCAGTCATCACAAGATTCTAGGTATTCTTGAAGAAAAGGCTCTAGCCCAGAATCTCCCATTCCCCACCTATCTTACCCACTGATAATCTCAGATCCAGGCTGGCATCAGGATACACCATTGTGATTGCTGTCTGACAACAAAAAGCCTGCACTTGGGCACTGGCCCTCACTCAGCACTGGCCTTCCCGCTCCCTCTGCTAAGGCTCTGGGTTTCAGGAATGGTTGGGGTGAGAGGTTTGGCCCCCTCATCCTACTCTAAGAGCACAGCCCACTTGAAAATCGTAAGACAGTAAGCCCAGTCCAGGAGGTGGGGTCTCCTCAGCTTTTCCATGCTCCTCCTCCCATCAAGTTCCCTCTCTGAGGAACCCAAGGTGGAAAACGAGAAAACCTTTGTCGTTGCTCTAAGTTCTATCCACCATTCCAAGGCCTTTCACTTGGCCTTAGTCCAAAGAACAAGACTGGACTGTTTGTATTAAACTTCCCGCCCTTCCTTCCTTGTTCACAAGTATGAAAATTGAACCTGGGGTGGGAGTGTAAATAAAGAAGCAGAAACAGCACTCATTGCTGACTGGGAAAGCAACTGAAGAACAGTGTGGTAATCTTTCATCTTTAAACATTTATTTTCATAGTATCTCTCTGGCTGCAGGTGTGATATGCTGCTGTTTCTTTACTCACTCACCCACCTCACTGCATGCACTCTCTCACCTCTCTTTCACATTATATGTTGTCAACCGGTGAAACCAGTCTGTGAGTAATTCTCTTGACTCACTCCCCAGAGAGGGAGGTTCCTGCAGGGGCCAGTAAGCCCGAAAAACAAGAGTGTGGCGTCAAGCCAAGGAGACATGAATAGCCTCTCAACCACTTTTGCTCTGTGTGATCTCAGCAAACTAAATGAGTAAAATCGGTTTTCTTATATTAATAGTGGAGATTACTCACAGAGCTGTGTTGTCCACAAGGTTTCTGTTTACGATGGCGGTGGTCGTTTGTTTTGTTTTTGTAACAGCATGTCTCAGCCCCCTGACATACAGGAGGGATCACTACGACTAGGTCCCATTTCATGTGAACTTAGCTTATGTGAATTTGAAACAGGGCAATTTAAAGATACTAATAAAGTCTTAATGTATGCGCAGAGCATGAAATACAGCAACTTCTACTTTACATTCTTTCCCTCTAGGGAACATTGCTTTGAATTATGCAAGTTTTGAATTATGCAATGTCTTTAAGAGATCATCCCTGGGAAACCAATGTGACTGAGTGTCTACAATCTGCAAAATGAGTGATAAGATTTACATAAAGTGTCTTATTCGATCCTTCAACGACACCATGACATTGGAATCTTTGGGCCCTACTTTAATATGAGGAGCCTGAGATTCCAAAAGGTTAAGTAATTTTCCCAAGTTCACTAGGACCATACAGCTGGGATTCAAATCCAAGCTGGCCTGGTTCCAAAGCTGTTCATTTCCTTTCTTTCCCATCTTCATATTCTCCCCCATTTCTCACCCCACCCCCAACATGCATGCACTGACTACACAAATCTCTATTAAGTGGAGTGTCATCACATTATTCCCCAAAGCCCGTGGTTGTCTTTCCAAGACTCTTTTCTTTACTGGCATTGCTTTTCCACTAGTGGACAATTTGCTCCTGACTCCCACTCCACCCTCATTCCTGCTCTTGCTTGAGAAATAATACACTGCACTTGTTTTGTCACTGGAGGTGCGGCCACAGGAAGTAGATTATGGAAGTATCAGTATTCCTGTCCATCAGCTGAGAATGTGGCAGACACAAACACAGGAAGATGGCCCTAGTCCTGCTTCCTCACCTTCCTCCTGCTGCCATTCCCTCCTCACCTTGGCTCCCTCCCCCAGATGCCTACATTTGCAGAAGGCTGACACTTGGGGGTACCTTTCTGTAGGTTATCCCTTTGGCACCTCTAACAGTGGATATCACCTAGTATTCCTTGGGTATTCTGGGGCTGGCAGTTCTACCCTTCTCTTACCTCTATACTCACAAAACTCATGTGAATAGTGTGCTTTGGTAAGCAACTTTGAAATTTTCTGACCAACATAATGGAGAGAAACTTATTCCTCTTTGGAAACAATATCAGTTAATTAGGCCTGTGTGCCACCCAACACCCAACAAAGTGGTCCCTGAAGGTTAATTTCCTGTCCCGATGAAAGTTTTGTTAACCAGTACCATTTATAACTAGTTGGCTCCTACAAATACTGGGCTTGGAGGCACTGCCACCCAATGGCTGTTTCTGCAAACAGCACCTTTGTAAGAGTTTTGTTTACTCAGTACTCTACCCAGAACCCAACTAGAGCATAAGACATAGAGAGAAAATGAAGTGGTGGTAGTGACACTGGGATAGGCCAGGTAGTTAGCACTGCCACTATCCCTCTCTGCCCACAAAATCTGATTTCCCTGGCATTACACAGATGCAAGCTCTTTAATTAGGCAATAAAAATGGCAACTTGGTAGTGAAACTATAAAGATAAAATTGTAGAACACTATGAATCTTTGGCACTAGGATTAACTCAACAGTCTACATTTTTTCTCATGATATTTTTACAGTGACTAAATGCAGATAAGAGACAAAACCAAAAATCAGAGTCAGAATTTTCATTTCCACCTTTGTTGATTACTAGCTGTATATGATTTAACCATATATTTAATAAACTTATTTTTCTCTCCTATATGTGAGGGTGGAGAGGATGGTGATGTACTTCATAGCCCTCAATAAAAAAAGTTGACTGGAGCTACCAAAGGCTTGTTTCATGTAATGGAAGCACAAGTCAAGCTACTGTGACCAATAGGTATCTTTCATTTCAACAGCTGCATTAATCAGGGTTAATTACATTTTTTCTTCTAAATCAGATAAAAAGAAATTGTACTGTACAGAGCAGAAAAGCTTCTATTTAGGTTTAGCAATGGTTTACATGCATAGTTTACAAAAAATTAAACATTGATTCAAGCAGGTGACAGATCATTCCACTTAAAGAAGAATATCTCAGTATTTTGAGATTGCTCTATGAATCTCATTTTGTCTCTTTTCCATTAAAAATAATACTTGGTTGTATGTAGTCATTAGTAATTTTCTCTACTGTAGAGAACTTTTCTATACATGTTCATAACCAATCCTCTGATTGGCTGCTGGAAGAATGTCATAACTCTCTGGGATCAGCCTAGGGGCTGGGAATGTGAACATATTTTAGTTGGTAAATTGCCACATGGGAGTGACTTGTCCATGAGGGATGGACAGGCACCTGAGCTGTAAGAATAGTTAGGCAATCCTTATATAATAATCTACTCTACTGTGCTGGGGATAAGCACAAGGTAGAAAATGGTCCAACCCATGAACAAGTGGCTTTATGACACAGGAAATGATGTAGTTTTTCAATAAATATAGGCAAAACAAATTATGTGACTAAAGTAAATAAATTCATGGCTTTACTTTCCACTTTGATACTGATATGAGTATATAATTAATAAAAAACTGACTCTAGAAAACTCGCCAAAGTTTTCAAAAAGCTAAGGCAGTGATGAAAGAACAATACTGGAAATGTCAACACAATGCCCAAACTGAGCAAATAGCTAACCTCTAGCATTTATCTGATCTGTTCAAGCGTCCACTGTTTATTTAGTGCCACAAAAGCCTAACCCCCTTGACTGGCTCTACTTTTTCACCAGATATGTTTGTAAACTACATGAATTGTAAAGTCATGAGAATAATAAGCAGTCTTCTTGCCCTTTAGTAAAAATAAATCAAGAGTGATTTGGACATCAGCAGGTATCAGCTTTTAAAGACCTCAGTCATTTTTTTCCTATTAGTTTTCTTTCTCTCTCTCTCTTTTTTGGTATCCAAGCCTTTATATATAGCAGTGACTATGAAAAGAATTTGAATTTATATATGGCCTGAATACTGTGTTAATCAATAGAAACTATGGGGCACTTACTATATGCACAAAGACTTGTCATCAGTGGCATAGATACTGGGTCTTTATCTTCCAAGTATCCTATACTTCAGTGGGGTGGATAAAACATGCATATATGAAGCAAACACTAAATGGTATGATCCTAAATGTAACTGCATTACGAATTCTAAAGATGGGTAAGACCACTGTGGTCTAGAATAGACAGAGAAAGCATCACTGTGGAGATGGAAATTGAGCTACTCCTTGAAGAATTAGCTGGAAATAAAGAAATAGAAAAGGCAGGAAGAATTTCTATGCTGAGAGAAGAGTATAAGGATTTTTCAACCTTAGTACAATTAACATTTGGGGCCTGAAGAATTCTTTGTCATGGGGGCTGTCTTATGCATTGTTAGACATTTAGCAGCATGCCTGGCTTCTACTCACTAGAAGCCAGAGGCAAAACCCCACCTCTAAATTAGGACAACAAAAAACATCTTCAGATATTGGAAATGCCCTCTCAGGGCAACATCACCCTCAATTGAGAACCACTGGAGTAGACAGTGATACCTGGATTTGGGAGGATTTCTTTCTCAATCTCAGTATTTAACAAACTCAGAACTATTGACATTTGTGGCTGGAAAACACCATTGTTGGCACTGTCCTGTACATTATCGGATGTTAGCAACATTCCTGACCTCAGCCTACTAGATGCCAGTAGCACCTCCTTCTGACTGTGACAACCAAAAATATCTCCAGACAATGCCAAATGTTCCCTGGAGTACAAAATCACACCTATTTGAGAACCACTGGGATTCTCAGTAGGAATGGACTTGGCTTCCTCCAGGACAAGTAGAATTGCTTAAAGAACGTACAAGGTTTGTGTTAGGAAAGAATGAAATAAGATTGAATAACTAGGGTGGACACATGCTGTGTGAGATCTTGGATACTAGGGCCTGTAATAGGCAGTCAGAGTAGTTCTTAGGCAGGTGTGTTGCAAAATAAAATTGGTGTTTTAAATTTAATCTTGCAGAAGCAAAAGGATAAAGTACCACTGGGAGGAACTGAATACAGGGGGATCAGTTAGGATGCTGTTATAATAGCCAGGTGTAAGTGTTGATGGCCAGAGTCGTAGTGACATCTTTGGAATGGAGACAAAAGAGTAAACCCAAGAGTACTATGCAGAAAGAAATGGTGAGGTTCTGCAATAGGTTGAATATTAGAGACAAAGGCAAGGAAAGAACCAATGATGAAACTAGGGTTGCTAGTGGGAAGAAAGATTCAAATGAGATAAGTGGGAAGGAGGGGCATTAATGAGTTTGATTTTGCAAATGCTAATTGCAGGCATTTTAGAATTAACACAGGAATACTAGTGAGGGTCACAACTGAGTGATGAATTTGGGAGTGTTGAAAATACAAAATCCTGAAATCTCTGTGGCTTAATACAATAAAATTTTATTTCTCATTCACATTAGACTCCACCATGCAGTGGATGGCCCTGGGTCTTTTAGCGATCCCAACTTCTTCCATTTTATGGCACTGCCATCTTAAATGGGTGGCATCCAAGGTGGCTACAGAAGGGTTAACTCCTAAGGGCCTCATGGGAGATTTTAGAGGCCTTGAATTGCTGTATATTACTTCTGCCCACATTCCACTGGAAAGTCGAGTTTACTGATGTCTCAGGAAGAGGAAATGGGATTCATGAGTACTTGGCCATTCTCTGCTATGGGAAACACACACACAAACACACGAGGAAGAAGGAAACTACAGTAGTGGATGAATTCATTAAGGACATGAAGATAAGAGTGAAAACTAAAGAGGAAAGAGTTCAAGGAACACAATAATAGAAGAAGATCCAGCAAAGGATTCAGAGATGTTGTTAGAAAGCTTGGAAGAGAACCAGACCTGAGTAGAGTGGAAAGTGGCAAGACAAGGGGAGGTAAATTTCTGTAGGGAGAGAAAAGTGTCTGCTTTTGCTGAGACTCTTGCTTTTGGAGACAAAGAAATTCACAAATATTCAAAAAGGACTTACACATCAATACCCGACCTCAACACCATCATTAGCTTCTTTATAAGCAATCTGAAACTCCCAGTCCTCCGCCTGGCCTTCAGCGCGCCGGCCCAGCCTATCTGTCTGCCTCACCATGCACCTCCCGGGTACCCAGGATACCCTGATCCCTGGCTTGTTCCCATCCCCGAGCCCGCCTACTCTCTCCCATCCTCACGGCTTTGCTTCTACATCTTCCACCCATCCAAAGCCTGGCTTTCCTCAAGCCCTACATCAAATACCACACCATCAGGGAATGAAGTCTTTTCAGATCTTCCCTGTCAACATCAACCTCCTCCTAGTCCATCAGCCTTTTGAGCTTTCCCATACTTTCACAGGGGACCATCCATTTTGTATCTATTGGTTATATGTTCACTTGACTTTCCTCCTCAATAGCCCATGACCTCTCAAGTATCAAGCAGCGCCACTGGGATGTACAACCCCAGGACAAAGCAAACAACACAACAGTCTAGGTCAATGGGTGGCAAATGTTTTGTGTAAGAGGCCACATAGTAAGTATTTTAGGCTTTGTGGGCCATATGGTGTTTGTAACAACCACTCAACTGTGCCATTTTAGTTCAAAAGCAGCCACAGACAATATGTAAATGAATGAGTATGGCTGTGTTCCAATAAAATACATAGTGGGCCAGATTTGATCCATAAACCAAACTTTGCTGCTCCCTGACCTCAGTGAATGGCACTTTCTGGAGCACAGTGTGAATAGGGTTTCCTGGAGTGTAGTCTGGGAAGTATTAGGAAGAATCGATGTGCATCTTAATTATCCTTATATCTTCTGTCCCATCTCCCACCAGCACTTAGTACAGTGCCTTCCACAGAGTAGGCCTGCAGTGTTTATTTTCTAAATTAAATATGCCTGGAACTTGGTGAATCATATTAGCATTTTTAGAACTTAATTACCTTTGAAAACCATTGTGCAAGACTGTAGTAAAGACGTTCAGGAAGGGATCATGTAAGCCCAAGAATCATAAAAAGGAGTGTGACAGGGAAAGATGTAAGCTCAAAATATCTAAGGATTAACAGCCAAAGTGAGAGAATCTGACATCAGAGCTGGATAAAAGCAACAAAAAGGTATTTCAATCCTGAGAGACTAGCACCAAGGGACATCACACCATAAGTAATAGATGTCTCACAACACCCACTAAATCCATGTGAATAATGTATTTAATACCAGCACCTCAATGCTAGAAAGATGTTCGTGATTTGGAGGAAACTCAGAGACCAATCACAGTGATTAAGAGACTGAAAGGATTCATTTATGAGCAGCTATAAAAGAAGCCAAATACGTGCTTGGCCTGCTGATGGCCAGAAAGAGATGGGGAAATGGTTTACAAATTACTGAATGTTGTAAACACCAGGAAGAGGAGGAATGATGGTCAGCTCTATTGGACTTAGCTCTTGGTATCTCAGGCAATGACAAATTCCTTTCATTATTGGATCTTAAAACATTTATGGGCCATCTGAATAATATATAACTGGGGATACTGTGATTGGTAATGTTCTATTATTACAAGAGAATACGATTGCTCCAGAAGAGCAAATACAAGACAAATTATTGCTTATTAAGGAAAGAAACGTTCCAGGAATACTAGGTGTGCTGAGAGAATTGGAATGAGCTAATAGTTCACTCTTCAAAATATAAAATACGTGGAATTGTGGACAATGTTATATACTATAGAATTGTTGAAATTAAAGCACAAAAATGGAAAGGTGGCCAGATATTTCCCCGCCCTCCCACCCTCCCTTCCTTCCTTCTGTCATTCAATCATTTATTTATCAATCTATCACACATAGTTAGTTAATTCTTACTCACTATTTGCCATATCCTATGCTGGTGATACAAAGAGTAATACTTCACAGGGCCTGTCAAAAAAAACAACAAAAAATGCATACAGGTCTAGTGGTGGGGTCAGGGAATCTTATAGACTGAAGGAATAGCAGACAGGTTCAAAAGAAAGCGATGAGAGAGGGGGAAAAGTGGCCCCTAACCCAGATGGGAGAAAGCAAGGTTAGGGAGGCTTGGCAGGGGAGCTGGTATCTGCGCCAAGTCCTGAAAGATTCTGAGGAGTCTCTTAATCAGAAAGAATGAGAATAGCATCCCAGGTAAGGAGAGTGATCATTTACAGTGCTAAAAGTGACAAAGTGTTGGCCCACTTTGTCACAACTTATGTGAGACTAACAAGTAGTTCAGATTGACTGAGACAAATTGTGTAAAGAAGGTGGTAGCCTTAAAAATAATTGGAGTATATTAGGATTGTGAGTGATTTCTTTTTTTCTTGTTGATTTTTCTGTCTCTTCCAAAATTTCTTCATTAACAAAATCACACCTTTATGTAGACAAGTTGTAAATACTTATATAGCACTTATTCTGTGCCAGACACTATTCTAAGCACTTTGTATATATCGATTTTATACATAAATTCTCTAAGACAGGTAGTATTACTACATATACAAATGACGAAGGGTGCCAGAGATAGGTTAAACAACTTGGCAAAGTTATAGAGACCATCAGGGACAGAGCATTGTTTCTTATTGGGGTATCTCACTGTGGACTCTGCTTTTGCATTCTCTGTCCTGCTATTAACTTCCTAAGTCAAGGGTCTATTTTCATAGCATTTATTCCCATATTACTAGTGTAAAAATTGATCTAACAAATAAACATACAATCAAATATTTGGAAGGAAGAATTTTCATAGCCCCCAAATTTATAGTAGCAAAAAATAAAACTAAAAATCACCTAAACACCCTATAATACAGAATGATTAATCACACTATAGACCATTATGCAAGAATCAGAAATTATGATTTAGAATTAAGTTAAATGACATGGGAAATGCTCACTATAAAGGTCAAAGGGAAATGCAAGATACAAACTATATAATCCTACTAATGTGTTTGTGTGTGTCCAGAAAGGAAATTCACTAGTCAGACTGGGATCCAATTCCAATCTTAGCTCTGCCACTTATTAACTTTGTGATTTTGGATAATAGTTTAACCCCTCTGTACCCCAGTTTCCTCATCAGAAATGGGGGCATACAACTGTTGTGATCAGAAAATTAATACACATAAAATATTTAAAATACTGGTTGGCAGGAACTCAGTGTTAGTTATAAAAAAAAATAGGAAAATCTATTTAAAAATTAGGACTAGATAGCAAACATTCAGCTGGCAGTTTGATAAGCGTTGTAGTCTGGGATCCAATATATTATACCTTTATCTAGTTATTTCCCCCCTTATATTTAAAAAAATAATTGGAAGTTAAGTGAGATGAGGCGCACTCTCCATTGCAAGTAAAAAGTTTTGGCTTGAAAATCTGCTTTATTAAATTATAAGATGTATTAAATACTCAAACTACCACTGAAGGGTTATAAAATCATCTTTTTTAACCAGGTAGCTTCCCCAAGGCTAGAGCTCTGATGTTTTATTTTGGTTCAATATTCTTAAATTGTGATAGTTTCAAACTATTTAAGAAATGTGTTTTCGTGTCAGATCAATGAAAATAAAAAAATGGTTTTTGAAGGGGCCAAGACCACACATAGTTTATTTCTCATCCAAGTTTTGGAACAATCTTAATTATATTCGTTTTTAAATGTTAAGAAAAAAGAAGAAAATGAGCAGTTCCAAGAGCAGTGTCCACTCTATCCTACCTCAAAGCTTTGTTTTTATTTTTTTCTTCATTAAGGATATTCTTATAGTCATCTCCGGAGCTGTTCTCGGGGATGAGGCTACTTGAGCAGGCGGGCTACGCTGAGATGGGACAAGGGCTCAGGACATTGTGGGTGGGGTAACTTTCACTGCTCTGCCCAGCACCCGCAAATGAGGTGATTCTGCTGCTCACAGCATTAGGAAAAGGGTTCCCCACAAGTGTTCACTGCCCCTTTCTCTCTCTGTCTCTCTCAGGTCTCCTATGTCAAAGCGATTGACATCTGGATGGCAGTGTGCCTTCTGTTTGTGTTCGCCGCCTTACTGGAATACGCAGCAGTGAACTTTGTCTCCAGGCAACACAAGGAGTTCCTGCGGCTCCGAAAAAGACAGAAGAGGCAGAATAAGGTACAGTTGAGCCTCATGCAGGCAGTCAGGTAGCGCTTGAGGTGGTGAACCAGACAATGTAATTCAGAAAACAGAAGAACACATACTGAGCAAGAAGCTAAGGTTAATTTGTGTCCTGCTCTGTCCTACTATACTGAGTTACTGCTCAGGTTAGTCCTTTACAATTGGGGCAAGGTTGTCACAGTTAGCAAATAAAAATACAGGCACACAGATAAACTTGAATTTCAGATAAACAATAAACACTGTTTAATATATGCATGTCCCAAATATTGCATGGGGCATACTTATATTAATAAATTATTCATTGTTTATCTGAAATTCAAATATAACTGGGAGCCCTGTGTTTTATCTGACAACTCTAATTGGAGATATATACTCAATCTGACAAAATTACTTTAAAATCCTGTTGTTTTGAACACTGATAATTTGTGAGTGTATGTGTACCTTTGTGTACATAACTTCTTTAATTTTTTCATCAATTACTTTGGCTTTATGTAAATAAAGTTCCTACCAATGTTGATTGCAACGTGATAAATCCAATCAGATGGATTTCGCTGTCTCAACTTAAACTTTAATGCAGAAACCTGAACTTTAACCAGAGGATTAAGATTTGAAATACATGGCTCAAAATCTCCAGTTCAGTCATCCCCAAACAACTTGCCTGCACATTTGGTAACCCCGGGATCTTTCACAAGTCCCAAGCCTTGCCCATACCCCATACCAGTTAAATCTCAGTCTTGGGATGGAGCACAGCAGTCAGTATTTCTGAAGTGCACCACACCCCCAAGTAACTGCAGTGTGTGAACATCTTTGAAAAACACTGCTCTGGTTTATAAGCCAATTTTATATAGGACACCAGAAGGCTCACACTTGTTTTCAGTTTCAGATTCTGGGACAGAAACATGCCCTTTGGTCTGGAGAATGCTAGTGCCTGTAATAATATCACTAGAGAACTAAAGTTAAAATTTTATAGAGAGGAGATAAGAGATATTTTTCAACACTGCCCCCAAATTGATAAATTAAACCTGCTGATAAAGCCACAGATATATGCTACCCTGTAAGAGCAAAACCAAAAATGTTTCATTGTCAAGCTTAATGCTTCCATATCTAGATGTAGGACTGAGCATCTGCTGTGGCTGAGATGTTCCTTACACCGTGGAGCTTTCATGTGTATGAGTTCACTGAGCCTCACCTGCATCTACAAAATGTTTCCTGCACATACTCTGGACTGGCATCCTGCTGGCTGTCCTGTCTCTTTCTCTTCCCTACCTCTCAGGAATATTTTGCCCTGCCACAGCCTAAGGAAACACACACACACAAACCCCACACACTCTCATTGCTGTACATTGTTGAATGCCAAGCCTTTCTCAATTTTCTGCTGCCTGCCTCCCTGTTGGTGATAACCATTTCTTCCACCTCAACCACAGGAGTCTACCACAAAGTGACCCAAGTTTGGCATCACTTGTGCTAACCAAGAAATTTTACTAGAATGTGAGGGTATTACACCACATACACTGTATTCCCAGAATTCCCTGGCACGGCATAGTAGCTGGCCACCGACTTCACGCTTTCCTAGGCCAGATATAGAAAATGAGTTTCATTTTGCTTCTCAAGTATGAATAATTGAAATGCTGTGGGGAGGAATCTTAGGCTGTATCTGTATCTAATCTTATCATAAGAATCACCTGGAGTGCTTGTTAAAAGTACAGATTCTTGTATACCACCCCAAATCTTATGAATCAGAGTCTACAGGAAGGTCGCTGTGAATTACCGTAGTATTTTTCACACGAGTCTCAGTGAGTCTTATTACATAAGGTAAGTTTGGGGAGAGCTGGGCAGTGTTAGAGCAGCCAGTAGCAAGTGAGAAAGACGAAGTAGTAGAAAGTGAGGTTGTCAGAAGAGCTAATTGCAGGTTCATATAGGACTTTGCAAACAAGTATAAAGGAGTGAATTTTATTCTAACTGATGAAAATCTACTGGTTAGTTTCAACAAAGGAAGTGTCAGGCTATCGCAGAGATAGCCTGTGGGGTCAAGAGTAGCAGCAGCAGATCAGTTAGGAGGCTACTGTAGAAATACAGGTGAGAGATGTAGGTGGCTTCGACTGTGGTATTGGTCATGAGAATAGAGCCAAGTGGTCAGATTCAATATTCATCAATTCATTCCACAAATATTTGCTTCCTGCTGTGTGCCAGGCACTGTCCTCAGCCTTAGAATACATTGTTGAACAGGACAAAGCGTAATCCTTTGATGAAACTTACATTCTAGTGGTTTATCCTTTGGAGGCAAAACCAACAGGTCATGCTGATGCATTTGATGTGGGAAGGTGAGGAAAAGAAGAACATGGCTCAAATTTTTGGTTTAAGCAACTGGGTGGGCAGTTTATTTAAGATGGGGACTATTGTAAGAAGCAGATTTGGGGTAGAACTCAAAAGTCATATTTTGATGCTGTTAAATTTAGATGCCTATGAGATATGCCAGGAGAGATGGCAAGTAATTAGATATACGTGGCATCTCTCAGGAGTCTCCTCTTTAATGCCCACCACTATCAACCATCTCAAGTATCCCCCTTGCTCCTCACTGTGATGCCTGAACTATTGTCTCGCTTTCCTCCTTCCTCAAACCCAGCTCCATTGGAGCCTCTGAAGTTCAGGTCATTCAACTTCATCACTCATGTCCCCTCTCACTGCTGTTATCTACCACCCTCCAGCCACGTTCCTTATTAGTTAATGACTTTAGCACCTTTCTCACTATCAAACCAACACTCTTATTAACATTACCTCCCCTGGAGGGTCTTCGATAGCCATAAAAATAAATGACTCCATCCTCAGCTTCCCAATTCCTAGACTGCCTTGCTGACATTTTTTCCTCTATTCAACCTTAGCCATACACTCACATGTTGTAGTCACTGCTTTGTTTTCTTTAAAAAATATTTGAGAAACCCGAGCTTACATGTTTTATATGGAGATGTTCTTGAGTTTGACTGCGTATCTCAAAATGGCTATTCAAAATATGAAGTTTAATGAACAAAGTTAAGACTTGAGGGAGAGATGGAGAGCAAAACAAATCATTCGTGACCTTTGTAGTCAAGGCTGTTATTGTCAGTAATGATTAAATTTTGGGGGAAAACAGAGCAGGAAACATTTCCAATTATTTGTCCCTTAGTAAATGGCATCTTTTTCTCTAAGGTAGCATATTTCAAGTTTTCTGAGTTTGATGCATGGTAAGAAAAAAAATGGTAACAAGGGCAAACACTGCTTGAGTGCTTACCATACACCAGGCAGTGTCCTAGGCACGTCCTATCACAGTAATTGATTCAATCCCCACAACAACTGTGTGAGTAGTGTGATCCTACAACATAGCTTACTGTGGAACATCCTGGTTTTGCCTATTTTCCTGATGCCTTGTGTGATTTAGCATTTGTCCTTGATTATTCATTTTAAAGAAAATACTTATTAATGCTTGCATTAAAATAAACCGAGATAGGTTTGGTTGACCTCCACTTTGTACATCTGTTTTCTTTCATGCTATGATCTTCTGGGTGTGGGCATACATGTGCACTTTAACATCTGGTGAAATCTAGAAAATAAGCATCATTTTCCCTGGCCTCTTTTCTTGGCTCTTTCCAGAAGCAATGTCATAACTGACACTATTTCCAGGATAGCTTGAAGGGGCTTGCTGATAAAATGCAGTGCACTCAGGCATAAGAGGCTGGGGATAAATAATTCTTTTTCTTGGTTTCTGTCAATGGTGGCACTCTCCTGTACTGTTGGTCACCTGGGATACCAGTTTTGGTCCCTGACATGGCATGCAAAGTCCATGAAGCCACTAGGCCACCACTTGGTGGGGTCAGTGAAAAACATGGAAAATTCCATGAACATGAAACAAAATAAAGGCTGAACAGTCTTGCTGTTGAACTTCTAAATGTTCATGATTGGAAGGTTTTTGCAGGATATAAATCTGTAACTGTTTTATTGTTTGATAATGCTTTTTATTTTTGCAATAATCAACGTTATAAAACTGTATTCTTTTAGTGCCTGAAGGTAGTGTTCTTATCTCCATCTTATGGATGAAGAAACTAAAGCAAGGAGAGGTTGTCAAATGCCCAAAGCCACACATGCAGGCAGACTGGCTCCCGTGTCCCTGACTGTAACCGCTGGGCTCAGAGTTCACATTTTGTATCTTACATTATGATCCATTCTCTCATTCTCTCTTCCTCTCTGTTTCTCCCTCTATCACACACACACGCACGCACACATGCACTTGAAACACCTCTAATGCACTCTAATATTTTCTATTTTGTTTTTTAATGCTGGTCATCAGGGATGAGATTAGGGTAAGAAAAGTGAGGTAAATCACACAAGTGCAGAGTCAGATCCCGTTTTTATTTAAAATTGATATTTTCTTCACTGTGGATTTTTGCATTAACAGTAAATTATTTAAATATTGCATTAAAACATTTATTTGCAGTACTGGGGTTTTGGCATCTCCTTAAATTTTGCACTGTGTCCTAGTTCCAGCCCAGCTGGTCATGAACCACTAAATTTTCAAAGACCCTAATAGGTTGTGGCCTAAGTTAAAAAAAAAAAAAAAAAAACACAAACACACCACTACCACCATTTTAAAATATTTAATACTCCAAATGAGGATAGTCATCTCTTTAATATTCTACTGGGACACTGACCTCCACAATATAATACAGGTTGATTCTTTAGAATGTATTAGTAAAAACAAGAGCAGATTATTTCCACAAGTGACATTGGCATTAAGATTTATTCAAGGAAGATATCTATTGAGAAAACACATGAGATTACAATTACATGCATGGGAAGAGTGCCTGGTGTTTACTGAACAATTAAGTTATGAAATGGGGTCACTTTCAAGGAGGGGCCAGGCAATTTGTGACTAGGTGTATTTGCTTTGATTACCTTTTCTACATCTCAAAAAGCAGTCACTGTCAATTTTATCAAAGCAGAGTTTCTCAGAAATAATCAAGCCTAGATCCTCACTAATAGAACTTGCAAATCCCTATGGTTGGGCCAACCCCACTTTATTAGAAGCTGATGCCCCAGATCTATGCGGTAAAATCTTATTTTTGTGTTATCTCCTCAGCTCCAATAAGAAGTTTTCACACTGTGCGATGTTATAACAACTTCCCCACAAGAACTTTAAAGCCTCACATGCCTTTCTCCCTTTCTTTTATATCTGGCCACACCCTGTCTTCTGGCATTGTGTCTGATTTCAGGTGTTTCCAGATGCCCTCGTAGCCCTTCATTGTTTTCAGTGACTAAAACAGACATTGTGGCTTCTTGAGAACATGGTTATGACTTTGAGGCCATCTAATGATAAGCCACCTTTTAAAAGAAATGGTGTTAACACACTGTTTGGACTTCAACCTTCCTAGGAAGAAATTATGGGCCTCAACCTGATTAGAAAGTAGGTAGGGTAAGAAAGGGAGGCCCTGAACAAAATGTCTCAGGTAATGGTAACTTGGAAAAGTAAGAATTCAGTACTCTTCTGTTTTTCATGATTTTATCTCCCCTCCCCATCCTTTTCTATCCTTCAAATCTTAGCTAACTTGTTAATTTCTCAAAAGATAATTTCCTGATCCTACACAAGGCTGAAATGATCCCACTCTGTCAAGCACCCATAGTACCTAATTGGTTCCTTTTTATAACATGTATCACGTCTACCCATTTGTTGTATGTGAATATAAAACTGAAATGGTATTGAAAGATATTATTTAGGATACTTTACCTATTAATACCCGAATCCTGCTTTCAACCGATCACTTTCCCATTGACCTATTGGAGGGAAATAAACTTACAAGGACAATGAACTACCTTATTTTTGTCCAGGTGTCAGCTTCAAACTCCAATGCAATATCCCAGGAGGGGACCAACTTAGAAGAAGCCCTTGTCCCTCCACTTGGTAGGTCCAAAAACCCTATACTATCTATTTCCTTCCCAACATTTCAAATTTCTTGGATCTTCCCATTCCAAGGGAACACCAGGCCCCACTGATGAAGAGCAAAGGACAAGGACCCAGGGTAAATGGTCATGTAGGAGTGGCTTATTTAAGCCCATGGGGTCCTGAAATGTCCCCAGCTAGACTAGCATTTCTCCTCCTTAGGGGTAAAAATCTCCTCTCTTCCTGGAGACATACCCCCAAACATTGCAGGATGGTGAAGTGGCAGGTCTTCTCAAATCTTCTGAGATAAATAGATCTAGTCCTTCTTATGATATGGTTTACAGCCCCTCGGCACATTGGTGACCCTACCCTTTCTCTAGTTTGCTAGTGAGCATCTTGAGGTATGAGTCACAGAATCTGAAAGATAGTTGCATGATCAACATGTAACACAGCAGAGCAGTAATAGCCTGTCTTTATGTGCACTTTTTAATAGAGCATTAAATTACAGTATTGCTTCTAAGTATTCAGATTTCACTATAGACTCCTTTTGACCTTGCTAATGCTGGTTAATTTCCCAAGTCCTCTTGTCCTATTATTAATATGAATAGCTATCAAGTTATCTCCTCTTGATTACATGGTTGGGTTTTTTCTAACCTACATAAAGACCTATATTTATTCCTGTAAAATTCCCCTCATTGTATTTGACCCATTTTCTAGATTGTATTCATCTTTTTTAATACAATTTAGAAAATTACTAGCTCTGTAACATTGACAAATAGGTGTCAACATCCTTCAGCCAAAGGTCACAAGAAACAAGCTTGTATATAGTTAAACAAGTTGGATTTACTACTCTTTGCAGGGTGAGAGAATGCTCACCATGGGGAGCCATGGAGAGGGTGCCTTTATAAATTGGGTGATTTGAGAGGAAAGTCTAAAGAAGCAGGACTTTGCTCTAGATTGGATGCTGTCAGAAAGCAGGGGAAATTCTATAACTGGGTTTCTCAATAAATCTTATCTATAAAAGGGCAGACTAGGTAGACTGAGGAGAAAACTATAATTGGTAAACAAGCAGCACTCATTTTGACCGAAAGGAACATGTTTAGTATTCTGTGGATGGCGTAGTGACCTTGTTTTTGCCTGTACTTAGGCAAAATTATGAGGTGGCTTTGTTGTGTTTCAGTTTATCATGGTCTCAGATTAACCTTGTCTGAGATTGGTATTCCACGAGATGGCTTGAAACTTTGGAACTGTGGTTTTCACCTCTTAAAATGAGGGGCTAAGCTATAAAAACTCAAGTGGAGGCTCTATAATTTACCAGTTCTGTGACCTTGGCAGGTTACATTAAAAAAAAACACCAAAAACCTCTCTGTGCCTCAGTTTTCTCATCTGTAAAATGGAGTTAACAGTATTCATGTTATACGATTGTGGTGAGAATAAAATAAGTCCCATGGATAAAGTTCATAAAATAGGTCCTGGAGCATGCAAAGTTCTATGTTTAGAGATTGCTCATTTTAGTATGCACTTTTTCCACCACAAAGGTATGTAGCACAGTCTGGGTCATAAAGCTTTTGTTCAATGTATTGGGGAACATGTTCTACAAATTAAAATCAAGTATCTTAGAATATCTGCAATAGGCTGCCTACATACTCCCTCCCCTATTTTACTTCTCTTTCTTCCACAAAGAGAAATTAGATTGCACAGCAAGATATGACCCATGTACAGCTATTTTTATAATCATAGGATTGAAATAATGAGTTCGTGCTTTTACTCTACAGTGTCTAAACAAGAGAAGTGGGAAGAATTAGGGGCAAGCTGAAATCTCATTTTACCTCCCACTGATTCTGGCTTTGGCTGATCTACATCTTAAGTACAAGGGCGCTTTTCCCAAAAGTAGAAAACCCTTTAAGACCCTTCCAACTCAATTAGAATGTAAACTGACTTTGAAAGAAGGCTGTTGAAATGCAGATGTCACTACCACAAGGCCTAATCAACCAAACAAATCTAAGCAAATGAGGAACCCACTGAACTATAATGAAAGGAGGGTCAACCTTTGAGAGTGTTGTTTAAGGTCTCTCATCTTCTTCTCTGCTTCTCCAGAGGCTTAGAGCACCTTGGGTGATTCTTCCCAACAAGGGACTCCATGTTTGGTTGTCATATATAGGGGGGTGCTACTGGCATCCAGTGGATAGAGGCCAGGGATGCTGCTAACATCCTATAATGCACAGGACAGCCCCCACCACAAAGAATTACACAGTGCTAACTGTTGATAGTGCTACTGTGAAGAAAACCCTGGTTTATAACATTGTTAGGCTACACCTCTCAACATGAAATTGTCTTATTTTGTTTCTTGTATGCAAATTGTGTCTCGCTTGCAAACATCTGCCAACTAAGCCAGGAGAGCACTTTCAGTTCTGCTAACCCCAGTCAGAGTCAATTCCTGCATGATTCATTTGTATATAGGTAGGGCCCGTTGGGTGATGGCCAGTTGTCTTTTCCTTACATTAGAAAAAGGCAAGTTCTATCCAGCAGCCTATCTTTGAAATTTTAATTTATTTATTCAAATTCACATTCAACTGAGTGCAAACAAAAACTAAATCTGATTGGCTTCATTCATTAAGTAAAGACATAAATAATGTGGATGCACACACCACATGCCCTACCTATGATCTCTGATGCTATGCATAGCTTCGTGCATGAAGTAAGGCAGAGCCCAAATCTGGAAAATATTAGGTTCAGACTCTGAATTAATATCCAGATTCTGGGAGATGAATATGTTCATATGTGTGTAGGAAAACATTAAGTTCTTTATCACACCTATTTAGGGAATATACTGTGGTGTGAAGAGTCATTATGAAAGCTTATTTTTAGTATTAACACCTAAACATGTGTGGTTGAACAGGCACACTCAATGATGCTTAGTGTTAAAGAAAAAGGGAAGGCAATAGGACAGTGTTAAACAGAGAACAACAATTTCATCCATTCCAGAAAGAACCCAGTAGGAATTTTATACTGGGTTTGTTACTAATACTGGGAGAATGCATATAAGAATCTTCATTAGTTAGATTAGCTATAAGCACCGGAACTGAGAAGACCAATAAGAAATGCACTTGTCCAATTGCAGACTGCGACAGTCTACAGACTGGCACTGCCGTGTGGACTACATCTCAATCTTTCTACTCTAGATAAGTACTTCCCAAACTGGTACACATGAGAATCACCTGGAAAACTAGGTAAAACACAGATTCATAGGCCCCAGCCCAAGAAAGACTCACTTAGTAGGTCAGAGCTTGAGACTTTACTTTTCCAACAAGCAGGTGCTAGGTGATGCTGATGTTACTAGTCCAGAGAACCACACTTTGATTAGCAAGGGGACTCCTAAAATGGCTTTCAGTAAAGCAGTGCTATGATTACTTCATACCTTTGCTGCTGATGTGTCCATAGTCACGTCGAGGACATTAGCCACAGCGATTCCATGGTGGGAAACTAGCCATAGCAAGATTAACAAACAGGAAAGGGGGGCTCTGTGAAGACATTTTTATAGACTGGGAATCCCTACAGATCTTTTCCCTTGTCCTTGCAAAGGAAACTCCATAATCTTAGCTTTCTTTGCTCTTTCAAGAATACAGTGAAATGGTATGTGTTCTCTTTTGTCATTTAGCATTTTTCATCTTCTGCCACATGTTTGCACAAGGAGTTTAAAGAGGATTTCATAGATCATTAATTAAGGTAACAACTGCTTCCTTAGCAAGCAAGATGTTGAAGAGGTTGTAACTCCTTCCCCAGGGATGCAAAGGCATGTCTGGTGTTTTGTCTTAAAGGTTGAGGGATTTAGACAAGGCTTTAACAGACCTGTGTGGCTTAGGAATTTGGACATAGTTGTGAAAGCTAGCAAGAGTAAATAAATGTCATGGTACTTTGTAATTTCCCTATACCACCAGGGTACAGAGCTGGTGGTTGTAAGGAACATTGAGGCCTGAAATATTTTTAAGGTGTTTTTCTTCCAAGCTTGTTCCATTTTGCTAGGTATTATGACAGACTGTTATTTTAAGGCTTGCAATACAGAATTCTCTTTTGCAAGATGCAAAGTGATTTGCAGAAGCAGCCTTGCAAATGGAATCCCTGTCTTTTTAGTGTGTCTTTCCAATTTTTCCTTTCATCTCAGGCTATTTCCCACTATCTCTATTTTCTTTACTACCTTCCTTCCTACTAGATCATCCTTTTCTGTCTCTAATTTTCATCTTTTCATAATTTTCTCTTTCCCTTACCCTCAATCTTATCACTTCAGACTATCTCATTTCATTCATTCACTCATTCATTCATTCATTCATATACTCAGTGTAAATGTACAGCACACCTACTACATGCCATCCACAATAGATATGGCTCTCGGGATGTTCCCAGTTCAGGGAGACATAGACTAATAAGCAGACACATTTTCTATGTACATATGACATGCATTGTGATAGAAGCCATAGGAGTTCTATGGGAACACACTGGAGGGACCCTGTGGTAAACACTGGTGATGCCCTGCCTATATCCCTGTGGCACTCATTGTTTCCACATACAGTGATGGCTTCCTACTTCAAGCTCTGCTCTGCCTTGGTGTGTGGAGAAACAGGGTGTCTTGAGCAGACCCCTGAAGCATGCTCAGGTTTTATAGGGCAAGCTGGAAATACTAAGGATTGCTCCAAGAACAGCCAAGTGCCAATAACAGTTGGGGGCTAGGGATAAATATTCCAGCTTCCCTGTCCCTCTGAGGTATGTTTTGTATTGACTCCCAGTGATTACCAGTGGGACTGGGATTGAGCCCCCAGTCGCCCACACTGTAACCTGTTTACTAATGCACCTTGAATTGATGTTCTTTCCTTACCTCACTTTCCTACTCCTCTGGTGCCACCTGAAATCACCTCCCAAATAGACTATTTGCACTCAAATCCTTGTCTTGGAGCCTTCTAGAAAAAGCCAACTAATATAAGAACCAGGCCAATACCTGGGCTCCCTGAGAATTGAGTAACCAGACAGGAGGCTGGTGAGCTAGGCAAGGAAAGGCTCCACACCAATGCTAAGAAGGCTGGACTTCCTTCTCAAGGTAATGGGGAGACAGCAAAGGGTTTCTAAATAGGGGGTAGCATGGTCAAATTTGCATTATGGACCAAAAAAATCAATCCAGTTGGGCACTTCAAATAATGATTCAAACAGAGCAGGGCAGTAGGCAGGAAGAACAAGAGAAGGTTCTTATTGTAATCAAAGCAAGAGATGATGAGGGCCTGAGTGGTACCAAGAAATTAAATGATTTCTCAAAAATTAAGAAAGCGAAATCAATAGGGTATGTACTAACTGAATATAGGGAGTGTAAAGAAAAAGAAGCTTAAGACAGCTTCCGGGAGTACAGCTTTATCAAGGAGGGGAATGTGGTGTTATGGGATAGAGACTGGCTGGGAGAGGTGCAGATATTAAGTTCAGTGTGGAATAAACTGAGGTGTGAGACGGAGGTGAAGATGTCCACGAGGTAGCCTAGAGATCAGAAGGGAAGACTGGCTAGACAGACAGACTGAGGGCTCATCAGGACACAGGGAGAGGTTAAAGCTGTGTATGTGGAGGAGCTTACCCTGGAGAAATACCAAGAGTGAGAAGAGAAAGAAGAGGTGGGGTGGGGCGGGGAGGGGAGGGGCTGAAGACAAAGCCCTGTGAGCACCAGCACATCAGCGAGGGGCAGGGGCAGGAGCCCGCAAGGACAGAGAAGAAGGAACACTCGAGGAGGCTGGAAGAAAACCAGGAGTATGTGATCACCCAGAAGCCAGAAGACTGGTAACCAAAGCTCCTAGTGTCCAAAGATGCAGAGTTTGAATAAAGTCAAAGCTAAGAGGCTGCCATGGCTTTTCAAAATGCAGAGGATGTTGGCAACCTCAACAAAACGGAGTTAATGAAGACATGCAGGCAGAAAAGAGATTTCGGGAAGTACAGTGGTGGAAGGGGAGTGAGAAAGTGAGGGGACCGAGTACAGCCACCTTTTCCAAGGAAAAGTGAGATAAGTGGCTGAAGAGGCGCATAGACCATGAGTTTGGTTTACACTGGTTTTTCATGACAGATGAGGAGCACTTAAATGCTGATGAGAGAGGAGAAAGGAAGAAATAAGGAGAGTACATTTTGGGATGGGCGAGCAAGATGTGGAAGGAATCTATACCTGATGGCATCGAATTGTTTTCTGTGACAAAGGACACATTCATTTTCAGAAAGTAAATAAGGAAGTGTCAGAGCAGGAGTAAGAAAACAGTGGGAAAGTTTTGAAATATTGGTGAATCAGGAAACGCAACACCAGGAACCCACAGATGTTTTCCTAACAAACTAAGGGTTCAGATGAGGCAGAGGTTTAACCTGTTAGGGGTGTCAATGTGCCAGATTGAGCGAGGTTTTCCAAAGGGGCTCAGCAGCTTAAAACAAGAACCAAATGGTGGGTTCTAGAACTGATCCAGCAGGACCAAGTGAAATGAAAATATGGGGCCCCTTGTTCAAAAAATCAAGAATTTCAAGATGACAACTAGAGAACTACACCGATAATAAGGACCCTTCTGAGCATGAGCTCCCATGTGTTTGCAAAGGTCAGGTGCCCATGAAGGGTGAAGATGTCACCAGACAGGGGTAAATGGACATAAGTATGGCTCTTGTGATAGTCCAGGGGTGGGATTAGAGAAATGGATATGATTTAAAAAGGAGAAAAATGAGAATGCAAGGAGAACATTTTATATATAAATGAAAATGTGACCAATAATATACAGTAGTTACCCCACACCCCACCTATTTTTTTCAATAGAACAGTGATCTCAGGCCTTTAACATCAATGATACTTTATGTTTCTATAATTATCAAAATTAGCTAAAGTTCTAGTTTTGTACACAGATCATTTTTGGGATACAAAATGTTTTAAAGGGAATTCAACATTAAAGTGAAAAGAAAACCCTGTATCAACTAGTGAGTTTTTGTGTTATGTTTTTGGTTTTTTTCTTGACCACAAAAGACTCACAAATGATTTCAATACAGAATGCTGTGTGCTATCTGAGAGGTTTAAGTGCAAGCTTCAGTGATGACCAAGGATACAGCATCTCCTCCACTTAGTAGCACCTGGGTCTTGACACAGGACTAGGAATTTGACAGATGAAAAGGGGGTAAGAAGGATGTTCAGGCTGAGGTAACAGTTATGCAAAGGCTCAGAGGCAAGAAACAACATGGTGCTCTCAGGTGATCATAACGAGTTGGGTCTGGCAAGGTGCTGAGGACATGTGGCAATGGGGCCTGAGAGAAAGAAGGCTTCAATTGCTCATGAAGTGGGAGCCACAAAAAGGGCTTAAAGATTGCTATAATCAGAATGGAACTATGGAAATATTACTCTGTGTAGGAAGGGTCAGATTGAAATGAGGCACAAGATCAGAAAAGCGCTGCCTCAACATTTCTATTAAACACACTTTTAATTGTATAATTAGTCTACACTTACCTGAAAGCCAACCTCGACTCCCAGAACAAACACACGCTAGTTCACCTTTTTGTAATTTTGCTGGAATTACCTTTCCAAATCTGGGATACATACTGCGACCTTAGCAAAGTTTGTCAAACAATCAGAAATACAAAAATGCCTTTGCGGTTTTAATTCATTTGCAATAACAAGCGCTCTTATCACTGCTGTAACATCACCACAACTTTAGTGCCTTAAAAGAAGACACAATTATTATCTACAATTCTGGAGGTCAGAAATCCAATACGGACCTCACTGGGCAAAAATCAAGGTTTCAGCAAGGCCACATTGCTTCTGGAGACTATGGGAGTTCCTGGGATTGGGGGGCTGACAGAGGCAAAGATATACTCACCAGCGGCGTACCTCACAAGCTGTGTGGGACGGGCCTGCGCAGGGTTGCAGGAGAAGGAAGTCCCTCACAGCGTGAGATGGTCCGGGGACTTACAAGGAGCCGCCGCCAGAAGGAAGAGCGCATCGGAGGGGACTTACCTGTCTAGGTGATGTTGTTCAGCAGCAGGCAGGGGGCGTCTGTGTCAGAGCACCAAAGGGCAGCGGCGGCTTGGGGTCTTACAGCCACACGGCTTTATCTTATCACCGGCTAGCAGATGCTGACATAGCTTCATAAGGTATGCAAAGTAGGCAGGCTCTAGATGGCTAAAAGTCGGCTTGGTTGGGCCATTTTTAAAAATTATCCAGAGTGTAAAATTTGAGTTTGGTGCCAGCAGGCTTTTGAGCTAACAGGTTCTCAGCCTGCAGGGAAGAAATAAACAATCAATACATAGTGGTCACCTGTGGTCACCTGTGTCTCATTTCCGTAACAAAGTTCTAGGGGAGAATCTGATTTCTCACCTTTTCCAACTTCTAGAGGCCACACACCTTCCCCGGCTTACAGCCCACTTTCTCCCGCTTCAAAGAAGGCGATGTTGCCTCTCTGACCCTTCTTCCACAGTCGCGCCTCCCACTGCCCACAGCCAAGAAAGGTCTCCGCTTACAGAGCCATAGGATTAAATTGGGGCTCACCTAGATAATCCAGGGCCCTTTCTCCATCTCTAGTTCCTTAACTTAATCACACCTGCAAGCTCCCTTTACCCTGTTAAATAACATATTCACAGGTTCCAGGGATTAGGACATGGACGTCTTTGGTAGCCGTTATTCTGATTACCACACAGAGCAGTGGTTTCCTGTGACCATCTCAGTGTCTGCAGGCCACCCTAGCATGCTCCATGCATACTTGAGCAAGCTGAAAGGGCCAGGAGGTGAATGCCCCAGGAGTGGCCCTCAACCAATGAGAGCTAGGCCCAGCACCCTCATACCCCTTGGGAGGTCAAGTCTGAGTCTCAGAGATTTGAGTCATATTTTCCAAGAGTGATCATCCATGCATTCTTTAGTCACTTTCCTCCTTTCCCTGTCCCACTTCCTCACCCCCTCACCTCACTTCTCATACTGCCTCCCAAATAAACTACTTGCACACCAATCCTTGTCTTGGGGTTGCTTTAGAGAGAACTAACGTGCAATGCCTCCTGGGCCAGGGGCCTGATGACAATCACAGTCCCATTAGACCCCATCCTCTGCCTCCTCACCAAATACCAAACATATCCTGGGGTTCTTTTAATTCCAAAGTGTGGAAAAACAGGGCTAAGGATCTAGAAGAAGCAGCAAGTGCCATCCTTGAAGGCAGAATAGTACCTTCTCCAAATTACATATAAACAATTGAATTTCATCTGTGGCAACTTCAGCTGGTATTGCTAAAATCTTTTTGTGCTACTGGGTTTTCCAAACAACTTGATAGGTTTAATAATACAATTCTGTTTCTTTATGTCCCTGAGATCAAGCCTGGTCCTTCAGCTCTGTTACTATCTTAGAAAGTCTTTGATGGCAGATATCTTCAACCTTTTCCTTTAACTATCCAGCTCTTAACTGCTGTAGAATTCTTCATGGTGACCAAGCTGTGGTTATTTCAACATAAATGGACTCATAAAGAGATTAAACTGAGTAAGAGGGAAGTCTGATGCTTCCCTGACATTACATTATGGAGATATGGGTGGGCCTAATCACAGTATTAATTTGTCTTCTATCAATACCATTCTTGTATGCAACAAGCTCATCTGGGAACAAAACATTGAAGTGAAGCTAGAGTTATTTCTCACCTAATTGATGTATTATCATCATAAGCAAGTGTAACCATTTACAAAATAAATGATCCTGGCTCTGTTCAGAAGTAACTATAAAGAAATGGCCACTATTTTCTTAGTTTTAACTCTAAGCTGCTGGACAACCCTAGAATTCATTTGTTCAACAAATATTTTGTGGAATGCTTGCTTTGTACAGAGTTCTGTTTTAGATAAGGGAGAGTGAAGGTATGAAAACTGCTTGAAACCTGTTTCCATGCAGCTTTAGAAATCAATGAGAGAAAAAATTAGGTGCAAAAATGTTTCTAATATTGGGTAGAGAATGTTAACCATAATAGTTATAGTTGGAGCCATGGCAATTTCTAGAAAGGGAAAGTACCTCTAGCTGATGAGGAGGAGCTATTCTCAAGGAGGAAGTGGCATTTGTAAACTTCATTTTATCTTGGAATATTAACTGTAAATCATTCTAACCTCATCTTGTTACTGTGAATAAATAAAATGGAATTAAATAGATAATGAAAATTCCACTCTTTAAGGTGGCATTCAATGCTCACCAGAATATGGCCTCATTCTACCTCACTGATTACCTGTCCTTTGCATCAGATAAACCTGCAGAGCTTCCCACACTTGAGACAGTCAAGATGAAAGTGAGAATCAGTGACATGGAAACCTCCCCCCCACCCCCCGATCTAAGGTCGTGGTTCTCAAGCAGGGGCTATTTCTCCCCTGTCCCAGGGGACATCTGGTGATGTCCTAAGGCATTCTTGGTTCTCACAACTTGGCTGGGACACTGTGTGCTACTGACATTGAGTGGGTGGAGCCTGGGGAATGGTGCTAAACATCCCACAATGCACAGAACACAACACCCTCAACAAACGGTACCCAGGTGAGAAACCCTGGTCTAAGGGACAGAGACATGCTGTGCACACAGAGGACTGAGTTCTTTGAGAGAACATTTTTTTAAAGCCTAGCTTCAAAATTACAAACTGCTATGAGCAAAGATAACATTCCTGCCAGGAGTCATTAATTAGAGCTAGAATAACCCAAAAGATGATATAGACAGGAAAACCTTTAAATTAGAAATTTCCTTTTTAGCTAGTTAGCTTTTTACTCTATACAAGCTTCTTTTCTTTACACAGGAGAGTAAAAAAGGGATCCCAAGTCAGGTTCTTTGCACTGGTAGCACAGGTATGAGTTTTGTTGGGTGTATAGTTGCATTGCTTTTCAAGAAGTTGACATGGGTATAAACATTAGTAGGCTAAGTTATTGAACGTTTCCACTTCATTTAACTCTGTCTGCTGCTGGATTTTTTCAAGAGCAAAAAGAGGCATACCAGAAATGAGCCCTCATATTTTCCAGAGACAAGGTAACCCACGAGAGCAAACTTCTCAATCCTGGCTGCGTGTTCTAGTCACCTGGGAACTTTTTAAGATCCCCATGTCCAGACCCCACCCAGACCAATTAAGTCAGAATATCTCTGGGGATAGGAAGAAACCAAGACAGCTTGATTTTTTAAGGCTTCCTGTTTGATTCCAATGTGCAGCCGAGTTTGAGAACCACTGTTCTAGATCCTGGCTTCTTTTTTTTTTTTTTAATTTATCTTTTTGTTGAAAATATTACACATGTCCCCCATTTTCTTCCCATTGACCCCCTCTACCCCACTCCCACCCCCTCCCCAGGCCTTCACCACATTATTGTCGGTGTCCATGGATTTTGCACATACACATATAAGTTTTTTGGTTAATCTCTTCCTGCCCCCCCTTCCCTGTGAAATATGTGAGTCTATTGCATGCTTCAATGTCTTTGGGTCTACTTTGTTCATCAGTTTATTTTGTTCATTAGCTTCTTCTTAAAGAAGACCCTTCAACTTTTCCTGTCGTGCTGCTTTGGTGCTGATGAACTCCTTTAGCTTTTTCTTGTCTGGGAAGCTCTTTATCTGACCTTCAGTTCTAAATGATAGCTTTGCTGGGTAGAGCAATCTTGGTTGTCACTTGCTTTTCATCACTTTGAATATTTCTTGCCACTCCCTTCTGGCCTGCAAGGTTTCTGTTGAGAAATCAGCTGACAGTCGTATGGAGGCTCCCTTGTAGAGAGCTAGCTGCTTTTCTCTTGCTGCTTTTAAGATTATCTCTTTGTCTTTAACCTTTGGCATTTTAGTTATGATTGTCTCTTAGTGTGGGCCTCTTTGGGTTCATCTTGTTTCTTAAAGTGTTCCTTGGTGACCAGCAGGACCGGCAGCACCTGGAGCTTGTTAGAGATAGACTCTCAGGCCCCACTGCAGACCTAGGGAATCAGAATCCGCATTATAACAGGACCCTCCACCCAGGGGGATTCACAAGGATACTGAAGCTTGAGAAGTGCAGCACTAGACCATATTGAAAATAGTTCATTAAAAATGCACACATATTGCAATATGCACAGTCTAAAACAAGGCACACTATTAACACATGAAAAAATACCCCATAGCCCTAAATAAAATTTTCATTTGATGAAAAATGTTAAGTTCATCAATATTGTTCCTTGTAGTTTTTCAGTAAATTTTATTTCTTTTTCATGATGAAAGATTTCAACCATACAGAATCATTTACTCCTATGGTGCTTGTTGTGTTGTTTTTCTTAAGAAGAGTAGCAGTATCATTCTGGTGTTTGGTGCCAAATGGGAAGCCCACACAACACATTTTCCTGTAACTGAGAAGGTGTCCTCTCAGCTCTGTGTTCACACACATAAGAGGGAGGCGATCTGAAAGGCCATCCAGTAGAATCCATGCCAGAGTGAGGTTTCACCTTAGTTAACAGGATTGAACTGTGTGCACACATGTATGATAGTAAAACAACTGTTCCAAATAGTCATACGTCTTTATTCTGGAAAGCATGAAATGCTTCAGATTAAGGTGGTTTGGCAGTGATATCCACACAGGGAGTTTACGAGGTTTGCTAAATGTCATGCAGCCAGTTTCTGGCGGCCAGGCCTTACTTAGATGCCTTAATTCATCATAGAATCATCGAATGCTTTTTCGCACTTACTGTGATTAAAAAAAAAAAAAAAGTATAAAAATCGCTGTCATAAAGCCAGCTTTCTTCATCCCAGCCAAGTACCCTGTCAACATGTTTCATTATAGCACCCTTTTCTTGAATAATTCTGCCATGTGGATTCCTGTCCTCTTAAAAAAATATATGTCTTTTCTCTTCAAATCACACAAATAACGAGATGGGAGAGAAGCATGGTACAGTGAAATGCATTTCAGCCAGGAGTCTAGGTGACTGAATTCAAATCCTGGCTGGTACTATATTTGCTAGGTGATGTGGAGCCATGGTCTAATCACTGTGAGTCTTAGTTTCTGCATCTGTAAAGGAGTCTAATGAAGCCCTTTCTCTTGGGATTACTATTAAGCGTAAACAAGATTATGCATGTGAACAGTGGTACCTCGCACACAGCCAACACTCATCAAATATTTCCCTTCTCTTCTCTTCACCTGTTTTGTAAAAACCCTCAGGAAAATCTCAGAAATCGTCTCAACAGCAAAAGCTACTATTCATCTTTCAATAAGAAGAACCTGTAACATTGTCTGGTACATGCTAGGTATTATTTGCTGAATGAATTGCTGGTTTCTACTCAGGACTCATAGCTCAGTGGTTTGAAAGTAGAAAACCAGCCAGCACTAAGACATCAGAAGTCATGCCATTTCTCATATGGGGCATTTTAAATATAGACAGCAGCCCGGCCGGGCGTGGCTCAGCGGTTGAGCGTCGACCTAGGATCCCGGTGATCGGGGTTCGATTCCCGGTCAGGGCACATGCCCGGGTTGCGGGCTCAATCAATGACTCTCTCATCATTGATGTTTCTCTCTCTCTCCCTCCTTTCCTCTCTTTGAAATCAATAAAGATATATTTAAAAAAATAAAAATAAATAAATAAATATAGACAGCAATGTCTTCTTATGAAGCCAGCCCACTGGCACCTAACTTCTAGCCCCACACACAAATTTGTGGGAAAATAAATGCACAGCTACCTGGAATAGTGTAATTGAGCTCTTTATGTAAACTTATCTTCTAGTGCTCATATAAAATATCGACTGACTCTGTAAAATGATCCTATGTATTATTTGAGTAATTGCCCACTATTTAGTGCACGAGAGACTTGCAACTATATTGTTAAAATCCACCCTAATAAATTCAGGCATTTAGAATAGAAAAAAATGTGTGGTTACTATTAAACAGAGATGGCAGAAATGAGGAGGAAAGAGCATCCTAGAGGGAGATATATTTAAGTAAGGATGCAGGAAGTCTCAGGGCCTAGCACAATGCCTGGTACACAGTAGGCCATTTCCCAGACTGTGAAATCCTAGCACCTTCTCAAGCATGATGCATGAGAGCTGCAATGGGTCTTAACAGAATATCTGACTCTTCATCAGGACTCTGTTGTGTATCTGAAAACCTCCCTCTCCAATTTCCCCATGACGGGCACATGCCTGTAATATGGTAAATGCTCAGTAAATATTTGATGAATGAATACTGACAGTAAAGAAATCAATCATGACCATTAAACACAATACATGTTAAACTGTGGGGTGTGATTGACTTGTGGGTCGTGAAGTCAGTTCAGTGGCTCACCACCAGCTTTTTTGAAAAATAAAAATTAGGAAAGAATCAGAAAATATCAGAGTGCCTTCTGCTTTGGAAAAGTAAATACCACTTTGAGAAACTTTTGTATCTGCTAGAGATAGTCATGTGCGTGGGAGTGTATATATATGTGATCTGGTCAGTAATGGAAAATGTTTTCTACTTTGGGTCATGGCAAAAAAAAAAAAAAAAAAGTGCTTTCACAGTGTGTTGGGCAAGTAAACAGGTTCATCTAAGCTTCTGTGGCTTAAACCTTCTCAGATACCCTTAAGAGTCAGTCACAGGTCCAGAAGCAGGAGGTCCTTATTTGGTTGCTATGATGACAGGGACAGGAGGCGTACCTTGTACCTCACTAAAACTCACTGAGCTCCTCGTCTGTTCTACCAGTCCAGGCCCACTCCTCCCTCTGCCCCAGGACTGGGATGCCAGTGAGCTGGACCCATCATGCAGTGGCCTGTGCTGGTGGTGTGGAAGCTGTCATTTTCAGCTGGGCATGACATCTGCCTTACAAGGAGGCACACACTGGGGGCGGGGGGGGGGGGAGAGAAAGAAACACCTACTCAGAGCTTAAGTCTATTTTCTATGGAAATATATCTTCTTATAACCATATACAGTTTCCTCTTTGCCCTGATTATAACTATCGCATTGACATCTTTGAGAAGGAAAAGGAGGCAGACTCCCCATTAAGTGCCAATGCTGCGTACCTTCATGCACTTTCTAAACTAGAAACTCAATTGGTCAACAATTAGATCAACAGAGAGTGATATTATTTTCAAGTTGTGCCCAATTTCTATCTTCTGTATTTATTGCAATCAATCTTCCCTCTGGATCTACAGACAAGTTTTTGTCTGAAATCTTAACTCTGGTAACCATAGTAATGAGGCAGAGAGAAGGTGAAATCTTGGAAATGTATTGCAGATACTCTAAAAAGAACACACACCCTCATTTTATCCATTATTCTCCATTTGCCTTTTTCTAATTATTTTTTTTGCAAGAGTTGCTTACAAGAAGCTATAGTTGAAGTGCTAGTGAACAAATGGTTGCAGGGAAGTTAGGATAGAGATAGGGCATAAATGATTGGCAAAGCTAAATAATAAGCCAGAATGACGAAGCATGGACTGTTTCTGGTTCACTTTGCTGCTTTGACATCCTTGGGAGGAGCAATAGGAAAGTGCCTCCTGATGGTTTATATGTTCATCTGCTTCGGTTATCACTAATTTTAAAACAGAGCTAACAGTCCATAGTCATTAGATAAGACCTAGCTTACCAGGATCATCACATTCAGAAGGAAATAAGATTAGCCAGAGAAAGCAGGTTTATCATTTTTCACCTGGAGAAACCATGCTTGTTCTACAGCTGTGGAAAGCAATGAAGTGACAGCTTACAGCCATCTCTTTCCTCACTGTCCCTCTTCTATTTTATTTTATTTAATTTAATTTTATTTATTTTATTTAATTTTATTTTAAATATATCTTTATTGATTTCAGAGAGAGGAAAGGAGAGGGAGAGAGATAGAAACATCAATGAGGAGAGTCATTGATCGGCTGCCTCCTGCATGCCCCCGACTGGGGATCGAGCCCACAACCGGGCATGTGCCCTGAATGGGAATCGAACCCTGATCGCCTGGATCCTGGTCAATGCTCAACCGCTGAGCCACACCTGGCAGGCACTGTCCCTCTTTTAAATCTCCTAATGTTTCTTCAAATCACACCTGGTGATTTCATCACGACATTAACCTGTCTCTTCAAAGTGAACAGGAAGGGAACAGGGGCAAGAGCAAACATAGATCCAATCCTATTGAGTTCTCAGTTCTTGAGTTTATTGAAATAAACAGCTCACCAAAGTTAGATGGCCAAGAGCATTGACTCCTCTCCCTCTGAGGTCCTGTCAGCAGACAATGAGCAGTGGGAGGAAAGAGGAGAAAAAAAAGAAATGGCTATTTGGAAGGCTGCTATTATTGCTTGGAGCCTCTAGGCTGTCAAAACTAGATATAATAAAGACACCTCCATGAACTTGGTGTCTTGACCTCTAAAACACATCCACCCATTCAGTGCCTAATTCTTTACACAGTGTGAGGTTACCAGTTACTCTTTTAGGGTTTTTATTATTCTATATTATATATTTTATATGCTCTATATTAGAATTTTCTTCAAAATTGTAACAGCAGAAAGGGACTTACTGCCCAAATGACACCCTTAAAAATAATGAAATAAAATATTTTGCAAGTCTAAGATCAATGAAAGAGAAAACACACCTGAAAAGTTCTTGCTGTGGGTTTCTCAAAATGGGATCAGAAGGATTAGAAATTTCTAGGAGGCCAAGGAGGGTCATAGCAGGGCACAGCTTGTTAAATACATCTTTCTTGCATTTGGGTTGGCACCTTCAAAGTGGTTTGCCCTTCTGGACTTCTTACCTTAGCAATTTTTATGCATAATCAGAGACTCCCACAATTAGAAGGTACATAAATCATCTACCTTGAAACCCAGATGTTGCATTAATAACCAACATCTCCAACAAATTATTAAACACTTGATTATCTACAGTAACAAGGAATTAATTACCTTCCAAGGTGTTGTGCTCCATGTTCATTTTCAGAGTTGTTAAAAGTTCTTCCTCATATTGAGTTAAATTCTGTCTCCCTGTAATGTCAACCAATTGCTTCTGATTAGCAACTTTGAAGCCATTAATACAAACGTTCTTCACCCTTTTGAAAACACCTTAAATATGATCCAGGCTCATTTTTTTTCAAGGCCAGCCAGTCTTGTTTCTTCTATGCTTCCTCTTGTGGTATGCTTTCAGGAACATTCACCACCCTGGGAGGAGGACCTTGCTCCACACCCTGTGCTCAGGCTGTCCTGATTGTGTATCTCCTACCCCTTTTTCTATCCAATGTCTCGAGGACAACTGTCTATAAACTGGGATATCAATGAGAATCCGTCTTTCAAGAATCTGAAGGAGGAGTTTCTGTTACTCTAATTAGATGACAGTAAACTTGAGTTGAACAGGTTCCCATAGGGCTGAGGCTGGGGTAGCCCAGTTGAGACATGAGTAAATAAAGGAATCTGAAAGGAGGAGTGCAGAACTAGAAGAGATTAACAGCTCTGAGAGATTGAGAAGAGTCTCATTTTCTGACTTGCACATTGGAGTTCCTGGGCTAGGTAGCCCTCCTTCCACCATCATCAATATCATGATCATTGCTAACATTTATTGAGTACCTACTATATACCAAACACTGTTATAAGCCCTTACTGTGCATTATCTCACTGAATCCTTTAAAAAACCCTACAAGGAATGGGTCATTTCCATTTTTACTGCAGAAGAGACTGAGACAGGTAGAGGTTTGATTGACTTACCCAGCTCCCACACTGGCTAGAGGCAGAGCCAAGATGTGAAAGGAGTTCTGGATCCAGAACCCTGGCTTCATACCTGTGCAGGGTACTGCTTCCCTATCCTTGGAGACTGAGATTGTCTTACAATAATTTTTATAGTAATTTTTATTTATTTTTTTAAAATATGTTTTTACTGATTTTAGACAGAGGAAGTGAGAGTGACAGAGAGATAGAAACGTCGATGTGAGAAAGAAACATCGATCAACTGCCTCCTGCACATCCCTCCCTAGGGATTAAGCCTGCAACCTGGGCATGTGCCCTGACTGGGAATCAAACAGGCAACCTCTTGGTTCATGGGTCTACCCTCAACTACTTGGCCATGCCGGCTGGGCAATTTTTATAGTAATTTTTAAAAGAATTTCTCTATCGCCCTGGCTGGTTTGGTTCAGGGGTTACAGCGTCGGTCCGAGAACTGAAGGGCTGCGGTCTCGATTCCTGTCAAGGGCATGCACCTCTGTTGCACGCTGGATCCCCACCCTGGTCGGGTGCGTGTGGGAGGCAAACCAATCAATGTGCCTCTCTCACATCGATGTTTCTCTCTGTCTCTCCCCCTCCCTTCCACTCTCTCTAAAAAATCAATGGAAAAAATATCCTTGGGTGAGGATTAACAAAAAAAGAAAGAAATTCCTCATTTATTTAAGCTAATATGAGTAGGTTTCTGTCCTTTGTAACAATTCTCCCTGATTAAGATATAGAAAGAGTAAAATATATAACTCCTGGCCAAATGGCACAGGTAAGTACCTTTGAGCTGCTCTGTAGTTGCACCGAAAGGTAAGCTTGGGTAACAAAATGAAGCTGCCTTTACATGGGTTGCTTTTTTGAACAGGTGTGTAATTAATCTTCAGGTATATCTTCCTGAGGCAGTCCATTCCATGATGTTATTACAGAAACAATGCCATCTAGATTTCTGCTAATTACTCTAGCATAACATGACCTCTAATCTGTCTATCCTGTGGCCTGGGCATTCCTTTATCACAGGAGATTGCACTGGAGTCATTGTCTGTATTAGGGTTTCTCAACCTCAGTACTATTGACATATCCATGCTTTGTTGTGGGGGACTGTCCTGTGTATTGCAGGATATTTAGCAGTATCCTGGCTGCTACCCACTAGATGCCAATAGGACACTCTCCCCTGTTGTGACAACCAAAAATGTACTCTGACATTGCCTCAAGTCACCTTGGGGGCAAAATCGCTCTCGGTTGAGCAGCACTGCTCTACATGTTCTTAATCCCCTACCCCAGTTCCACACTGACTTCAGGGCAGGACTCTATCACCTTTATCCTTATTTTTCCCTAATCCTTGGTGCATTATGATCCCCAATAAATTTTAATTGAAGAAAACTACAGCAACTTGCATTAAAATGATGTTTTGTGGATAAAAGTCTGGAGTACCTGTATACCTGTATCATGTTGGGTTTAGTCAGGAAAACAGACACTAAACATACTGCCAGAATAAGGGGCTTAATATAGAAATTAGGGTTTATATGAATATGAGAGTAACTATAGTCAGTAGATGGGACTTCAACCTGAATCTCTGGGTGGAAAATCAGGTGTTCACTGGGAAATCTGAGAAGCCACCATGTCCAGCTGCTAAAGTGAGATCATAAAATGGGATTCCACAGAAAAGTCTGGAAAGCTGCTGTGTCTAACAACGCAGCCTAATCTGACCCCCACATATTCCCCAAAATAAAGGCCCCTGCTTCCCTTTCACCATCCAAGTCCCTCAAGTTCCTCTGACTGACAAACCCTAACCAAGAACCAATCAAGAAGATAATTCTAGAAAACGTAGTTCTTCCCAGCATTAGGCAGGCACTTCTACAGGGGTGGTGGTGCCAGGTAAACAACAGAGAATTTCACACAATAACCACTTTGACACCAAGTATGTGTGTGTGTCTGTGCATGCGTGCGTGCGTGTAACAGTAATGATCTGGAGAAATTGGCAGTCATGATCATCCAAGTTAGAAAGCAAGTAAGTGTTTGGTGTGATTTGTTGGTGGTGCTATCATTATTGTTTTGAGTTTGGCAGTGGGCTCATCTCCTGATTGCCTGTCTCCTTCAGTATGTGCTGTGTAGACACTCACAACATTCACTTTGAGCCCTGAACAGATGGCAAATGATGTTAATAATTGAACAGCTCATACTCCAGATGGAAGATGTTCACCTTCATGCTTCTCAGAATTTAGTGTGTCTTCCCAGCATTCTAGACAGACCAGAATTGACAGAGACTACTAGAAAAAAATGTCCCTATGCAAGGCATTGCTTCCCTCTTGAGGAATCGAAACATCACAACCACATACTCTATTTCTAAACTACCCTCTATAACTACAGCTGACATTAAGTGAAAACATTTCAGCTTTATAGATTTTGAGCCCAAAGTCAAACAATTATTTTTAAATAATTACTTCCAGTCCATTAAAAATATGGTGCTACAGGCAAGGTGTGGTCCAAAGTACAGTAAAATAAGTATTTCACTTTAGAAAATTTGTTTCAAAATATACATTGCAAAGATATTCTTCAGAGACTGTATGGCCCATGAAATCTAAGATATTTACTATCTGGCCATTTAAGAAAAATGTTTGCTGACACCTGGGCTAGAAAGAGAACAGCACAAGGTGAGTTCTGAGAGGAAAATGGGACATTAAAACGACCTGCTTTTTACTGAGTGAGGTGAAAGCCATGGGAGAGTTTTGAGCTGTTGAAGATCTAACTTGATTCACAGTTTAACAAGATCCCTCTAGCTGCTGTATTGAGAATGGACATTATTGTTGGGAAAGAGGGTTTAGAAGCTAGGGGACCCGGTAGAAGACTATAATAATTCTGGTGAAAAAGACTTGATGAGTCACCATCGAGTGGCTCAGACCAGCATTTAGTGTTGGGGTGATAAAAAGTGACTAGATTCTCATTGTTGAGTTTAGGTTTGCCTTAATATTATTGGAGATTGAGCTGATTGGAAATCCTGACACTAGATGTGTTCCATAGCCCCACATAGGTGCAGGGAGGTTAGAAAATGCAGTCCTTCACGTGCACATGTGTGACCATCTAAAGTATGGCTTCTTTAGTAGCGATTTTGTGCCCTAGGAGACATCAGACACTGTCTGCAGACATTTTTCATTCTCACAACTGGGGGGGGGGGTGCTACTGGCATCTAGTGGGTAGATTGACCATTGGAAGAAGAAAGAAAGATGGGTTTCAGTGGAAAACTAGACATTTTAGCCAACTCGACTCCATATGCTGTGGCAACGTCAGCTCTGGAATCCCTGTTTATACTACAGCTGAATTCTGTTTCTCTGCCTTACCCACATATTTTCCCCGTTATTGGGGTGAGTTTTGTCCTGAATAAGAAGATCTGCTGGCCTTTTAACAGGAAAAAAAAAATTTAACTTCATTTAACATGTGTGGTAGAGGCAGTGAAGAAAATGTTGTGTAATGATAGCTAAATGGTGAACAGCACCACAGTACAGGTATTAATTTAAGAGATTTGTGAAGAAAAATGTTTCATTAATTAGAATTTTATTCTCTTCATCAAACCCAAATGGATGGCCTATGGTTCAAATACCCTCAATGTTATTCAAACACTCCTTGATCTTTTGTTATGGATAAGAACTGATAAGGGTCTAATTTATTTGGTGAAATTTTTGCATATTTCTATTGCATACTGGCTCCTCATTTACCTAGCTTTATTATTTTGATTTGCCAATAGATACACAAATGACAAAAATATTTCTTTGTATCCTGGAGTGTTTGTCTATTCCATTTATTTTCTTTGCAAAAAAGCCTGCATTTTTTACTAAGACTGTTAATAAGGTGGATCTAATTTTACATATTTTCACACTATCTGGGGTTGCTCATTAGCTTAACACTGGGCCAAAAAAAATGGACAGTGTTTCAAATATAGATGACAAATACCTCAGTTCCTGTGTGGCATTGTTGAGTTTAGGTTTGCCTTAATATTATATAAATTCAATGTGTAAAAATAAGCCACATAATAAACAAGCAAGGAAAATATTTTTCTTATTACAAAACACTTTTTTTCTACCATTCATTTTAGAAGAATTTATATATATTCAACATAGGAAGCTTTAGCCAACTATTGTTCTAGGTACTGGGGCTACCAAGATATGCAAAACTGTGTCCCTGCACTTGAAGGTTACATAATAGAGGCTGACATGTAAATAGCTGATTTTAACAGGTTCCATTATAGAGACATGTTCCAGGGACTACAGGAGTGGAGGAAGAACCCATGGCCCAGACTCATGGGTCAAGAAAAGGCATCTTGAATGGGGTGATGGCAGAGTGGAGTCTTGCAGGACATGCAGGAGCTTGTCAGGTAAAGAGAGGGGAGGAGCATTCTATGCAAAGGGAAGCAGTTGACTAAAGTTAAAGATCATGAAACCTTAAAAGAGAAGTAGGTATAAGGTAGGACATAGGGGTCCTTGACTTTCACACAAAGGAGCTTGCGAACAGTCATTAAGGAGATGAGAAACTGTTGGTAAGTATTAAGGCTGGGAATGGAAGCAATGGGCAAATGGAATTCCATCAATTCTACTACAGTAGGAGTACGGCTGGCTTCATTTCAGTACAAAATGAAAATGTGGGGCCCTTTTCAAAAATTATTATGAATTTCAAGATGGCTACAACAGACCACTAAACCAGTTATAGGACCCTTCTAAGCACTGGGCCCTGTGTGACTGCACAGTATGCATGCCCTTGAAGCCAACCCTGGCAGAAGGTATCAGGGCAGGGGTAGAATGAAGACATTAAGACCCTTATTTGCAGAGCATTTGAGATCTTGCTCCCTGACATATGACATCAGTTTGGCTCACATAAACCCTTGTAAAAAATTTTTAAGGCCCTTATTTGCATTCTGTCTACTCTCTGCTTGGGAAGAAAAGTCTAAAAACATATCAGCCAGCTAGAGATTAATCTCAAGGCAATATACTAGCCAGCATTATAGTCCTATATGCAAACTCAGAAAATGGCCAAATAGCTAATGTCTTCATTTTAAAGATAAGGAAATAGAAGAGCAAGAAAGTTAAGGGGCTGTCCTAAACTCACGAATCTAGGAGGAATAAAGATGTGAATTCAACCCAAGCCTTTTAGGCTCTACCCCAGTACTTTCCTCTGCTCCTTTACAATATCAAGGCTATTGAGTATGTAGTGAGAGCAATAGAATAGAACTTTGGGGAAGATTGATCCAGAGGCCATACAAAGGACTGCAATTGGCAAAAAGAAGGAAATGGGCTAGGAGATAATCGCTGTTGCCTCCTGTTCCACAGGGAGCACAATCTTTCTGAGCCCTTACTCAGAATCAAGAGGATCATTCCAAGCAGTTAGTGAATAACTATCATGGGTACAGCATTGTACTAGCAGATGGAGCTACAAAGATGACTTTGGCACACTCCCCACAGTTCACCTTCCAGTGAGTGAAGACAATAGTGGAAATCAGCTATCAAAATTCAGAGCACCTGACTACCTATTCTTCAATATGACTGGGAAGCAGACATTTAAAAATAATAATAATAAGCAAAAATAGAAACGGATACTGAAAACCAACAGGTAGCTACAGAGTCCTTTTCAGATTAGGGGAATCACAGATGATTTGTATATCTCAGCAGTATTACCTCACCAACTCTGGACACTGCAGGCTTATCTGAATGCCAATGAGCCTTTGTGCTTATCTCAAAATGTTTCTCATATTATACTCTATTTAGTTCTCTATGCCCCTTCCCTGCAAAAACCCCAAGGTCTTATTCATTTTTTCCTTCCCTTGGTTCTTAAAATAAAGCTCCAAATAGGCAGATGGTTTGCAAGGTCCTACATGATCTAGCCCATGGTCATTTCTGAAACTTGGTCTCACCCATCCTTCTGCCTGCATTTCAGGAGCCATCCTACCATCTCTCAATTGCAGCAAACCCTCCAATCTCACACATCCCCCAACTCCACTTTCACCTCTTTAATGCCTTTCATTATCTTTTTTTTTTTTTTTTTTTAAATTGATATCAGAGAGAGGAGGGGAGAGGGGGAGAGAGAGAGAGAAACATCAATGATGAGAGAGTCATTGATCGGCCGCCTCCTGCTCGGCCCCGACTGGGGATGGAGCCCGCAACCCGGGCATGTGCCCTGACTGGGAATCGAACCCCAATAGTCTGGATCCTAGATCGATGCTCAACCACTGAGCCACGTCAGCTGGGCCATTTTTCATTATCTTTAATGAAACATCGCTTCCTCAGGGAAAAGCTTTTCCTATCTGCCAGATGAGATGAGGACCTCCATCAATAAGCTCTCACAGTGCCCTATAATTTTCCTTCAGAGCCCTTATCATAGTTAATAATTATGCATTCATGTGATAATTTTATTTTTGGCATCTCAAGGTTGAAAAAAAAAACTCCTTGAAGTCAAGAATCTGATCTAGTTTGCTCACTACTGGATCCCCAGCACATGGCATAGTACCTGGCATCTCCTCGGGCCTTTTCTGACCACTCACTCTAAAACATCCATTTCCCTGCCACTCACCTCTTAAGTCTCTTATTTTGATTGTTTTTCTTCAAAGCACCCATAACTATCTCGTGTGTGTGTGTGTGTGTGCATGTAAGTGTGTGAAGTGTCTTGTGTATAGAGATACATATGTGTGTGTGTGCATGTGTGTGGAAGTGTCTTGTGTATAAACATATGTGTGTGTATGTGTGTGTGTATAATTTCCTTACTTGTTACTCTCTATTCTCCTGACTAGAATGTAAGCTAGAAAAAAGCAGAGACTTTGTCTTCTTGTTCACTGCTGCATCCCTGCCACATACCTGGTGCATAATAGCTGCCCGATGACTATTCGTTGGAAATATAAATACATGAATGGCAAGTGCTCAAGAAATACTTCCCAGAAGCTTCTTCTTAGAAACTCAATAATTATATCTTTCACTGAAAAAGAGATGATCTATTGATACGCATTTCTTTTAGAAAAATTGCCTTTCACTGTCTTCCCAAAATGACACTTTGACAGTTTTAATTCATTTACCACATCAGTAAGAAACCAATGCTTATATTTGGTTCACTTTACTTTAACTTTGTTATTCTGCAAAGTTCAGTCAGATTCTTCATCCATAATCTTCAATGGAAGCCATTTGGGGTTTTGTAGGACACGTACATAAAAATCAAAGACTTCTAGAGTCTTTGAAATCAGACAGACCTGAATTTGAATATCAGCTTCAATATTTATTAGCGATATAACTTTGGAAAGCCACAAAGCTGGTCTCAGCCTCAATTTCAGCAGGAAGCATGAGATTGGAAGGGCTGACTTGGTGATAAGACTGACTGTAGTTTTAAGTACATGGTATACAGTGATAATCAATAATGATATCTATTCATTCTTCATATCTATTCTCAAGTCCCCGTGATGCAGAGGAGGAAATTGAGGCCACAAGAATTCTGTATTTCTCAAGGCCATCCATCTTCCCCAAGTCCAAGTGATAGAAATCAGCAGGCCTACAATTAAGCACCATTCAGCCTTCATTTTGCTCAGGGGACTTTTTTGGTGAAAACCTGCTGTGTTTGGACTCACACTATTTCCTAAGAAGGGCTGGAGATCCCATTATGTCCTTGCATTGATTGAAGCCCACTACAACCTCAGTTCCAACTGAGAAATTTCCTACTCCAACAAAAGGGAGACTCAATCCAATCAAAGAAACTGGGTGAGAAATGTGATGGAAAGATTTTTCCCCTATCTCAGTTTTTAGGAGTCCTTTTATTTCCTCCTCTCTAGGGCTTAAAAGAATAATTAAAACTATAGGCTCTGCTAAAATATTTCATTTTATAAATACTATGTTCTTTCATTATACTGAAATTATTTTTTTAAACAATTCACTACAATGCAGTTTTGGTGATGCTTTAGGTCTAATTTCACATCTAGACAAGAGTTATTCCAAACACAGGAATGAGTAAATTTTACAATAAGTAGAATTGATGCATAAAATAAGTAAAATAAGATAATAAGTCTCAAACAAATTGTACAGTGCCATGGAAGTGCTTCATACAGCAGACAAGATTGACGATTTTTATCAAAGTGGGGTATAGAAAATTGTATGTATTGCTACTTGGGCTGGATGATTCATTTTCTGTGGGAATTTAATCAGCGAATAACAAAATGAATGAGCTTGAAGCGTTTTTTGCTCAAAGTTACCGATGATGGCTGGTTGGCAGCAATAATCAACTAATTGGTTTCCTGGCTAATTAGGAGAAATGGATAATATATGCCTAAAATTCTATTCTTACTGAGAGGATCTAACTGACTCTTCCTGTGAATACGTTAAACTAAGCTGTGCCTACAGATTGTTCTTTATTTTAGCTTCAGTTTATCTATGACTCAAGCTCATCTCCATTTGCCCTCATATAGGAATCTTTCCATATTACTGTAACATTTTATTCTGAACCTGCTATAAAGGCAATTAGTCATTCATTATAACACAAAAATTCAAATTGGTTTCAATTATATTTTCTGAAGTAAAACCATACCCCTTTATGTGGATAATTTAAGGTTCTATATTTAAAAGGTATTGAATGAGTCATAATAGTAAATAAGAAGACCCTTACACTAGTGTTCATATCTCCTGTATATGAAACATTAAATGGATAATTTCTACCCATGACAGATTTATTTTTATGGTGGAGAATTTTAAAGAATTGATTTAATTAGCTGTAACTACGCTAAGAACCATAATTTAAAACATTGTTGAATGACTGAGGAAAGTATTATCAAGCGTAGAGAGAACCGTCTTCAAGTCTCCTTTTGTTCATTATTCAACAAACGTTCATTAGGCATCGACAGGCTGCGTGGCAATGCACAACCTAACCTACAATTATAAGCTAACTGGCATCACTGTATTCTAGCTCCGGTAGTGAAGGGAGTAAGTTAACCTCTTCAGCTATTCATTCACAGTATGTGTGGAAAGACTATAGAAATTAATGGGTCAGTCTGAAAATATGGACATGTGTATTTAATTCCCTTCTGTTTTATGTGCTAAAAACAGGTTACCAGCTAACTACCCTTTCTATTTCTTCAGGGGCCCAAGAATTTTAAAATAATCCTATCTCACTCAGGCAGTAAATTCTATGCTTAATCATGAGTTTCTAAATGTTTACAGAGGTGGGAACAGCAATTTGCAGGTTTCTACAGACATGGAAAGAATCAACAGCATAGTAAATTTAGGCTGACAAGGGGAAATGTATTTTAAGAGATTGTTTCCATTTGAAAAGTCATTTTAGATTCAATAATACAGAATAGCTTCAGCATCACAGAAATGGACATTAGAGCTCATCTAGGCCACTGGTTTCCAACCTTTTGCATTAGAGTCACTGGATTTTTCAAAATACAGATTCTTAGTTCTTTCCCAGAGATTCTGATTCAGTTGGTCTGGAAGGAGATGAGAGGAGACGCAAGCAGACATATATTTATAAAACTTCCTCCCTGGATCTCTCTTTACGAAACCAACTGGCACCATTTCTTCTTCTCTGATACACTGGTTGAGGTCTAATTACCAATCAGTACTAGGATGTCCAAGACAGCCTAAAACTCATGTGATAAGCAAGTCCCCTTCCCCTAATGACCTCTATGCTTCCTTTCTTGCTAAGTACTAAATAAGTTTTCCAATGACACTGCAATTATTAATATATCCATTTATTCCATATTTTGAAATACTATATACTTAATTGAAATTTTTGCATCCATAAAATATATCATAAAATACATCATTCAGATTTTAAAACAAAGAAAGAGTGCAGTGCCTCTGGTTACTCAAAAGGATTGCACAGTATTGTGGAAGGCAGTAATCCAGTTTCAGAACAAGATTCGATCAATGGCTATTTAGAACTAAATTTTATTAAGTAGGTCATTTCAATCCTGCCTTTTCAACCCCAGTATTTTGATCCACCTCACACTCAGATTCCATACATTTATCTCTACTAAGGCTATTTACTCTCTACCTCGAGGAATAAATACAAATTTTCAGTCTTTTATCTAAGGCATGTAGAAATAATCAATACAAGATACTACTGGAATCAGTTAAAAGGACACATGGTAGAAATAAATAAGTAGCCAAAGAATCAATGTTAAAAATTAACACTAGAAAAATTAGCCATGGTAGAAATACCCAATACCAAATAATGAATAATTAATCTCTGCCATATAACTGAAATGAACTAGAGGGCTGGAGGGGAAACGTGTACATGTAAAGGGTTAATCTTAGATCTACCATTAACATTAAAGTCAATGTCAATAGAAGGAACTGGGCTGTGAATAAGCCACAATACTAGAAGTTCCTAGCTCAGGAGGAGGTACACTGCAGGAATTAAGTAAATGCTTTTTGGAATGAGTGAATGAGTGAATGGATGAAGGAGTAAATGAACAAATGGTCCTCTTCATAGATTTAGAGTATACTATTGGGATTTAGAAACTTCACTTTAAAACAATCTATTCAAAGCTATGGATTAATACACTAGATTTGGGGAAAGTTGGTGCTGAATATAATGTAGGTGTTTCTGTTTGTTAATTAATTAAAATGACCACAAAGTCATTATTCTTACCCTTAATTTCTCAGCCTGAAAAGTTAATGAGCTGTATCTGTTCCATGAATAATTGAGTTAAACTTGAAAGAGAACCACCCATTCCAAAAGCCTCCCACACTACCAGTTAACTGTGATTTATCCTTTTACTTCTGAAGAGTTTTAAGCACCTTCCATCTGATTTGACTGACAACCAAACTGCTTCCTCTGTCTTTATTCTCTCAGGAAGAAGATACTACTCGTGAAAGCCGTTTTAATTTCAGCGGTTATGGGATGGGTCACTGCCTCCAAGTGAAGGGTGGAACAGCTGTCAAGACCACACCCGCCAACCCGACCCCACAACCCCCAAAAGATGCAGAAGCCATCAAGAAGAAGTTTGTAGACCGGGCAAAAAGGATTGACACGATATCTCGAGCTGCCTTCCCATTGGCCTTCCTCATCTTCAACATCTTTTACTGGATCACATATAAGATCATTCGGCATGAAGATGTCCACAAGAAATAGATGTGCCCTTCAGACCCTGGGACCTTCTTGCCTAAGTGTTGTACTTGTAAATACACAGTGAAATTGTCTTTATATCGCTTTGACAAGAATATTGGGGGAGGGGGGAGGGAGGACCATGGGGCGGGTTTCCTGGCACCTAGGCGAATAAAGATAAGTTATACGGCAATGAAGGAAATGTTTGCACAAAATTAAGTTGTTGCAGAATCACGTGAGCATAATTCTCTTTATAGTCTTTAGCACTGTTCTTTCAGATGATGCATCAATTAGACATGATATGCAAGGTCAAGTTCTCGACGGAAATTTGTCTTTTGGTCTGGTTTTGACTAATTCTGGTATTGGAAAAGTTAGTTTAAAACACACACACAGACACACACATAGAAAATGCTTACCATCTGACCATAGTGACTAGCCTATAGTGAGTTGAGGACCAAACTTTTTTCAGGAAAATGCTGCCTCATTTTTAAAACAAGCCTCCTGAGCTACGTTCTTTACAATGTCTGTAATTAGTGTTTCACCTGAGAAATCCTTTTGTGGGTCATAAATGATTTCTACTTATCAAAAAAACAACAAAAAATAAACACCAATCACAAAGAAAAGATTTCTACTGTCCGTGTGGGTGTGCATTTTAATATTATTTTTCTTTCCTAGATGTAATTTTGGGGTTTAAATTGTGTCTGGTGTAACTGATTTGATAGTATATCCTCTTAAAAATATATGCCCATTTTATTTTAGATCCAAGTTAGTGCACTATATTTTTTCGCTTTGGCTATATTTATGTGTGAAGTGCTCAAGTGTGACTTAGCCATTGCAACCTCTGGGCCACAGTATTTATGGAGATGGTGTGTCCTGAATGGTGTAGCTCATATTAGCCTGAACTTCCCATTTCTGCTCTCATTGTAGGTGTAACTACTAGTCCTAATGTCAACTGACCCATGATTTCTACTGTCAATTCAAGTGAATATCGTTTTAAATGTCCTTAACTAACTTAAAGAATTTTAAAATTGTACTGTGATTTTCATAACCCGTTGCCTTTTTGGTACCAGAGCTACGTGGTTTGAATCCTGGCTACATGTTTTAAGTAAGAAAAAAAAAAAAAAAAGACGTATTTTTGCTTACTCAGATAACAGACAACCTGTAAAAATATAAAAAATTGAATTTTACATGTGCTGTAAAAGGAGTTATTTAAGAGTATTTGTCCAATTTCAATAAAGCTAAGTGTGCCACAGAACTTCTCTAAGAGTCCTTCTGTTTTTGCACTACAATGTGGATAATTTAGATGACAATGGTAACTTGGATTTTTGTTTCTCGTCTACCTCATAAGCCTGAAGCACTTATATAGCTATTATATTATCCGTATAATATAATAGTAGCTTATAGTATCCCCATGAAGAAAAAAATATGTTATTCTCATTATAGATATAGGGAAATGGAGACAAGAAAATGTTAGTAGTCATTGTGAGCAGAATCTAAACCTGGATACTTTGTTTGAGATATGGAAATGTTCCAAGAACACTGAGGAATCATAAAATCTCAAAGTGAAAAGAAATATGAAAGACCAACCTGTCCACCTATCCATCCTTATTTTGTCAGGAATGGAGTTCCAAGATGGAAAAAAAAAAAATTCTGAGAACACCAGTGAAGTAGAATTAACTCATCTTGACCCCAGAAGATTTTCCTTAACCAAAGATATACATCATAGCATTTTCAGGAAGATGTGAATTCATAAGTCAATGTGTATGCCCTCTTAAACCTATTCAAATAGTAGCTCATTTCCGTAGAGAGGAATGTTGAAGAATGGCTAAAAGCATGAATTTTGGTGACAGGAAGACTAGCTCAGCTACCTATCAACAGTGTAATCTTGGATAAACTACCGGAGTTTTCTGAGTTTCTGTTTCATAGAGTTTTAAGAGGATAAACTGAGAAAAATACAAGTAAAGCCATTAGTTTGGAGTCTGACACATAGTAAAATCTCAATAGCTAACAGATGATAAAATTATTATTATTACAAATAGTATTGGTTATATATAGGGCAAAAACCTTCACAGTGTCTAACCTTGGCAAGATTAATGCTAGGCTTTTTGCACCATTGTGAAATACTATTTCTTATTGCTCATTCCTTTCCAGATAAATAAAGCAAAGTCTTTGATTGGTCCTGATTCATTTCCTTCTACTGCAAACAGTAAAATCGAGACTAAAATGCCTCTCAAAATGGGCCTGATCCTATAAGTGACCTAGGAAGAGCCCTGATTCTGCATATGGTGGGATGAGGAGGCACCTTGTGGGAAAATCTTCAGCTAAATAATGTCTAATCAATGTGTATACCACATAATTTTTTGCAGGGACATGGTGCCTACATTAGAAAATTATAAAAATATTCACCTCTAAACATATCTGCCAGCCACTCAAGTAGGCAAAGGCATCCTGGATGGCAAGAGGGATTCTTGGCTTTTCTCTAATTCTAGTCCATCTACACTGGGAAGAACTCTTGAATGCACCAAATTAAGTTATATAAATAAGATAAAATCTTGGGGAAAGGATTTTGAGTGCTGCATATTCTGGTGAAATAGGTAATTCCTCTAAAATGTTACTGAAATTTTTATGTTGGACATAAAGCTAACACCACAACCTCAGCTTCATATAGTGCTTTCCACATATTAACATGTTTTGATGTCTACAACAGCACTCAGCTCTAACACAGTAATCATACAAGGTGGCCAGACCACAAAGAGTCAATATCCATCCTTTGATGACTAGGTAAACCGAAGCTCTATGAGTTAGAGGTCTCACTCAAAGTCCCTATCGTGTTGGAGGTTGACATTCTATAGCCTTTCTTATAGCCTTTCACTATATCCACACCGTCTAGGAAAATAAAAGCCTAGAAAGTAAAATGTCACAGAACCACTAACCCACCCTCATGTATGACAAAACAAATTAGTAAAGGAGGACATATAATAGAATACTTCTGTTGAAAATGCCTAAGAGAAATCGTTCAAAATTATGCATACAGCATTAAGACCATCTTCGCAGAGTCAATATCATATTTGACTGAATGGCCAAAAAGATACTGGGGTTGGAAAAAAGACCAACAGAATTCAATTTAGAAACTGTTTATTTCCATTTTTGAAGGAAAGAAAATGACCTTCACATTGTCACACATGCCCCCACATAGAAAAGATGCAATATTCCTGCTTTGGTACAAATGCACTTTAAAAGTAAGTAACATCGTTTCCTTCAAGCTGAGGGTAGTGTGTATTAGATGGTTTTAGGCCAAAAGCCAGCATTTATCACTTTGCCACAAATGATTTATAAATAGGTGAATGCATCTTGAAAGAGGAGAGCAAAGTTCTGGGGTGCTCTTTGTGAATCGAGCAATCACACTGGCCTTCTCGTAGGACCCAGGGCTGGTCATAGAATGAGCAGCTTGGTCAGCCCTCATGCCAAACTGAAGTCTCATGAGAGGCTCCAGGTCCTCAAAAATGACAGAACCAAGTGGGCTAGGAGACCCTTCACGTACAAGTGTCAGAACTAGCCAAGACTCCATCAAATTCAATGGCTAATCATTTCTTAAGCTACCCCTGCTTTCTATGGAGAAAGATTTGGGGGAGGGTAGTGATGAAGGGAGAAAGATTAAAATAAAAAGACAGTAGACATAAGGCGTAAGTCAGATCATGTCACTTTGCTTTAAACCTCCATTGGCTTCCCAACTTACTTAGAGAATAAGCCAGAGTCCTCATCGTGGCCACATGACCTTACCTCCTTTCCCCTCCCACCACCTTCTGTTGTCTCCTGTCTCTCCAGGCATACTGGCATGCTGACCACATTTCTACCTCAGGGCCTTTGTATTTGCTGTTTCCTCTACCTGGCTGGCATCTGTTTCCCTAGATCAGGAGTTGGCAAACATTTTAAGGCCAGTAAATTGTTTAGACTTTCCAGGCCATTAAGTCTCTACTAAACTATGTAAATCTGTTATTGTGGTACAAAAGCAGTCATAGATAATATGTAAACAAATAAGTGTGGCTGTGTTCCAATAATACTTTATTTACAAAATCGAGCAGCACTCCAGATTTGGCCTGTGGGCATTACTTTGCCAACCCTTGCTCTAGGCTAGATACATACAGGGCTTACTCATTTAATTCAGGTCTCTGCTCAAATGTCTTCTTATCAGAGAAACCTTCTCTGACCACATCATATAAACTAGTACCCTCCAACCATTATAATCTATTTCCTAGTCCTGCCTTATATTTTTCATAGCATTTGTCACTATGCAACTGATACTTTTGTGTTATTCTCTCTCTCTCTCTCTCTCTCTCTCTCTCTCTCTCTCTCTCTCTCTCTCTCTCTCACACACACACACACACACACACACACACACACACACCTTGAAGGACAGATTCATATGAGAAAGTAGAAAATAGGTTTCTTGTATTCTCAAGGTCTAGATGTGAGCATGGCATTTAGTAGGTGTCTAATCAATATAGTATTTCTTCAATGAACACTGAATAACTAATACATATTAAGGAATTAATTGAATGTTTGCATGTGAGACTTAGGGATCTAATACTACCCAGTTAGATAAAAATTGCTGTCAAAACTTAAGCAGGTTTTGGGTCTATAACAATGAAGGAATTGCACTAGATTAGCATTTTCTAAAGAATGTTCTGAAAACCCTAATTCCTAGATCCTTAAGGGTCTGGGACATTAGCAGTCCTGCCTGGGTTATATTTTTCTAGTTTCCCATTGACTTTTATTCAAAAATGTGGACCTTCTGAGACAGGGGTTTCTGAGAGGTACCTCAGGGTATCTCCTGCATTTTAGACATACTTCTTTTTACCCAGATTATGTAGTGGCAACTCAATTTCCCCCTGATAGTCAGGATCAATCACCCCACCTAATACAGTAACCCCTTCTTTTGCCTACTGACTGCCTGGCATGAGGAGCTCAAAATGCCAGGTAACAGTTTCAACTTCCAGTTCCATTTTGGTGTCACTTGGAGGAAGCCAAGACAGAGATTCCAGAATGGTTGAAGATTTCATGCTTTCTATCGAAATACTCTTAAAACAATTTTCAAAAAGATAAAAAGTTATGACTCTGATGCAAATATAAAATTAACATATGTCAAAAATTGTATTTAATTTATTGATTAAAAATAGTAAAATGCTAAAACCAATCCTTCTCAAAAAGTATTTGAGAAGCTAAGTATTATAAGCAACATTAGGATAACTTTCCTGGGTTAGATACAAAACTAGTTGATGTCAACAGGGCCATAAATAGTAACATTTAGGGTTATCTATCTCTCCTTTGGACAGAAATTATTTGAATTCCTACTGGATAAAATTCTCCAAGTTCTCCTCTGCCTCTATAGAGTGGTGAAGTAGCCCAGACAATACAATGTCAAGCCCAACACTGCACTGAAAGAGCTCCTGTAAACTTTTTATGCCTATTTCCAAGTTTCAGATATTTTTTCTGACAACTGCCATTAAAAGTTAATGCTTAATTAATATATGAATATTAATATAATACCTGAACAGGATCAAGACCCAGAACATTAATATGACATGCCCTGTATCACACAGCATATTAATGCAACTTTAGGTTTAGAACAAAATCCCCTGAATTCTGACCTGGTTCCTTTATAGCTACCCGCATGAGCTTTTTCCATGTATCCCAGGTAGAGAAAGTTTAAAAGGGCAGTTTCTCCCCTTTAAATTATTCTACATCCACATGATTATTTGCCCATCCTTCTGGAAGGCGGGTAGCATGGTTATAATGGCAGTTTGTGGGGTCAAGTTCTCCCTCTGTCTCATATTTGCAGGGTGTCCTTGGGCAATGCTTCCATACCTAGGACTGAAATATAACATAATATCTACCACATACAATTGTAGGTGAGGACAAAGTTGATTAGTACTTTCCTCTTAATGGATACTGAATAAATACTAGTATTCATTTCCCTTCCTACCCACCTTCAATTAATAATAACACCATTTGGAGCCTATCACATATGAATAGAGTCAATTTCTCTGTAGTGTACTTTAAGTGATGTAATTTTAAATCATCATCTAGATATCAAAAAGGCTGAAAGTGAAAAGACCGTATCTAGAGACAGCCTGAACCCACCTCTTTGGTAAAAGGGGATCACTCTCACCTAATACAGAAAGGAAAATATTTTTTTATTTAAATGTTGAAAAAGTTTAAGTTAGCATGGCTAGGGCCAGTGGAAAGAAGTGATTAGGAGGAGTTTTGCTATATAGAACTAATATTGGTACAGCACCAGTACAGTTTACAAACTACTCTCACATAAATTTGGCCAGATCATTCTGCGATCACAGGAATGATGGTGTTGGGCAAGTTTTTCTCACAATCTCACTTTATTCTCCTGTAAAGTGGAGAAAAATGATGGTTTCCCATCATAGAGCCTAGCATGAAGTAGGTCTTCAGTGCATGATAACCACCATCATCATCACCACCACCATCAGCAGCAAAAGCTCACCACCATCACCACCATTATCATCATTACCACCACCATCACCATCAGCAGCAAAAGCTTCAACATCACCACCATCATCTTCCTCATCATCACCACCACCATCAGCAGCAACAGCAGCAGAACCACCACCATCATTATCATCAGCATTATGATCATCATTTTACCAGTAAGGAAAACGAAATAAAGCGCAATGAAGGCCACTATCACAGAGGCAGATCCACACATGGGGTACTAGCTGTGAAAACTAGGCAATGTTTGCAGAATGAGAATGATATTTGTCCCACCTACCTGCCTTTCAAGGCTGCTATGAGAATAAAATGAAACCACAAATGTCAAAGGTAGCTGAAAACTATTTTATGGATAAGGAAAGTAGGGCAAAGGAGGTAAAGTAAGTTGTCAAGGGCACACAGGCAAGATTCAAACTCAGGCTTTTTGTCCTTAGTCACCACATTATATTGCTTCTTCAGTCAATCTAAAAAGTTATCATGATGGACATATATTTATATATAATTGTATACATATAATTATCATGATCGATATACAAAATATATATTTTGTATATTTATTTGTTTAAACTTTATCGTATTATTTTAAATTACTCATTTCCTTATCCATTTCCCCTATGAGGACTGTCGAAGGCACTATATTAGTTTCCTAGGGCTGCTGAAACAAAGTATCACAAATTGGGTAGCTTAAAACAACAGAAATTTGCCTGGCCGGGCGTGGCTCAGCGGTTGAGCGTTGACCTAGGATCCAGGCGATCGGGGTTCGATTCCCGGTCAGGGCACATGCCCGGGTTGCGGGCTAGATCAATGACTCTCTCATCACTGATGTTTCTCTCTCTCTCTCTCCCTCTCCTTTCCTCTCTCTGAAATCAATAAAGATATATTTAAAAAAACAAACATAAATTTATTCTGTCACAGTTCTAGAGGTTATAAACACAAAAATCAAGGTGTCAACAGGGCCATGTTTTCACTGAGAATCCTTCCTTGCCTCCTTCTAGATTCTGATGGATGCTGATAGTCCTTGGCACTCTCCTTGGCTTGTAGCTGCATCACTCCAATTTCTGCCCCCATCTTCACATGGCCACCTTTCCTCTGTGTATGTGTCTGTTTCCAAATCGCCCTTTCCTTTTAAGGACACTTTATAGGGCATCCCTTAATCCAGCATGACCTCATCTTAACTAATTGCATCTGTAAAGATCCTCTTTCCAAATAAGGTCACATTCCTAGGTTCTGAGTGAACACGAATTTTTGGGGAACACTATTCAACCCAGTACAGGTACCAATTATGTCTAATTTTTCACAGCTCTCCAGGTATAAGGCACATACAGATTCAGGCAGCTATAGCTTATTAGTTAAATATGCAATTGCTGGTATGCGATTGCCTGGGAACAAATTTCAGTTCTACTTTACTAGTTGTGAGCCTACGGGCAAAGGTTCCAAACTCTCCATGCACTGGAGTCCTAATGTATAAATAGTACCTATTTCACAGAATTCTAATGAGATTTAAATTAGTCAATTCATATCAAGTGCTTAGAACAATTATAAGTCCATAACAAGTGTTTGATAAATATTATTAGCATTATATTATGTTAGCAAAATATTTTTTAGACAACAAACATAATGATATTTGTAAAATAAAATAATGAAAGCAAGAAGTGTCAGAAAGCACTGAAAACAGCTTATATTCAAGCCATATAATATTATAAAATATTTTTACATCTGCCTGTTCTCTGTGCATAGTCTTTTTAGGGCATCAATAAACATTCAATTTAAGAGAGAGAAAGGCAGTAGGAGCAAAGGAAGCGAAAAGGAAAAAGCTTGCCTTTCTTTCTCCCTCAGGGGAAAAATTTTAGAGCCATGGAGAAGCAGTATTATTTCTAAGAGACCATGCTAGGAAAATGGAATTGTTTCTCTGAAACAAAGCAGAAGATTAATACCTGGAGGGTCTAAAATATAATAATGGTATTGATCTCAAGAAAGCCTTGGATGAATCTACCTTTCTTTTTATTTTTTGCTCCCCAGTATCATTAAAAAGGGTTCATGTATAAAGGCCTGTAGACTTAAATATATGAACATCACACATCAAGAGTTAAGTACCCAAGCAGTAAGGTAGTATCACTCTGCAGTGAAGACCATAGGCTTTAGCAGTGGACAGGCCTGGGTTCAACTCTCAAATGCATTGTTTTGTGTTCCTGCTCCTTTGAGGTGTTGCTTAAACTCTCAAAGTCTCAGTTTCTCCATGTATAACAGCAATAATGATAGCAGGATGTGACTTGCATGAGAAAGGTGAGAAACTGCTTTACAGGGTGTACGGTGAAAGTCATGTCACCCAAACTCGAGATATTCCTTCTGGTCTCTCTCAGCCCCTCCTCAGAAAGGAAAAGTGACTGAATCTCATTGGAGAGCTCGGAGGTATTTTCCTGCCCCCTCCATTTTCCTTTCTCTTGGAGGATGGTCAATTCTCCAAAATTGCAAGTTGTGCTCTGGTCTTGCCATATGTTTTCAACATGATGGAAATGTTTCCCATGGAGGAAAGTGTTTTCAACATTTCCCTTCAGGGAAAACCCACAGCTCTCCAGCACAATCTGTGCCTCAACAGCTAAATCTGGCTAATTCTAGAGCACAGAATTTTAGAGCCTGCTTGTCCACAGATGTTTTGTCATCCTGGACTAGAAAACAGACTTGTGACTCCAGTCTGTAAATCACATTTTTTAATATCAGCACTATTTACAATAAAAATGAAACAGGTATATCATATAGAATGTGTCCTCAGCTAATGTTCCCTCAGGAAAATTCTTCTTGGTTTTTAATACCCAAACTCCACCTAAGTACTTTTCAGGCAAATGAATGTTGTATTCAGAAATTACATTTATGCCTTAGAAAAATCAATACAACCTTTTTAAACAAAAGAGCATGTGGGAAACATCTCAAGTTTCACTCCTAATAGAATTGGCATTTGGAATAAATCAAGTATAGATGGATCAGAAGTATGCACAGATATTTTTTAGTGCTCCAGAGTGTCAACAGAGGCAAGGGTGCTGCTGGCACTAAGAAAGACTAGGATGAAGCAAGTGCTTGTTAACAACCATATTAATTATTTGGCATCAAGGAAGCAGTGTTTTAAACATCTTACCTCATGACATGACAGTCTGTTCTTTACATATTGGCATTTTAGTGTGTTTTCGTTGGTTGGGGTTTTTGGATCGACTTGTAATGCATAGCAATTTTTCCCAATAAAATAATTAGAAAAGGGCTCCTTTAGCATTTTCCCATAGAAAAACTTATTTCATTAACAGAAACACAACACTAAGCTAGAGATGTCTGTATTTTGGGCCTCCCATCTGCCTCACCTATTTGTCTGATTTTTCAATTAGTTCAGAACTCAGTGGAAAAAATAGATAGCTATTTGTTGGCCTCCACTAATAAACAGAATATATCACAAAAGTGACAGGCTGTGACTTCTGAGATAAGGTTACAAAAGACTGTGACTTCAGTCTTGCTCTCTCATTCTTACTGCCTGCTTGCTCTAAAGAAGCAAACTGCAGTATTTTGAACTGCCCTATGGTGAGGTGTATGTGTCAACAATCTGAGTCCTGTGTCCAACACCCAGCAAGGAACTGAGGCCATCAGACCTACGAGGCCTATGAGGAACTGAATCTGCCAACAGTCACATAAATGAGCTTGGAACAAATTCTCTAGCAGTTAAGCCTTGAGTTGATTGCAGACCACGACAATACTTTGATTTCAGCCTAGTAAGATACTACTCTGATTCAGGGGACCCAGCTATGCCACGCACAGAATTCTTGACAACAGAAACTGTGTAATAATAAATATCTGTTATATTAAGTCACTAAATTCTAGCCCCAGTCAGTTTGGCTCAGTGGTTAGAGTGTCTGCCTGAGGACTGAAGGGTCTTGGGTTCGATTCTGGTCAAGAGCACATACCTCAGTTGCAGGCTCCATCTCAGGCCCTGGTCAGGGTGTGTGTGGGAGGCAATCAATGGATGTGTTTCTCTCACAATGATGTTTCTCTCTGACTCTCTCCCTCTCTCCCCCTTCCACTCTCTCTAAAAAGCAATAAAAATATATACTTTAGTGAGGATTAAAAAAAAATTCTAAGGCAATTTGTTGTGCAGCAACAAATATTCAGTAAATGTATGCTAATATATATGCTAAAATGTATGATAATGAAAGAATAAAGGCATGACTTAATTATTCTCCAAATATTTCAATTGATTTGGATCCTTAGATACTTACTGCCAGGAAATGGACCAAGACTTTCTGAACATGCTCTGGTGTTTGTAGAAAACTACATAGGGCATGTGCCAAATACTTGGTTGAATCTCATCAGTTTAAATCAAGCCAAATGTAGAGAACTGCTGTCTGGAATGAAACTTTGAAGTCATTAGCCAAACCCTTTCATTTTGAAGAAACAGAGACTGAGGCTCAGAAAAGCTAAGTGACTCTCCCAGGGCCACAGGGTCCATGGAAGTGTCATGCTAGAACCCAGGGCTTCTGATTCCTACTCCAGGGCTCTTCCACAGCATCCCATGGCAGTGTTAGAGGGAAGGAAGATGAGAAGGGCTGGAGGAACCCTGAATATAGAAAGTAAGGCTTAAGAAGGGCTCAGATGAGTGGATAAGGTCAGGAAGGCATTCCACAGGAGGGATCTCCGTGACAGAAAAGCACCGATGAGGTGCGGCTTGTGTGAAGAGTACTGAGAATCCAATCTCCACAATGCAGTCATCTTGAAGTTCATATGAAAGCTGAGAAGGGGAAGGCCTTGGAGGGAAATGGTGCCTACCAGGAAGAGAGATCAGCAGAGAAAGGAGGACAATCTTTGTCAGATAGGCAAACCAAGGAAAGCACATTTGCCTAAGACTTTATGGCAGGCACCCAGAGTGAATCTGGAAATAAGAAAAATGGGCATGCAAGAAGAAATGGTGGGCGATGGAGTCTGGGAAACTTGTTAGCTTCGCAGTCTTGAAGCAGAAGGAAAGAGGAGGGGGCTTACACATAGAGATGGGGCTCAGTTCTGCAAGAGTCGAGGATGTGCCAAAACCCTCACCTGGATCCTGTGGCATTGTATTACCTATTATATGACCACATGAGCTGCTGGATATGGTTAGGTAGTGTTCAGTCTACACAGCTGTACACCACAGCCCTGTAATAGAATAATAAAGCTTGGGGAGCTAACATGTAAAATTAGCCCACAAGAAGCCAACTTCAAAGAAATTATTGAGAAATGATTGACTTCTTTAAGTTACTGATTCCTCAGACCCAGGCTGAAGAATCCCAAGTATAACAGCCTGTTATAATGTGGTTTGGTTAATTCTGTGATAATTCCCTGACTCCTAACACAGACACGGGGGCATCAAAGAGGGGCCAAAAGGACAGTAGACTGGAGTCACAAGTCTGGTTTCTAGTCCAGGATGACTAAACCTCTTTGCACTTCATTTTCTTCAACTGCCCAATTGAGATAATAAAACCGCCTGTCCTGTGTCACAAAGCTTCTTGAAGTTTGAAGTTTGAAAAAAGCATAGAAGAGTTTTGTACAAGTGTATTGTTTTATATAAAAAGAGGTTCCACTATGTTTTCCATTGTTGCCATGAAACGGCCTTTTTCCATTCTGTAATGGCTTCCTTCACAGGAACAAAGAAGTTCAAAAGCTAAATTACATAAAATTATATCACATTGTCATAGCACATGCAACAAATAATGGTGCTAAAGATGATTCACAAAGATAATCAGATCAAGGTCCTGCAAAGTAGAGAATTTAATTCCCATGATCCTGGCCACTAAGGAGAAGCAGCGAAGTAAGTCTTTAAGGTTTCAGCCATGGAAAAAGCACCAGAATCCAAATGATGGAAGCAGGTGGGAGAAGTGTGGAGACTTCCCTGGTGTATTAGTTAAGGTAATGCAAGCTGCTATAACAGATAAGCCCCCTAATCTCAGAAGCATAATGCAATAGAAGCTTATCATTCACTCATATGAAATCCCAATGGACGTTTCTGATCGGCAGGTAGGTCTCCACTCTTCCAAGCAGTGATCTGGGACCCAGGCTCCCTTGATGACTCCAGCATCACTATGGACTCAAAGGCCCATGCTGAATCCTCTGTATCTGTCTGGTGTGCAAAAAAAGATAGGGAAAAGGAGAAACACCTGCCTTCAACTAGTTAGCCTGGAGATGACACACATCACTATCACTCACATTCCCATGGTGGGAACCTTCACATGGTTCCACTAGATGGAGGGGGAACAGTCCTGGTTTGCCAACGACAGCTCAACGCCATGAAAAGGGAGTTCAGATCTCAGGGGAAGAGGTAACCGTCTCCGCCTCACTGGGAAACAGAGAGAATCGAGATCTCTATCATTTTGCATCCTTTCCTTTTGCCAGCATTTCCAGGCAATACAAACATTAAAGGTTTTTATAGCTAGGAACATTATCAAGAAACAGACAACACTGCTTGGAAAGTCACTGTTATTAAGCCTTAACTCACATGAAAATAGTCCAGCATGGTTCTAAATCAGAGATCAGAGGCTTATGGGAGGGCACCATAAAATAAATACATGAAATTAAATATAAAACAGGCTTTGAAGTCAAGTCAGGCTAGGTTTTCATCTCTGGTCCTCCCCAAACAACAACAGACCTTGCACAATTTATTTAACCCTTCTAAATCTCAAAGTCTTCAGCAGCAGCATAAGCTCCATAAGATCCTTGAAGGATTATGTGAAGACTCATTGAGATGGCCTGGCAAGTACTTGGCCCATGAAAGGCACTCACAAAATAGTGCTCTCATGACATCTACTGAAGTTGAGCTGAGCATATACATCTCCCAGAGGCCAGCAATTCCACTCCCAGGTATACACCCAAGGAATACACATATTTACCAAAAGTCAGGTACCAGAATGTTCAGAGCAGCACTGTTCATAAGAGCTAAAATGTAAAAACAATACAGATGCCCACCAAGAACAAAATGGACAGACTGAGGTATATCTTACATGCAATACTACACAGCAATAAAAATGAACAAACTACAGCCATGTACACCAATATGGATGAAATTCACACATATTGAGCCAAAGATAAAGAGAATACCTACAGTGTGATTCCATTTATACAAAATTCCACATGAAAAAAATTAATCTAGGCTGTTAGAAGTCAGAATGGTGGTTACCCTTAGAGGGAACTACTGAATGGGAAGAGATGTAAGAATGGATTGTGGGATGCAGGTAACACTCTCTCTTGGAATGGGGTGCTGCTTACGGAGTGCATTCAGTTTGTGAAAATTCACTAAGCTGAATACTTAAAGCATTAAAAAGTTTTTCAAAATGGTGACTTTCCCTGAGTGACATTCCCAAAGTATTTAAATATCGACCATGATGGCTACCGGCCTTTGGAAAGGAAAAACAAGAGTAAAAGGAATAGGACGGGAGAAGTGTGAAAGTAAGCCATAGAGAGAAGGAGAGATGGTGAGTACATAGAATAAGTTTGCAGGGAATCTAGAGCCAGAGACATCTACCACTTTTCTAAAAAATGCCATTTTGTGATATATGCCCAAATATCTGACAATAACAAAAGGGTCCAGGGCACTTTTTCATGGTGACACTGGTATTCTTATCTGAACTAAATTTTAGTGCTTCTAAAAATACAAGTATTTCCTATGGGCAATCCAGTACATGTCTTCCAGATTATAATGTGTCTTTCTGTTCCATATGCCACCCTGTCATTTCTGTCATTGTGATTCTTTCCTGTGTCATTTTGGGAAGCTACAGTTATATGTATGGGTGTGCATGTGAAGGATACCAATCCCAATCCTTGCAATCTATATAGCTTACCCTAATCACCAAAAAGGGCTTCCAACACCATGATCACGCAAAAATCATTCTTTGCTAATATCATCTCCAAATAACCTAGCTTCTACAGGGGCAACCAAGTAATAATTCAAGCCTATGCTCACTCTACTTCTACTATATTTCTATTTTACAAGGCACCCAATTCTAGTCATAAATATATGCCATGTAGTTTGCACATAATAACAAAGGGTCACTAAGATTACAACACTAGAAGTCATTTACCAAGACATTTGTTTTCGTTTTATGAGTATTTTACACATGTTAGCATCAGTAGGAACCTTAAGAGATCATCTTCCCATTTAATCAAGGAAGAAAATTGAGGCAAAGGGAGTAGAATTACTTGCTTTAATACATAAAGATAGTTGTGGCAGAACCAAGACATAAATCCAGATTTTCTGCTACTTACCCGGTACCCTCTCCACTACTCCATGCCTGTAAAGGGCTTCTGTTTATCTCGACATGTATTTGGCATGAAATGAACATGATTTCAGCATTCTCCATTTCCTATTTCAATCATAAGCCCCCAGGTCTGATGTCTACATTAATAACTGTCTTGGCTTTTGCCTAAAAAAAATGTATTGAGATAATGTTGTTAGGAAGTTCCTGAAGGAAACTATACAAGTTAATTTTTTTATTTCCGCAATTGTCAAGGATTTTCTTTTTCTTTTTGAAATATTTTTAAATTTTAAAAAAGATACAAGAAAAGGGTAAATAACCCCCACATAATTTTACCCAGATGGATCAATTTTTTAAATTTTGCCACAGTTGCTTTATCATTTTCTCTTTCTCTCATCTTTCTTCTCTCTCTCAATCTCTCTCCTATTATTATTATTTATTCTCTGAGAGAGAATATTACTATTGTTATTTTTCTCATAGAGCAGGTTGCATAAATCATGCCACTTTAGCTCATAACACTTCAGCGTGCATTTCCTAAGAACAAGGATATTTTCTTACATAACCAATATAATGATCAAATTCAAGAAAATTCATACTGTCACAATACTCCTATCTATTCTACAGTCCATACTCCAATTTTTCAATGATCACACAATGTCTTTCAGAGCATTTCCCCACCCAGTCCAAGACCCAATCCAGTGTGACATATTGCATTTTATTTCCATGCCTCTTTACTCTCCTCTAATCTGGAATAGCTCTTTGGTCTTCCTTTATATTCATGATATTGACATTTTTGAAAAATATAGGTCTTTTTTTACTAGAATGTTCTTTAGTTTAGGTTGTATCAGTTAACTTTTACTATATAATGTAATACCCCCAAACTTAATAGCTTGAAATGAAAATTTATTACAGCAAAAATGTGTCCTTTCCCACAATGCAGGGGGTCAGCTAAGTGATTCTTCCGTTTTGGGCCAGCTTGGTCTAGGATGGTCTAGGGTGACCTCACTCATATGTCTGGCAGTTGGCTGACTATGAGCTAGGGTCATAAGGATGACTTAGCCACGTGTGTCTCATAATCCAGCAGGCCGAGCCGGGTGCATTTACAGGGTGGTGGTCACAGCTCTGAAGCTCAGCAAGAGAGCAAGCCCCAATGCACATATGCTTTCCAAGCCTTTGCTTGCATCCTGTTTGTTAATGTCCATTGGCCAAAGAAAGTGACATGGCCAGTCCAGAGTCAATGTAGGAGAGTATGCCAACAGATCATGGAGAAAAGAAGTAGAAATTTTACAATCTACCACAGCAGCTAAAGGCAAGGGATAAAATATTTTTTCAAAGAAGAAAGAATATGCTATTAATGGAAGAAATGAGGATAAAATACATTAGCATCCAAAAATAGTGAGGTAGGAACACTTAAATTTATAGAACATTTAAATTTATAGAATCTGAAATCAAGATGCCACACTAGTGAGGGAAAAGGGCTTATAACAAATCTCCCTAGTAAAGGGTTTGTTATCCTGTTTCTTTTTATTGGTCAAAGGGGTCCAATTTAAAGGCCCACAAATGACCTGTAATACTCACTCTCTGAAGCTATAATGCAATTAAACAACTGAATGACGGAGAATTCTGTGCAGAGTAATAGGTCCCTATTTTAAGAAAAACAACAAGAGAATAATGATAAAGATAAATTGATGATCTTTCTCCTTCTTGGGGAAACAAAAGGGAAACTGAGGCTGCAGTAAAGAAGTGAGCATACGCTCCCTTTACAGGCAGCAGCAGCAGCTCTTTCATTACTGCTGAGTGCTGCTCTGCAGCAATGGAGGCCCTGTAATACCAAATTTACCATTTTTTCAAGAAAATCTGAAAGTCTAGATTTACATGTAGAATTTTCAGATTTCTAGATATTGTTCACTAAAGCCATGCAGAAAGATCTTTACAGCAGCACTATATATAATAGCTCCAAAGAGGAAAGAACCAAGATCACCCATATTAGAATGTATAAAAGTGGTATCTTCTAAAAACAGGATACCCTTCATCTATAAGACAAAAGTAACTTCAGCTTTATGCAACATGAATGAATCTCACAAACATAACAATGGGGACAAAAGGTGAGGTACAGAAGAGTGCATACTATATTAGTCCTAGTATATAAAGTACAAAAATAGTCTAAATTAACTATGGTCTTACAAGCCAGGACAGAGAAGGGTAGGTTTCTCTCTAGAATGGAGCACAGGGGTGCTTTTGGGAGGTAGATAATATTGATCTGAGCATTAGTTGCATGGGTACTTGCTTTGTGAAAATTTGTCAAGCTACACACTTAGAATTTATGTACTTTTCTGTAAGTTATACCATGACAGTTTATACTTTTTAAAAAATTCTCTGTTTAGCTCAGTAGGTGTGGCTTAGTGGTTGAGCATCAACCCATGAACCTGGAGGTTAAGGTTCGATTCCAGTCAGGGCACATGCCCGAGTTGCAGGCTTGATTCCCCAGTAGGGGGCATGCAGGAGGCAGCTGACTGATGATTCTCTCTCAACACTGATGTTTCTATCTTTCCCTCCCTCTCCTTTCCTCTCTCTGAAATCAATAAAATATATTTTTTTAAAATTCTCTGTTCATACTCTGCACCCCTCCTTCTTGCTAAATGACTCTTGCTCTTCCAACTTTCAAAATCACTTCCTCTAGAGGCTCTTTCCTGAATTCCTAGACTATTTTAGCTCATCCTGCTGTGTGCTTGAAGTCCCCTGTTGTTCACCTATCTGAACAACTCTCCACATTTAATTACAACTACTTGTTGAATCAAGTTTGGCAAATTGGCTTTATTTATCTTTATAGGCACATTGTGAAAGTGCACAAATTTTAATAGAGGGCATGTGAAAAGAGTAAGATTTAATAATACTCTCCCAAGGGTAGAATATCAGCCCCAGAGCAGTGCAAAATATAGAAGGGTAAACTAGTTATATATTGCTTTGTAACAAATTCACTAATTCAGCAGCTTAAAACAACACACATTCTCTCAAAGTTCCCATGCATCACAACTCCAGGTAAAGATTAGCTGGTTCTTCTGCTTTAGGGTCTCACGAGACTACACTCAATGTGTCACCAGGGTTGCATTCCTTTTGGGAGCCTCAAGGTCCTCTCCCAAGCTCACATGATTGTTGGCTGAATTTAGTTCCTTGCCACTATAGGACTGAGATCCCCACTTTCTTGTTGACTGTCAGTCAAGGGCGATTATCTATTCATTGAGTCCACCCACTTTCCTTGTCAAAGGCCCTCTAACAGGCCTCTCAAAATGGTAGCTTCTTCAAGGCCAGCAAGGGAGAGTCTCTTATCCAGTAGGCTACAAGGGACTCATATGATAGTCAATAATGTCGAGATAATGGGGTATGGAGTCAGGTGGGCGCTTGAGGCACTGGGGGGACCACTCTGTAAAGTGCGTCATTTTCCAACCACTTTGCTGTACATCTGAAATTTGTGCGGAATGGTACTGAATGCAAACTGTGGTTGAAAATAAAAGAATTATGAAAATGAAATCTTATCACCTCTGACATATAACATAACCTAATCAAGGTATTACACTATTGTGTGATCATCTCCCACACTGTATGAAAGTTAGTCTATGTGACCAATAGAAATTGGCCGAAATGATGAGATGTGACTCCTGACGTTAGACCATAAAAGACAACGCAGTTTCCACCTCTCTGTAACTTGTTTTCAGCCACTATGCCATGAAGACACAAAAACATCCCTTTGGAGAGGCCCACATGGCAGGGAACTGAGACTTGCTGCCAATAAGGTATATCAAAAAACAATAGAATGCCAGTTAAATTTGAATTTCAGATAAACAATGAATAAGTTTAGTGTAAGTATGACTTAAAATTTGCATGTGACATACTTATACTACAAAATCATTCATTGTTTTCTGAAATATAGTTCAACTGGGCATCCTGAGTTTTGTGTGTATCTGTCCAAAATCTGGTAACCCTACTTGTCAACTGCCATGTGAATGACATGGACTCCCTTACCCAGTTTCTTTTTTTTTTATTTTTAAGAGAGTATTTTAAATGTTTTTATTTAGAGAGAGGAAAGGAGAGGGACAGAGAGAAACATTGATGAGAGAGAAATAGCAACTGGCTGCCTCCTGTACAACCCCCACCAGGGATTGAGCCCACAACCTGGGCATGTGCCCTGAATCGAACTGGTGACCTCCTGGTTCATGGGTTAATGCTCAACCACTGAGCAACACCAGCCAGGCTCCCAGACCCAGTTTCAATCAAATCTTCATCTCACTGCAGCTACAGGTAACATCTTGATTTCAACCTCAGAAGAGGCCCTGAACCAGAACCTCCTGAATAAGCTGCTCCTCAATTCCTGACACAAAGAAACTGATCACATATGCTTGTTATTTAAAGCCACTAAGTTTGGGGAGTAATTTGTTACACAGTAAGTGATGACTAATACAATAGGAAACTGTCAACCCATTATCTTATCTCTTTTATGAGACACAATAATCAAAAATGGTTCCATCATTTAAGAAGCAAACCTCCTTCTCTAGTTGAAGAGTAAAAAAATAGCTCAGAAATGGCAGTTATTGTCATCATTTATTAATGAAATGCTTCAGTATCTATTGGATTGAACTAAATATGCCAAACAGGACTCTCTGTTAGGGAAGTCAGAAGTCATTTTTTGTTGTTCTTGTTTACTGAAGGTGGCAACAGCAGCTTTGACATAACAAAGCCTGGCAGCTTGATTCAGCCCGAAAATGCTGGTGACAAGCAAGTGATGTATGTTGTACATATAAGGTCCTGTAGTTCCTCAAGCAAAGAAGGGAAAGGCAAATGCATGTCAGACAACTGAGAGATCTGCCAGCGTCCACTCTGCTGTTGGAGGAGCAGAAAAGACGTTTTAAAATAATTTATACATTATTAAACATGTAGCTGGAGAGAAGGGAGGAAATGGGGAACCAAAGGATCTTAAGAGCTATGGTTCTCAACTTGGGGTGACTAATCCGCCCCCAGGGGACCCTTGGCAATGTCTGGAGACATTTTCAGTTGTCAAAAAAAGGCAGGGGGACTGGCTAATCTAGTGGGTAGAGGCCAGAGATGCTGGCAAACATCCTACAATGCAAAGGACAGCAGCACCCACACATCAAACAATTATCTGACCCAAAATATCATTAGTGCTAAGGTTGAGAAATCCTGCTGAAGACAGAGATAAATCAACTATTTGTTACACTGACAAATCAGATTGCTATAATTCTCTGGTATTTGGAAAATGTTTACTTTGAAAACACTTAGTTCATTTATCTATTCAACACTCTTTCATTTATTCTTTCTATATGAATTCATTTTTGTTTATTCAATAAATATTTATTGAGTCACTTATGCCAGATGCTTTGGGAAAAACTGACATGTATAAGAAATTCATTCAGCCATTAAACAAATTAGTAAGCACCTGGACGTGATACAGGAGATGAATCAAATGTTTTCTTCCCTCAAAAAACATAAAATCTTGAGTTAATACTAAATGCAAATGGGGGGAAAATGAAAAAAAGTGAAGCAACCCTGCTGACTTAACAATCACAGCTTTGAATAATTCTAATAATGGGTAATTTTCTTCAGGCAAACATTTAAAGAGCAGTTGTCATAAGCCCATTGGCTAGGCAAAGGTTGCATCATTGGGCTAATGTGTGGAACAAGCTGGTCATGTGTGTTTTCACTGAGTCACCTTCATTTTCCTTTAATCTAATACAGCATATAGAAATTTATGGAAAGATTTTTTAAAAGGGGTTTGTGAAAAAGAGTAATCAGCTCAGAAGAAATTCTAAACAAACACTTCAAGTTAGCAAAGGCGGGGTCTGTGAGGCTCTGAACATACCTCTTATGAATGGTGAAGTGTCATAACAGTGCTATTCAAATCAGAAAATGGGAGCATCTGGGAGTCTTGGGAGAGGTTTCAAAGGCATGAAAGGCAGAGGTGTAGTCAGAAAGCAGCCTGGCTGACATGCAGGATGCAAGGAGGAACAGGGAAAGAAACTGGTAGAAAGGCCATAACTACATTTTAGAGGACACCCAGGACTCAATAAGACTCTCTCATCTAAACAAAGACATGCAAGGAAGGAAGGAGGGGAAAATGTTTTATCTTGTTAAGTACTACTTCAATTAAAATTATCTTTAGCCCAGCCATCATGGCTCAGTGGTTGAGCATTGACCCATGAACCTGGAGGTCACAGTTTGATTCCCAGTCAGGGCACATACCCAGGTTGTGGGCTTGATCCCCAGTATGGGGCATGTGGGAAGCAGCTGATCAATGACTCTCTCATCATTGATGTTTCTATCTCTCTTTCCCTCTCCCTTCCTTTCTCTGAAATCAACAAAAAAATATTTTTAAAAAAATCTATCTTTATATCACTTCACACCTCTTAGAATAGTTATCACCACAAAGATGAAATAACAAGTGTCGGTGAGGATGTGGAGGAAAGGGAACCCTCGGGCACTGTTGGTGGGAACGTAAATTGATGCAGCCACTATGGAAAACAGCAATAGAACT